>NC_030684.2:141210408-141551001 GCF_000004195.4 Xenopus tropicalis
AAAACATAAAGGCAAACAATAGAAGACACTGTATAAAATTCAGATTCTATATAATAAATAAATATAGCCAAATCAACCCGAACTCCTACGGAAGCACCAATAACTGAAAAACCTTATTTGGAAATAAGAAAACTTATACAGGTATGGGACCCCTTATCCGGAAACCCATTATCGAGAAAGTTCCGAATTATGGAAAGGCCATCTCCCATAGACTCCATTTTAATCAAATAATTCACATTTTTTAAAATGATTCCCTTTTCTCTGTAATAATAAAACAGTACCTGTACTTGATCCCAACTAAGATATAATTACCCCTTATTGGGGCAGAACAGCCCTATTGGGTTTATTTCATGGTTAAATGATTCCCTTTTCTCTGTAATAATAAAACAGTACCTGTACTTGATCCCAACTAAGATATAATTACCCCTTATTGGGGCAGAACAGCCCTATTGGGTTTATTTCATGGTTAAATGATTCCCTTTTCTCTGTAATAATAAAACAGTACCTGTACTTGATCCCAACTAAGATATAATTACCCCTTATTGGGGGCAGAACAGCCCTATTGGGTTTATTTAATGGTTAAATGATTCCCTTTTCTCTGTAATAATAAAACAGTACCTGTACTTGATCCCAACTAAGATATAATTACCCCTTATTGGGGGCAGAACAGCCCTATTGGGTTTATTTCATGGTTAAATGATTCCCTTTTCTCTGTAATAATAAAACAGTACCTGTACTTGATCCCAACTAAGATATAATTACCCCTTATTGGGGGCAGAACAGCCCTATTGGGTTTATTTAATGGTTAAATGATTCCCTTTTCTCTGTAATAATAAAACAGTACCTGTACTTGATCCCAACTAAGATATAATTACCCCTTATTGGAGGCAAAACAATCCTATTGGGTTTAATTAATGTTTTATTGATTTTTTAGTAGACTTAAGGTATGGAGATCCAAATTACGGAAAGACCCCTTATCCGGAATACCCCGACACTGGACTCAGAGTTCTGGCATAATTGGAGAATGGCCATGGCAGACCAATGGCTTAGTCATGCATGAGAGGGTCCAACTCATCCGTTGGGTGGCCCTGTTCACTCAGCAGTATGGGGCCCCATGATTACTCATATTAGCACTATATATTCCTATTTCTAGGTTCTTATGTTTGGTGGTACAGAAAAGCCCGTATTTTTGTGAAGGCCACAAAGCCAAGGCCATAGGTGGCACGTTGTCTATGACCACATTCAGATCTGCTTACCATTGGCACAGTCAGAACTGGGAACCATACCAAACCCCCAATTGGCTCATTGTTGGGACTGCCGACAGATCTAGCAGAATAAAGAACTTCTAGCAGAATAACTTGTTCTGAGCAAAACTTGAGAAAGCGAAACGCGTCGGCAATAACATTTATTGATTGTTTTTTAAGTGATCTCTAAAGTTCATATTTATCAGTACGATCCTATTAGAGGGGGTGGCTGGTTCTAATCAGTTATGGATGAACTTCAAGTCTCTTTCTCTTTTGCACTTTATCTATTTTCAGATCTAAGGGGCCTTGGATTTGTGGGTTTTTAGGTAAAGTAACTCTTCAACTGAAGTAGGGAAGGTAAATTACGAGACCACAGTCCTCGGCACCCTGTCTTCTCCAGCTTGTGGGGTCCCAGCGATTAGATAAGCAGCTTTGGGGACTTCTCCACTCTCTATAAATTTCACATTTGATTAATTAAGTACTTGGGTTACATATTGAATTTCATTTGACATTACTGTACCACGGGCACTTTCATGAATCGATTAACTGAATGAAATTTTTGCAATTAATTCTAGTCGTTATTAATAATAATTTATTATGGCTACAGATTGAATAATTCACTAGGGCAAGTACTTTTATAAACAATAGCATAATTGCAAGAACTTTATATTTTATTCACAAGTTGGGCTCTGAGCGCTTTAAATCAATTGAAGCACTGAAAAAGTTCATAGGGGTTTTGTTTACTCTTTTCTACTTTATATAAAATTCATAAATCGTAGTCCAACCTCGGTGACTTTGAATCTCCAATAATTGTTGATCTAATTAAGCAGTTACAGCTAAAAACTTACTCTCATTGGCCAACCAAAGCATGAGGTGTGAGCTGGGGGGTTATGGGTACACAAGCGGAATTGATGGGGGGGTGATAGCGGGCAGCGGGGTCGGACTGGTGGGTGTCGGGCCAACCCCAACAGCTGCATTCCTCCACCCCCTAGGGGCCCTCGCTGCACCACCTAACCCCCCATAGGCGCCCCCAAGTGCACCCCCTAACCCCCCATAGGGGCCCCCATTGAGCCTACCTAACCCACCTATAGGGGCCCCCACTGCACCCCCTAACCCCCCATAGGGGCCCCGCTGAGCCTCCCTAACCCCCCATAGGGGCCCCCAACTGCACCCCCTAACCCCCCATAGGGGCCCCCACTGCACCCCCTAACTCCCCATAGGGGCCCCCACTGAGCCTCCCTAACCCCTCATATGGGCCCCCGCTGCACCGCCTAACCCCCTATAGGGGCCCCCGCTGTGCCCCCTAACCCCCCATAGTGGCCCCCACTGCACCCCCTAACCCCCCATAGGAGCCCCTGCTGAGCCTCCCTAACCCCCCATAGGGGCCTCCACTGCACCCCCTAACCCCCCATAGGGGCCCCCGCTGCACCCCCTAACCCCCCCCATAGGGGCCCCTGCTGTACCCCCTAACCCCCCATAGGGGCCCCCGCTGAGCCTCCCTAATCCCCCCGCCCGACATCCTCTCCCGAACACAACTCAGTTTAACGCATCAGGGGGGCGCCTTTAAGGGTCAGGTCTGGGCCACTGGGACCCACTGGGTTTTTTCCCGGCAGCCCAGTCTGAGCTGGCCTAGCTTAAGGGGGCACAAAATTAAAATCTGCCCAGGGGATACAGAGGGGAAGGTGATATTTATTCTTGTTCAATACACACTTGCCAAGGCTGCCATCTAGTGGTGGATTTGTCCATTGGGTGCCCAGAGGCCCCTCCCCCTGTCAGCCGCCCCCCATCCATTTGTGCCCCCCTAGGCACATGAATAGCTGCCCTGGTTTCTGATAAAGTGCTGTGTGATATATTGGAGAAACTTCTTCCACTTCTGTGATAATGAGACCGATCCTTGTACCTGGGAAGCCAAGTCCCTGCCGTATCTCACGCGCGTAGCAAAGCGCTCACAGTGGGACAGCTGAAGATTAGAAGCCATTTTCTTGCCGACTTGTTCTTTGGCCGATGCGACGATGTCCTCTTTCCCCTTGGGTGGGTGATCTTTATCCAAGGAGTTATTCACCCGCCATTGGTCTCTTCCAACCAACGTATCCAGATCTTCCTCTTCAACGATCCCTTCTGAGGGAAGAATAAAGATCCGGTCAGTCATTGGATAAATATTCCTCATTTCTCAGCATTTGGGGCTTTTAGTTTATTGTCGCAACTACTCTACTATAGTTTGGGCTTTAGAGCTGGAAATACTAAATAAAATGGCGGCCGGCTGGGACTGTAGATTCCAAGACAAAAGGGGGAAAAAATGAAATCATTTATACAGTGTAAGTAAAGTTTATTTTGCTCAACTAATGTGATGGAAAAGGATTTGGAATTATTACTTAGGGCAGGGTGGGCAAACTTTTTGGCTCAGGGGCCACATTGACTTACAGACGGGCTGGGCCGGCGTTACGCCCAGGGCTGCCATCAGAAATCACAGGGCCTCTCAGCTCCCCCCCCCGCATCCCACCCAGCATCCTCCAACTTCACTCCCCAGCATCCTGCAGCTCCCCACCCCAGCATCCTCCAGCTCCATTCCCCAGCATCCTCCAGCTCCCCCCCAGCATCCTCCAGCTCCCTCCCATCATCCTTCAGCTCCCCCCCAGCATCCTTCAGCTCCCCCCCAGCATCCTCCAGCTCCATTCCCCAGCATCCTTCAGCTTCCCCCCAGCATCCTCCAGCTCTCTCCCAGCATCCTTCAGCTCCCCCCCAGCATCCTTCAGCTCCCCCCCAGCATCCTCCAGCTCCATTCCCCAGCATCCTTCATCTTCCCCCCCCAGCATCCTCCAGCTCTCTCCCAGCATCCTTCAGCTCCCCCCCAGCATTCTTCAGCTCCCCCCCCAGCATCCTTCAGCTCCCCCCAGCATCCTTCAGCTCCCCCCAGTATCCTCCAGCTCCCTCCCAGCATCCTCCAGCTCTCTCCCAGCATCCTTCAGCTCTCTCCCAGCATCCTCCAGCTCCCTCCCAGCATCCTCCAGCTCTCTCCCAGCATCCTCCAGCTCTCTCCCAGCATCCTTCAGCTCCCCCCAGCATCCTTCAGTTCCCCCCCAGCATCCTTCAGCTCCCCCCCAGCATCCTTCAGCTCCCCCCCCAGCATCCTCCAGCTCCCTCCCAGCATCCTCCAGCTCTCTCCCAGCATCCTCCAGCTCTCTCCCAGCATCCTTCAGCTCCCCCCAGCATCCTTCAGTTCCCCCCCAGCATCCTTCAGCTCCCCCCCAGCATCCTTCAGCTCCCCCCCCAGCATCCTCCAGCTCCCTCCCAGCATCCTCCAGCTCCATTCCCCAACCCCCCCCCAGCGTCCTTCCCAGCATCCTTCATCTCCCCCACCACCATGGCTCCCCGCTGCATCCTTTTATATGGTTGCTCCCCGTGCGTGCTGACGTCATGCGCACACTCTGGGTGCAACCAATCAGGGCCCGCCATTCTTTAAAAAGGGCCCAGAGTCGGAGGGCTGGATGTGGCCCACGAGCCGTAGTTTGCCCACCCTATAATGTGTGTTTTTTATTAGCACAAGTCTGCTGCGTATATTGACACAACTAACGGTGGGAGCATTAGAATGACAACCACTAGCGATGGCCAAAAAATTCGGCAGGCATGGATTTGCGGCAAATTTCCGAATTTCCATATGGCCATATGAATTGTAACCTCAGTTAACTTCTGGTATGTTATAGAACAGGGGTCCCCCAAACTACGGCCCGCAGGCTGGATACGGCCCCCCAAGGTCATTTACCCGCCCGTCCTCACCCCTGCCTACTACCTGTCTGCCTCAGTGTGGTCCTTGGGCCCAGGGCATCATGTCACTGAGGATCAGGCTGAGGCAGACAGGTAGTAGCCAGGGGTGAGGCCGTGCCAAGCCACAAACTATAGTCCAGCCCCCAACAGCCTGAGGGACCGTGAATTGGCCCCCTGTTTAAAAAGTTTGAGGACCCCTGTATAGATATTAGTCTTTATTTTTTTTAACAGTTTTTTAATTATTTCCCTTTCCCATTTTGCCTTTCCAGCTTTCAGATGGGGGTCACTTGCCAAAAAACGGTCCCTCTGTGACACTATCAGCGGGATTATGACGCTGAAGTGGGGTTATTGCACCATTAGATGCAATTGGATTGGATTTGTTAGTGTTATAAACTGGAGGGAACGTTTGGAATATATATATATATGAATTTCCGAGAGTGACAGTTTGGGGCTGAAAGGTGAATATGAGTGTACTTACTGGTGCAGTGCACAGCCTTGCCTCCTCCTACATACACTGCCCACTCACTGAACCCATCACGTTCAATCTCAATCAGGTCTCCAGGTTTGGGCTGTCAAAAACAATTTTGCTTTTTATCAGACTTTTTTTATACTCTAAAGAATTCACTTTTCCAATTTATATATTTACCCCCTACATGAAACACTCAGCCTTAATGGCCATGAAAGCCCTACATTCTCCTACCATGCATATAAGTTGGGCACATCTCCCCCACCCAAAACGTAACATATTGCATATGTCTAATCCCCTCTTTTTGCCAGCACCATCATATTTTTCCAAAAAGCAGCTTTCACCCAGCTGCCATTTTCCCTCTCAGTCATCTTCAGTGACATTTACATCTGCAAACAGCACACGTGCGTTGTAAAGTTCAAGCAATGAAGGATGCAGGCTTACACAGGCAGAACTCACTAGGAATTCACAAAAAAGAAAAGCAGGCAGGCACTCCGGTTTCCACAGGATGTCAAAAAAGTCAAAAAGTAGCTTGTAGTGAATAAAAAGTTTTACAGTTTATTTAATCCATACATAAAACAAAAGAAGCCTTACGCGTTTTGTACCTGGGGGTACTTAATCATAGGCTCATGATTAAGCCCATGCCTATGATTAAGTACCCCCAGGTCTGGGGCATGAGCACCTGGGTCTACCTTTATCAGGGGTAAGATTATATGACTTGCTATTACTGTGATAATCTTGTGTGGTACCTATCAGAATTTACTAGTCCTACTTGTATTGTAACGGTTGAGCTAAGCTCAGGACATGAGGTTAGGATAAAAAAGTATGTTTCTCCAGCAGAAGGCACAGCTAGAGCAGAGTTTCTATGGAAACCAGCAGTGCCATCTCTTCATTGGCTGCTAGACTGGAGGGCGTGTTTAGTTGAGGAGAACTGAGCATGCCCAGTAGCCAAGAGCCAAAGTAAATTCCTGAGGGAGGGGGCTTCTCACTGAGAGGGTCTTCCGGGGAGGTTTACTATTGGCTTAAAGTTTTGTATTGCGGTGCCGAAACCCTTCCTCTTGTGAATGGCTGGTCTAGCGGGTCCTTTTGGGTCAGGCAAGGGTGCCCTTTGAGCTGCTATACGTCTTTGCCATAGATCTGCTAATTAGGTGGCTTGATGGTGACGCTTTGGCAGGGGCAACCTGGCACCTGAGGGTCACTGTGCCCAGTGGGGGAGGTAGATTCTATGGGACCGATCATGCAGGACTATTCGAAGGTCTCAGGGTCACTGATTAACAGGAACAAATGTGAATCTTTCTGGATGGGGAAGGGAGATCCTGCCTTTGATCTTCTGGATGTCTTCCCTGTGGCCCAATCCTAAAATCAAATCCTTGGAACTGAAGGTGGCGACTGCATCTGGGTTGGTCAACTGATGGAAAGGGTTAAAGTATAACCTAAAACAGAGGGTTGATTTGATCAAGACCTGTCTGGTGCCACTTTTTCTTGCCTTTTGCCTCAGTCTTTCTATGGCAGGATTTGGGGTCTGTTCTTCCTGCTCTTGTGGGGAAACTTGAACCTCACCAAAAGGAATGTCACCTACCAGCAAAGGAAGGAGGGGGGACTTAACATGCTAAACCCTGGCGTGTTCTTTGGGAACAACTTTATTAAGTACAACCTCCTTCTGGAGAAGCCTCCTTTGTGGGCAGATATCTTCTGGAGAAGCCTCCTTTGTGGGCAGATATCTTCTGGAGAAGCCTCCTATGTGGGCAGATATCTTCTGGAGAAGCCTCCTATGTGGGCAGATATCTTCTGGAGAAGCCTCCTATGTGGGCAGATATCTTCTGGAGAAGCCTCCTTTGTGGGCAGATATCTTCTGGAGAAGCCTCCTTTGTGGGCAGATATCTTCTGCAGAAGCCTCCTTTGTGGGCAGATATCTTCTGGAGAAGCCTCCTTTGTGGGCAGATATCTTCTGGAGAAGCCTCCTATGTGGGCAGATATCTTCTGGAGAAGCCTCCTTTGTGGGCAGATATCTTCTGAAGAAGCCTTCTTTGTGGGCAGATATCTTCTGAAGAAGCCTCCTTTGTGGACAGATATCTTCTGGAGACGCCTCCTTTGTGGGCAGATATCTTCTGGAGAAGCCTCCTTTGTGGACAGATATCTTCTGGAGACGCCTCCTTTGTGGGCAGATATCTTCTGGAGAAGCCTCCTTTGTGGGCAGATATCTTCTGAAGAAGCCTCCTTTGTGGGCAGATACCTTCTGGAAAAGCCTCCTTTGTGAGCAGATATCTTCTGGAGAAGCCTCCTTTGTGGGCAGATATCTTCTGGAGAAGCCTCCTATGTGGGCAGATATCTTCTGGAGAAGCCTCCTTTGTGGGCAGATATCTTCTGGAGAAGCCTCCTTTGTGGGCAGATATCTTCTGGAGAAGCCTCCTTTGTGGGCAGATATCTTCTGGAGAAGCCTCCTTTGTGGGCAGATATCTTCTGGAGAAGCCTCCTTTGTGGGCAGATATCTTCAGAATATGGGTCTCTCCTTGTCTTGGGGAATGGATGAATGGCCTGAAAGTCATGCAACCATGGTGCATTACTGGGGGTGAAATCAAGTGCTCTCCTAGGAAGGAGATCGACTTTCATGGACCCTGAGAGATTGCCCAGATGATGTGTTGAGAGGAGGGCTCTCTTTAGTCAATTCCCCCAGGGTTCCCCCTAAGTTTAGGGATATGATTTGGCGCTCCTTCCATGGGAAGCTATATGTTATTGGAAACGTGAAGCTTAAGTGCATCGATGACCGTAACTGTCCACGCGTGGAATGTTCTGGGAAGGTGTAGACCACGCACCACTTCCTGCTTCAGTGTCCCTTTAACATTGACATCTACAAATAAAATGCCTTGGACATTCCATGCCCCTGTGGTTTAAATTACCAGGAGGCGCCATACGGGGCATTCAGGCATCACCAGGGTTTGATTTGAGCACACTTTTTCTAAACTTTTATGCTTGGAATTCACGGTATCTAGGCGCAAAGTTCTACCTTGTTCGCTCTTCTCTTTTGAGAGGCAGAGGATGGATGTGACAAGGTGGGTGTCTTTATGGCACAGGGTTCAGTCTCAGCCTAATGTAAACCCATTACTTACCTGGCCCTTTCTGATTGGACTCTGGTGCAGGGCTGGTCTATTATATTTCCTTTAGATTTTATTTTTTAATTTCCAGAGTTGGGTGAAGAGCCCAACGGGGCTCCCGCCCCAGGGGCCCTGCAGGTGCCCGCACCGCCCCCACACAGGCCCCCCTAACCTCCCTCGCAGGGCCCCCACCCGACGTCCTCCCCAGAGCACATAAATTTAACGTGTCATGGGAGGAACAGTCGGGCAGGGGGAGCGCCGGCAAGGGGCGGGTCTGGGCCGCCGGGGCCCACTAAATCTCCCCCCTTGGCATTTCTTTCACATAATATTTTGCCCAAATTGTGCCGCCTACACAAAGGCACCAGAAAGGAACATCACTTACCTTTTTCTGATCATTTTTCTTCATATAAACATACCAAGCCAAAGCTGCAGCTCCCTATTAGAGAAAAATAAATCAGTAAATGTGGAAAAGAAGCAAACGTAACGGGATTATACGCACATAGGGAATTGTGTTTGCCCTGTTTTGACCTAAGATTCTAAGGAGCACAGACTTGGTATCCCATATATTATACCCTAAGTTGGTCATGTAATAACAAGTGCAAAGTCTGATACTGGCCTAGCAACCCATAGCAACCAATCAGCAGCTAGCATTCACTTGTCAACCGTTTGAAAGCTGCTGGGTAACTATGCACTTCAAATAAAATACCCCATATTTCACCAAATATCATATTGACCCATTCCATTCAAGATAATGTACCGTACTTTCTCTATTTTATTACTGCCCCCCCTTATATATTTATATATAGTGACCCCCCCCCCTTAACTGCCCCTTCCCCAGTGTAACCAATCCCAACTGGGCCAGCCTTTCCCCATAACTGAGCCCATTCCCTTTATCAGCTTAGTCGCTCTTCCCTGTACTTTCTCTATTTCATTACTGCCCCCCCTTATATATTTATATATAGTGACCCCCCCTTAACTGCCCCCCCCCCCAGTGTAACCAATCCCAACTGGGCCAGCCTTTCCCCATAACTGAGCCCATTCCCTTTATCAGCTTAGTCGCTCTTCCCTGTACTTTCTCTATTTCATTACTGCCCCCCCTTTTATATTTATATATAGTGACCCCCCTTAACTGCCCCCCCCCCAGTGTAACCAATCCCAACTGGGCCAGCCTTTCCCCATAACTGAGCCCATTCCCTTTATCAGCTTAGTCGCTCTTCCCTGTACTTTCTCTATTTCATTACTGCCCCCCCTTTTATATGTATATATAGTGACCCCCCCTTAACTGCCCCCCCCCCTAGTGTAACCAATCCCAACTGGGCCAGCCTTTCCCCATAACTGAGCCCATTCCCTTTATCAGCTTAGTCGCTCTTCCCTGTACTTTCTCTATTTCATTACTGCCCCCCCTTATATATTTATATATAGTGACCCCCCCCTTAACTGCCCCCCCCCCCCCCAGTGTAACCAATCCCAACTGGGCCAGCCTTTCCCCATAACTGAGCCCATTCCCTTTATCAGCTTAGTCGCTCTTCCCTGTACTTTCTCTATTTCATTACTGCCCCCCCTTTTATATTTATATATAGTGACCCCCCCCCCTTAACTGCCCCCCCCCCCAGTGTAACCAATCCCAACTGGGCCAGCCTTTCCCCATAACTGAGCCCATTCCCTTTATCAGCTTAGTCGCTCTTCCCTGTACTTTCTCTATTTCATTACTGCCCCCCCCTTATATATTTATATATAGTGACCCCCCCTTAACTGCCCCTTCCCCAGTGTAACCAATCCCAACTGGGCCAGCCTTTCCCCATAACTGAGCCCATTCCCTTTATCAGCTTAGTCGCTCTTCTCTGTACTTTCTCTATTCATTACTGCCCCCCCTTATATATTTATATATAGTGACCCCCCCTTAACTGCCCCCCCCCCAGTGTAACCAATCCCAACTGGGCCAGCCTTTCCCCATAAATGAGCCCATTCCCTTTATCAGCTTAGTCGCTCTTCCCTGTACTTTCTCTAATTCATTACTGCCCCCCCTTATATATTTATATATAGTGACCCCCCCCCTTAACTGCCCCTTCCCCAGTGTAACCAATCCCAACTGGGCCAGCCTTTCCCCATAACTGAGCCCATTCCCTTTATCAGCTTAGTCGCTCTTCCCTGTACTTTCTCTATTTCATTACTGCCCCCCCCTTATATATTTATATATAGTGACCCCCCCCCCTTAACTGCCCCCCCCCCAGTGTAACCAATCCCAACTGGGCCAGCCTTTCCCCATAACTGAGCCCATTCCCTTTATCAGCTTAGTCGCTCTTCCCTGTACTTTCTCTATTTCATTACTGCCCCCCCTTATATATTTATATATAGTGACCCCCCCTTAACTGCCCCTTCCCCAGTGTAACCAATCCCAACTGGGCCAGCCTTTCCCCATAACTGAGCCCATTCCCTTTATCAGCTTAGTCGCTCTTCCCTGTACTTTCTCTATTTCATTACTGCCCCCCCTTATATATTTATATATAGTGACCCCCCCTTAACTGCCCCTTCCCCCCAGTGTAACCAATCCCAACTGGGCCAGCCTTTCCCCATAACTGAGCCCATTCCCTTTATCAGCTTAGTCGCTCTTCCCTGTACTTTCTCTATTTCATTACTGCCCCCCCTTATATATTTATATATAGTGACCCCCCCCCTTAACTGCCCCCCCCCCCAGTGTAACCAATCCCAACTGGGCCAGCCTTTCCCCATAACTGAGCCCATTCCATTTATCAGCTTAGTCGCTCTTCCCTGTACTTTCTCTATTTCATTACTGCCCCCCCTTATATATTTATATATAGTGACCCCCCCCTAACTGCCCCTTCCCCAGTGTAACCAATCCCAACTGGGCCAGCCTTTCCCCATAACTGAGCCCATTCCCTTTATCAGCTTAGTCGCTCTTCCCTGTACTTTCTCTATTTCATTACTGCCCCCCCTTATATATTTATATATAGTGACCCCCCCCTTAACTGCCCCTTCCCCAGTGTAACCAATCCCAACTGGGCCAGCCTTTCCCCATAACTGAGCCCATTCCCTTTATCAGCTTAGTCGCTCTTCCCTGTACTTTCTCTATTTCATTACTGCCCCCCCTTATATATTTATATATAGTGACCCCCCCTTAACTGCCCCTTCCCCAGTGTAACCAATCCCAACTGGGCCAGCCTTTCCCCATAACTGAGCCCATTCCATTTATCAGCTTAATTGCTGTGTATACATGTTAATAAGGATAACTTATATTATCTTAAATATGTTCTTACCTGGGATTGAGAAGCTGCCATTTTTCAGTGTATTCTGATCTCAACTATATCTAAATATGAAAAAAGAAAATATTACTGCTGAAAACCTTGGTCTATTCAGCACTTATGCTAGTTCTTTGCTCTCCAAATAGCAAATTATTCTCTGGTACCTGACCGTAGATGCTTAGTGTGTAGTGCAGATCACCAAGGGGTGCAAGGGCTAACAAGCCCAGGGAATGCTGCACAAAAAATCCAATGGGAGGAGCAAAGTGCAATGGGAGGAGCAAAGTGCAATGGGAGGAGCAAAGTGCAATGGGAGGAGCAAAGTGCAGCGGGAGGAGTCACAGTTGAGCCCTGTCCATAGGGCAGGTGGTAAAGGCAGGGCCCATCTCAATGACAGGTAGGGGGGCAGGAAGGAGTATCTACAGGTATGTAGATATGGAATCTAGAAAGCTTGCTATATGATATTTATATATTGTATATTTACCCATTTCTAAGAATGATATTTATTGTCATATTGCTTTTATTGTAGCAATTATGTGGGTTTAATTTATTGCCATAAATTATTGCTTAAACCTTTGGGCATGAAAAGATTGGAACACAACTTTGTTCCGACCCTAAAGAAAGACAGGCAGAATGGGGAACAGTTAATAAATAGTAAATGCTCTGTGCCGAAGTAAAAGGGACAGGGCCCACCCAAAACAAGGCCCAGCAGACATTTTGCCCATCTTCCTGCCCACCCAAATAGTGTGTGCGTGTCTAAATCTCACTTAATCCCAGTCTGAGCGCCACCATATTTATTCTCTTAGGGAAAGGGAGGTTTTATTGAACCATAGTAGATGAAAAAAGACATCCATCCATCACGTTCAACCATAATGCCTATATATAACCTGCCTAACTGCCAGCTGATCCAGAGGAAGGCAAAAACCCCATCTGAAGCCTCTCTAATTTGCCACAGAGGGGAAAAAATTCCTTCCTGACTCCAAGATGGCAATTGGATTGTTTTCATTCCTATTTGCTTTCCTACATCTGGGTGGGGCCACATAGGGTAGTCATTAATGCATTATTATATCTTAATATTATATCTATTATACATTTAGCCATGACCATGACGGCATTTAACATTTTGTCAAATAATCATAATCAATACAGATCTCACATTAAAGGAACAGTAACACCAAAAAATGAAAGTGTATAAAAGTAATTACAATATAATGTACTGTTGCCCTGCATTGCTACAACTGGTGTGTTTGCCTCAGAAAGACTACTATAATTTATATAAATACCCCGCTGTGTAGCCCCGGGGGCAGCCATTCCTGCACCGGTACAGCTGGGGTGTTTGCTACAGAAACCCTACTATAGTTTATATAAATACCCCGCTGTGTAGCCCCGGGGGCAGCCATTCCTGCACTGGTACAGCTGGGGTGTTTGCTACAGAAACCCTACTATAGTTTATATAAATACCCCGCTGTGTAGCCCCGGGGGCAGCCGTTCCTGCACTGGTACAGCTGGGGTGTTTGCTACAGAAACCCTACTATAGTTTATATAAATACCCCGCTGTGTAGCCCCGGGGGCAGCCATTCCTGCACTGGTACAGCTGGGGTGTTTGCTACAGAAACCCTACTATAGTTTATATAAATACCCCGCTGTGTAGCCCCGGGGGCAGCCATTCCTGCACTGGTACAGCTGGGGTGTTTGCTACAGAAACCCTACTATAGTTTATATAAATACCCCGCTGTGTAGCCCCGGGGGCAGCCATTCCTGCACTGGTACAGCTGGGGTGTTTGCTACAGAAACCCTACTATAGTTTATATAAATACCCCGCTGTGTAGCCCCGGGGGCAGCCGTTCCTGCACTGG
The DNA here is from genome assembly GCF_000004195.4 of Xenopus tropicalis. Taxonomy (NCBI): domain Eukaryota; kingdom Metazoa; phylum Chordata; class Amphibia; order Anura; family Pipidae; genus Xenopus; species Xenopus tropicalis. The sequence continues at coordinate 141,224,086 of NC_030684.2, forward strand.
TACAGCTGGGGTGTTTGCTACAGAAACCCTACTATAATTTATATAAGTTAGCTGCTGTGTAGCCATGGGGGCAGCCATTCAAGCTGGAAAAAAGGAGAAAAGGCCCAGGTTACTTAGCAGATAACAGATAAACCCCCATTATATGGGGTTTATCTACTAGTTATCTGCTATGTAACCTGTGCCTTTTCTCCTTTTTTCCAGCTTGAATGGCTGCCCCCATGGCTACACAGCAGCTTATTTATATAGTAGCTTTTCTGTAGCAAAAACACCAGTTTTTTTGCAGAGCAACAGCACATTATATTTTAATTACTTTAAACTTTTATTTTTTGATGTTACTGTTCCTTTAAGGAGGGACTCTGTATGCCTGAATAATCTAAAATCATATTTCTTTGTTTTGAAAGTTCTCCTAAAGGCATAACTATGGCACTCACCCCAAATCCCCCCCTAACTGGCCTTCAGGCTGGGCCCCCTTAGCCCATAACAAGGTTACAGATATATAGAAACATTGGGGTAACAGTCACCCCGCTATAGTTCCAGGGGTACCCAGGGCACAAATAAGCACTCACCCCAAATCCCCCCCTAACTGGCCTTCAGGCTGGGCCCCCTTAGCCCATAACAAGGTTACAGATATATAGAAACATTGGGGTAACAGTCACCCTGCTATAGTTCCAGGGGTACCCAGGGCACAAATAAGCACTCACCCCAAATCCCCCCCTAACTGGCCTTCAGGCTGGGCCCCCTTAGCCCATAACAAGGTTACAGATATATAGAAACATTGGGGTAACAGTCACCCTGCTATAGTTCCAGGGGTACCCAGGGCACAAATAAGCACTCACCCCAAATCCCCCCTAACTGGCCTTCAGGCTGGGCCCCCTTAGCCCATAACAAGGTTACAGATATATAGAAACATTGGGGTAACAGTCACCCCGCTATAGTTCCAGGGGTACCCAGGGCACAAATAAGCACTCACCCCAAATCCCCCCCTAACTGGCCTTCAGGCTGGGCCCCCTTAGCCCATAACAAGGTTACAGATATATAGAAACATTGGGGTAACAGTCACCCCGCTATAGTTCCAGGGGTACCCAGGGCACAAATAAGCACTCACCCCAAATCCCCCCTAACTGGCCTTCAGGCTGGGCCCCCTTAGCCCATAACAAGGTTACAGATATATAGAAACATTGGGGTAACAGTCACCCTGCTATAGTTCCAGGGGTACCCAGGGCACAAATAAGCACTCACCCCAAATCACCCCCTAACTGGCCTTCAGGCTGGGCCCCCTTAGCCCATAACAAGGTTACAGATATATAGAAACATTGGGGTAACAGTCACCCCGCTATAGTTCCAGGGGTACCCAGGGCACAAATAAGCACTCACCCCAAATCCCCCCCTAACTGGCCTTCAGGCTGGGCCCCCTTAGCCCATAACAAGGTTACAGATATATAGAAACATTGGGGTAACAGTCACCCCGCTATAGTTCCAGGGGTACCCAGGGCACAAATAAGCACTCACCCCAAATCCCCCCTAACTGGCCTTCAGGCTGGGCCCCCTTAGCCCATAACAAGGTTACAGATATATAGAAACATTGGGGTAACAGTCACCCTGCTATAGTTCCAGGGGTACCCAGGGCACAAATAAGCACTCACCCCAAATCACCCCCTAACTGGCCTTCAGGCTGGGCCCCCTTAGCCCATAACAAGGTTACAGATATATAGAAACATTGGGGTAACAGTCACCCCGCTATAGTTCCAGGGGTACCCAGGGCACAAATAAGCACTCACCCCAAATCCCCCCCTAACTGGCCTTCAGGCTGGGCCCCCTTAGCCCATAACAAGGTTACAGATATATAGAAACATTGGGGTAACAGTCACCCTGCTATAGTTCCAGGGGTACCCAGGGCACAAATAAGCACTCACCCCAAATCCCCCCTAACTGGCCTTCAGGCTGGGCCCCCTTAGCCCATAACAAGGTTACAGATATATAGAAACATTGGGGTAACAGTCACCCCGCTATAGTTCCAGGGGTACCCAGGGCACAAATAAGCACTCACCCCAAATCCCCCCCTAACTGGCCTTCAGGCTGGGCCCCCTTAGCCCATAACAAGGTTACAGATATATAGAAACATTGGGGTAACAGTCACCCCGCTATAGTTCCAGGGGTACCCAGGGCACAAATAAGCACTCACCCCAAATCCCCCCTAACTGGCCTTCAGGCTGGGCCCCCTTAGCCCATAACAAGGTTACAGATATATAGAAACATTGGGGTAACAGTCACCCTACTATGGGGCTCATCTGATCAAGCCCTGGTACAGATCTGGTTGATTTGCCATTGCTCATTGCTGGTTGGTATCTAATAACACTTACCTAGAAGAGTAAGTCAGTCAGGCTCTCTCTATATCCTCCCAAATATCTCATTGCTTTCACTTTATGTTGCTATTCTATTGCCCCAAAGTATTTGGTTTCCATTTTACACAAGTGATTCATATTGTCCATCTGTCTGAAAAGGTCATCAAGATATCAATGTGGACTTTAAGTCTATTAAGGACAATAAAGTTGGGTTTGGTTCTTATGACCCAGTAGTAACCAGTTGGATATTTACTTTAGCACATCAGACCAGTAAACCCTACCTGCTATTAGTTGCTATGGGTTGGTAGAGGCATTAAAGGGAAACTACACCCCTCTTTGGCACATGAGCTTACTCAGTTGAGTCTGTAGGAAGCCTGGGATCCACAAGGCCCAGTAGGTTAGGCCCTAAGGGGACAATTACCCTTAGAGAAGTCGGGGAGCAGGGACCCCATGAATAAGGGAATAGCAATTGCAGAATATCTCCTGGTGTAGCACATTCTAGGAACATATAGTAGTTAGACTTACTTAGTAAGGGCAGTTTCTGGCTCCAACTAGGAGGTTAGTTAGATTAGTCTCCTTTAGAGGCTCTGCAGACTTATTGTAGGCACCACGGTAGAGACAAGGGTATCAGGTTAGTTCTTATCCCTGAACCACTATCAGGTGTTTGGGATCCAGTCCAATAAGATGGATAAATGGTTAATTTCCCAATACTGTCCACGGTGGTGCAGAACTTTTCTACTTTATTATCTATTGAGTCCTGCCCTGCTTTATCTCCTCATGTGCTGTCTCCACCCTGCAACATCATCTGTCTATCTATTTATCTATCTTTCTATCTATGTCAAATAAATCAGCTGTTATTTTGTTTGGCAAGAGCTTCTGGCATCCATTTGCTTGTTTATTTCACCTTTGTACTTACACGTGGCTGAGGGATGTGTAGGTAAACAACACCCTCCATTAGGTAACTTCCACCTAGCGAGTCCAATGTACCCGATGCTCTGTCACTAGCTGAACATTTGGTCTATTTTAGCCAAAAAGGCTTTGGTGCCCAAAGGAATGGGGCCCAAGTACTACACTGCCCTGTACTGTATCTTTAAATTCTGCTGACAAAGAGCTGCTGGACCCAATAGGAAAAAGGCACCTTGGTTACTCGAGAATAACCTAAAGTAATTGGCTGTGGGTTCAGGTTTCCGAAGCTCTTTCCTCTGTCTCTATTGGTCAGCACAAGTGTCAATCTTGCCTACTATCGCGCACGTACATTTTGGCGCAAACAAAAAACATTTTGGCGCACTTTTACCAAGATCTTGAATGGTTTTAATTACTGATGCGGGAGGTTAACTGTTGGCGCCAGATTGTGCAGGGCGGCTCCCAGAACTACATAACCACCGCCATTTTGTGGGAAGGTTCGCAATTGCCAACACTACACCTGAACCTGACATGGCTGACCAGGGATGGGATGGATGGCCTGATCCGGAGCTCCCCGGAGTAGTAGTTCCTTTCCCCCTATTTGGGGAGAAACATATAACATATTGTGGGGCCGGTGGACGGGAAGCAAAGAGCTCTTTGCACGGAATTACTACACTTTGCCCTCTTTGCAAGAACCCCAGTCTGAAACTTCTATGGAAGAATATAAAAGAAAGCCATTTCTGTTAGAAGAACCTACAAACCCTACAGGAAAGTGGGCAGGGCCTGAACCCTGAACTCCAGTGGAAAATCCTAATGAGAGAATCGCAGCAGGTTTGGTGGGAGTGTGAGGGGCTGCTTGGTAGTGATGTGGGGGCCGACACGACAAGTTCCTCGGGTCATGGGGTTTGGGCCGAGCTCTTCCAACCACCCTTGAGTTACAAAAAAAAAGTCATAATGAAGCATTAGACATTGGCACATTTATTGTAGTGTGTAAGCCAACAACACCGGTGCTGTTGCCCACAGCAACTAATCAGATCTTTGCTTTTGTTTTCTAACTTGTAGGTGACCGTTCAAATCTAATTGTTTGCTATGGCATCAGCACCCCTCCCCTATCTGGCCTTCAGGCTGGGCCCCCAATAACTAGGATGTAACCGTCTCCCAACTTGTCCAACTGAGACTCATGGGTGCAAATGCCCCTATTAGTAATATCCCTCCCGTGTATTTTTCCTTATTCCTATCACTCCCAGTTGCTATTGTTTTGCACAGAAACATCTCAAGCTTTCGGTTTCCATATGACACAGGTGATACGTATCTCCCATCTGTCACATCAGGTAAACTAAGGTATCAGTATGGACTTTAAACCTATTTAGGTTAATAACAGTCATAAAGTTGATTAGTAGTGATGGGCGAAATGTTTCGGCAGGTATGGATTTGCGGCAAATTTCCGTGTTTCGCCATTGGCGGATTGTTTCACAAAACGGATGAAAAAATTAACCGCGGAAAAATTCGCCACACGTCCAAAAATTGTCGCCGACGGCAAAAAAGAATAGTCGTGGGCATCAAAAGAATAGCCACGCGACGAAATAATAGCCGCGGGCGACAAAATAATAGCCGCACAACAAAATAATAGCCGCGGGCAACAAAATAATAGCTGCGGGCGACAAAATAATAGCCGTGGGCAACAGAATAATAGCTGCGGGCGACAAAATAATAGCCGCGGGCAACAAAATAATAGCCGCTGGCGACAAAATAATAGCCACACAACAAAATAATAGCTGCAGGCGACAAAATAATAGCTGCGGGCAGCAAAATAATAGCTGCGGGCGACAAAATAATAGCCACGGGAAACAAAATAATAGCCACGGGTGACAAATGAATAGTCGCGGGCGACAAAAGAATAGCCGTGCGACGAAATAATAGCCGTGGGTGACAAAAGAATAGCCGTGCGACAAAATAATAGCCGCCGGCGACAAAATAATAGCCACGGGTGACAAAACGATAGTCGTGGGCGACAATTTTTTTTTTTGCCGCACGACATTTTCGCCGTTTTCCAAATTTTTCGCCGTTTTGCGGATCTTTTGAAAGATTCGTGAATTTTTCGCCGAAACGGAACAGATTCATTCATCACTATTGATTAGCTTGTAGTGACCAATAGGACATTTATTTTAGCAATAAATGCTACCTGCTGTTATGAGTTTCTAGAGGCATTAAAGGGAAAATATACCCCTTTTGACATGAGTTCATTCTCTATAAATGCGTGTTTGTACAGACACAGCTGATTCTACTGACTGAAAGGAAACCATGATGCTCCAACAACAATTTCCCAAACCCCTTTGGCTCATAGTGCTATGGAACCCAAGCCTCATCTTGTTCAACTGGAAAGTGATGGATTCTGGGTCTATTTTACAGAGAATCTGTGCACCATACACTATGGACAATATAGTATAATATGTATAAATGGATAAATCCTATAGGAATATCAGTATGACCAAATTTTCCCCTATGCCCAACCCCCAATCAAGCCCAATAAGGATAAGGATGGGAGATGCGTGGGGGTGCTGGGGGGGGGGAACAAGGACAATAGTTGAGTTTGACAGCTGTTTTATTTTCCCTCTCTGTCATACCCATCTGATCTCCTTCCCCTAGAGATGAATAATGTAAGAGAAACTTCTATATAGAATATATAAGAATAGACGGTCAAGCTCTTTCAATTAGGGGGTCTTAAAATGTAATTACTGGGCAGGGAGCGGGGTAAAAATGGAACCCAAACCCAAAGAGAATACAGCTTAGAGAGAGGCAGCAGGTTTGGTTGGAGTGCGAGGGGGTTGCTCTGTGGGCGGCTGGGCCATTAGGGAACAGTAACATAGTCAGACCTTTCCAGTTGAGAACAAGTCTTTTTGATTGGTACATGAACAACAGCTCACTGTTATATGTATATTTTTATTAATATAGCACTACTTGTGTGCACAGCACAATACATAACAACAAAACCTTTATAGGACATACAGGGATCATACCTGACCTAGAGCAGAGTTACTGGCTGAATCCAAATTCCAGACTTGGCCCCAAACCCCAAGCTTGTAGGGCCTGAATAGGAACAGGACAGGGTATCACAGGCCTGCTTTTTATCCAGCTTGAGGAGGACCAGAGTCTTTATATCTGAGACACAAGCAATACGTGTGAGCCAACACAGTCTCGTCGCCACATCTCCTCCCCACAACAAACCCCTACTTGATGCCTACTGAGAAGATCAGGTAGGAAGGCACTGTATTTAGAAGGTAAAACCTGAGCCAATATCTTCTGTATGAATTTAAGACAGATGTTGGGTGATAAGTATTGACTTTAACCTTGGCTTTGGATTGGCTGAAATTTAAATCAAAAGGAATGTGGAATCACAACCACATCCAGCAATAACTGAAGGCCTTGACCATGGAAGCTGCCAAAATGGGACAGAATCTCTTATAATATAGCCATAAAAATTCCATAGGAACGAAGAGGTCAAAGACGATGTTCCTAAATGAGTCACGAGTCAAGTAGATTTATAACATGTAACTGCCGTATATGTGTTGCCCAGAGGATGAGACCTTGTACATAATGAGAGCACAAGATCCAAGCAAATGTGCTGAGCTGAAGAATCACATGGTTTCATTGGACCAGAAGGGCAGAAGGACTGGAGATAAGGAAGCCCAACTGAAACAGAGAAAAGAATACATTAGTGTACAGAAAATAACAATGGAAACATACAATATCTGAACCACCAAAAACAGTCCTGTTATATTCTTCAACCCCACTCCCCCCCCCCAGGAGGAGCCAGGGACAGTAGGAAATGGGGTAAGCAATAAATTCCTCTGCACAACTCAACCAGCCCAGGACCATTTATGGGGTTTATTAAAGAAAATCCTGAATTGTACTGAAAATTGTATCAGGCATCTATAACCCTAGTAAGCTTCAAAATTTACTGAAGGAACACCTCAAGTAAAGGTGAGGAACAACTCAAGTAAAGTTAAGGAACAACTCAAGTAAAGTTGAGGAACAACTCAAGTAAAGTTGAGGAACAATTCAAATAAACTTGAGGAACTCCTTAAGTAAAGTTGAGGAACAACTCAAGTAAAGTTGAGGAACAACTCAAGTAAAGTTGAGGAACACCTCAAGAAAAGTTGAGAAACTCCTCAAGTAAAGTTGAGGAACAACTCAAGTAAAGTTGAGGAACACCTCAAGTAAAGTTGAGGAACAACTCAAGTAAAGTTGAGGAACACCTCAATTAAAGTTGAGGAACAACTCAAGTAAAGTTGAGGAACACCTCAAGTAAAGTTGAGGAACACCTCAAGTAAAGTTGAGGAACACCTCAAGTAAAGTTGAGGAACACCTCAAGTAATGTTGAGAAACTCCTCAATTAAAGTTGAGGAACAACTCAATTAAAGTTGAGGAACAACTCAAGTAAAGCTGAGGAACAACTCAAGTAAAGTTGAGGAACAACTCAAGTAAAGTTGAGGAACACCTCAAGCAAAGTTGAGGAACACCTCAATTAAAGTTGAGGAACACCTCAAGTAAAGTTGAGGAACTCCTCAAGTAAAGTAGAGGAACACCTCAAATATGTGCTTCATGCTCCACCCCCTTACCCATCATTCCTTTTGATTGTGTCAGGTGGTTTCATTGAATTAGAGAAGGTAAGCACACAAATAATAAAGACCAATTGACAAGTTGCTTAGAATTGTTCATTCTATAACATACTAAAAACTAAAGGTGAACCACCCCTTGAAAGGATTATGTAGCAAAACAACCTGATCATGGTCTTGAAGAACATTTTGTTGCAGTTGAAGAATGTCTTGACCATTGTGCTGAAGAAGGTGAGCAATTTATTGAAGTGTTGGGTCATTTGGTGGAAAAGCCTCAGTATCCTAAAGACTGGGACCATATGGATACAGTGCGCTATCCTCGACTCTCTGGCCTGTTTGAAAGGAATGATACCATTGTGAATTCTACTTGGAGTAAGAACTTGCACATAGTTAATAACTCTATCTAGATTAATGTCCAAGAACCATTTACTACTAGTAGTCCAAGACTAGTTTATCCCTGGGTAGGGCGGAACATTCCTAGGTCTGATACTGGAGTTTAAGTGAGGTTTAGTGTATCCGAATTCCGAAATCTCTGTAGTCTTTGCGAAAAGTATGACTTTTACATGGTAGTTGACGAAAACCACAAAAAAGTTGTGGAATTTTAATGAAATTATCATGGAAATTACGAAATGTTCTATAACTTAGAAAAAATATGAATTCTTCTCAAAAAAATGTAATCGTGGTCAATCGTGGTTTAGTAAATGGGCCCCTTAGTGTTAGTTCGTACAAATATAGGACCCGTTATCCAGAATGCTTGGGACCTTTCCATAAGAGATCTTTCCATAATTGGTGTCTAGTGAGCCTATCTGTCCTGTTTGGCTTCACCAAAAAAAATTCACGAAACTTTTTTGACGCAACCATGACATTTTTTTTTACGCGACTGAGAGTTTTTTGACGCAACTTTTTCCTCCCTCTGTTTATTTTTTTATTTAATTTTGCCTTCCTAAGGCATAGAGGCAGGGCAGACAGTTTATTTTAGCCAACTGGCTAGAGTTACAAATACAGAAAAATGAAATTAGTGGGCACAGGAGGGACATCTGGTACGTTCTACGCAGAGCAACATGTGTTTCATTTTCCGCCGACTGTAACCATTCAAAATGAACAGCAGGTGGAGCTCTAAAAACTCAGTATCCCTATAGAGCAGTGATCCTCAACCAGTAGCTCGAGGGCAACCCCTTGGATGTTGCTCTCAGTGCCCCCAAACCAGGGAGTTATGTTTGAATTCCTGTCTTGGGGGCAAGTTTTGGTTTAATAAAACAAGATTTCCTACCAAATAAAGCCCCCTGTAAGCTGATAGGGTGCATAGCGGCCCCTAATAGCCAATCACAGCCCTTATTTGGCTCCTCCATGAACTTTTATGGTGCTTGTGTTGCTCTCCAAGTCTTTTTACATTGGACTGAGGCTCACGAGTAAGAAAGGTTGGGGATCCCTGTTATAGAGAATGGGATTAGGAGCCGCCATTACGGTGCCCGTACCTGTTTGGAGGAAGCCACACCGTATCTCATGAATGTAGAGAAGTGCTCGCAGTTGGACACCATAAGATTATAAGTCATTTTCTTCCCAACTTGTTGTTTTGCCATTGCAACAATGTCCTCCTTCCTCCTGGGTGCATAATATTTATCATAGCTGTTATTGACTCGGTATTTGCTCCCGTTGGCCACCGATTCCACCGATTGCTCCAGGACTTTCCCATCTGTAAGGGAAGAATTAATCATTTAGTTATATGTTTAAACCCCAAAATGGGGGGGCACCCCATAATGGCAGCCTAGTATCTCAGTATGTAAGAAAGCCAAGAAGCAGATGTGGTTATAGTCTAGGACTGGTGCAAGGGGCACTGTTCTGATTGGACGCATGTACATACCATGGAACCAAAGGTGTCTTACCTAGGGATTTTGGTAGGGCTGTCTAGGTCAAAACTAAAGGTGGCCATACACATAAAGATCCGCTCACTTGGCGAAGTCACCAAGCGAGCGGATCTTCTCCCGATATCCCCACCTACGGGTGGGCAATATTGGGGGAATTTAGGCTAATTCGTTTGGCCCTGGTGTCAAATGATCAAATTATAATGACTGTAATGGGAACAGTCGGTTCGGGGACAGCATCAACGAGCCAACTGAATTTTTTTTTTCCCCGATCCGACTGAACTTTTTAACCTGCATGATCGATATCTGCCTGATTTTAGGCCATATGTCAGTCAGGCAGGCCAGTCGTTGTTGCCCCTACACGGGCCGATAAGTTGCCGAATCGGTCCAAGGGACCAATATCGGCAGCTGCAATCGGCCCGTGTTTGGCCACCTTAACTGCCCAGTTTTCCCAATTTTGAAAATTGGGCAGGATTTTTGGAGATTTTGACATAGGGATTGGTGAATCGGCAATCGCCGCTTTATAGCTCCGCCCCTGTGATGTCACACCCCGCCTCCCTGCTCGGAGTTCCCAGGCTCGGAATCACAACCACATCCAGCAATAACTGAAGGCCTTGACCATGGAAGCTGCCAAAATGGGACAGAATCTCTTATAATATAGCCATAAAAATTCCATAGGAACGAAGAGGTCAAAGACGATGTTCCTAAATGAGTCACGAGTCAAGTAGATTTATAACATGTAACTGCCGTATATGTGTTGCCCAGAGGATGAGACCTTGTACATAATGAGAGCACAAGATCCAAGCAAATGTGCTGAGCTGAAGAATCACATGGTTTCATTGGACCAGAAGGGCAGAAGGACTGGAGATAAGGAAGCCCAACTGAAACAGAGAAAAGAATACATTAGTGTACAGAAAATAACAATGGAAACATACAATATCTGAACCACCAAAAACAGTCCTGTTATATTCTTCAACCCCACTCCCCCCCCCCAGGAGGAGCCAGGGACAGTAGGAAATGGGGTAAGCAATAAATTCCTCTGCACAACTCAACCAGCCCAGGACCATTTATGGGGTTTATTAAAGAAAATCCTGAATTGTACTGAAAATTGTATCAGGCATCTATAACCCTAGTAAGCTTCAAAATTTACTGAAGGAACACCTCAAGTAAAGGTGAGGAACAACTCAAGTAAAGTTAAGGAACAACTCAAGTAAAGTTGAGGAACAACTCAAGTAAAGTTGAGGAACAATTCAAATAAACTTGAGGAACTCCTTAAGTAAAGTTGAGGAACAACTCAAGTAAAGTTGAGGAACAACTCAAGTAAAGTTGAGGAACACCTCAAGAAAAGTTGAGAAACTCCTCAAGTAAAGTTGAGGAACAACTCAAGTAAAGTTGAGGAACACCTCAAGTAAAGTTGAGGAACAACTCAAGTAAAGTTGAGGAACACCTCAATTAAAGTTGAGGAACAACTCAAGTAAAGTTGAGGAACACCTCAAGTAAAGTTGAGGAACACCTCAAGTAAAGTTGAGGAACACCTCAAGTAATGTTGAGAAACTCCTCAATTAAAGTTGAGGAACAACTCAATTAAAGTTGAGGAACAACTCAAGTAAAGCTGAGGAACAACTCAAGTAAAGTTGAGGAACAACTCAAGTAAAGTTGAGGAACACCTCAAGCAAAGTTGAGGAACACCTCAATTAAAGTTGAGGAACACCTCAAGTAAAGTTGAGGAACTCCTCAAGTAAAGTAGAGGAACACCTCAAATATGTGCTTCATGCTCCACCCCCTTACCCATCATTCCTTTTGATTGTGTCAGGTGGTTTCATTGAATTAGAGAAGGTAAGCACACAAATAATAAAGACCAATTGACAAGTTGCTTAGAATTGTTCATTCTATAACATACTAAAAACTAAAGGTGAACCACCCCTTGAAAGGATTATGTAGCAAAACAACCTGATCATGGTCTTGAAGAACATTTTGTTGCAGTTGAAGAATGTCTTGACCATTGTGCTGAAGAAGGTGAGCAATTTATTGAAGTGTTGGGTCATTTGGTGGAAAAGCCTCAGTATCCTAAAGACTGGGACCATATGGATACAGTGCGCTATCCTCGACTCTCTGGCCTGTTTGAAAGGAATGATACCATTGTGAATTCTACTTGGAGTAAGAACTTGCACATAGTTAATAACTCTATCTAGATTAATGTCCAAGAACCATTTACTACTAGTAGTCCAAGACTAGTTTATCCCTGGGTAGGGCGGAACATTCCTAGGTCTGATACTGGAGTTTAAGTGAGGTTTAGTGTATCCGAATTCCGAAATCTCTGTAGTCTTTGCGAAAAGTATGACTTTTACATGGTAGTTGACGAAAACCACAAAAAAGTTGTGGAATTTTAATGAAATTATCATGGAAATTACGAAATGTTCTATAACTTAGAAAAAATATGAATTCTTCTCAAAAAAATGTAATCGTGGTCAATCGTGGTTTAGTAAATGGGCCCCTTAGTGTTAGTTCGTACAAATATAGGACCCGTTATCCAGAATGCTTGGGACCTTTCCATAAGAGATCTTTCCATAATTGGTGTCTAGTGAGCCTATCTGTCCTGTTTGGCTTCACCAAAAAAAATTCACGAAACTTTTTTGACGCAACCATGACATTTTTTTTTACGCGACTGAGAGTTTTTTGACGCAACTTTTTCCTCCCTCTGTTTATTTTTTTATTTAATTTTGCCTTCCTAAGGCATAGAGGCAGGGCAGACAGTTTATTTTAGCCAACTGGCTAGAGTTACAAATACAGAAAAATGAAATTAGTGGGCACAGGAGGGACATCTGGTACGTTCTACGCAGAGCAACATGTGTTTCATTTTCCGCCGACTGTAACCATTCAAAATGAACAGCAGGTGGAGCTCTAAAAACTCAGTATCCCTATAGAGCAGTGATCCTCAACCAGTAGCTCGAGGGCAACCCCTTGGATGTTGCTCTCAGTGCCCCCAAACCAGGGAGTTATGTTTGAATTCCTGTCTTGGGGGCAAGTTTTGGTTTAATAAAACAAGATTTCCTACCAAATAAAGCCCCCTGTAAGCTGATAGGGTGCATAGCGGCCCCTAATAGCCAATCACAGCCCTTATTTGGCTCCTCCATGAACTTTTATGGTGCTTGTGTTGCTCTCCAAGTCTTTTTACATTGGACTGAGGCTCACGAGTAAGAAAGGTTGGGGATCCCTGTTATAGAGAATGGGATTAGGAGCCGCCATTACGGTGCCCGTACCTGTTTGGAGGAAGCCACACCGTATCTCATGAATGTAGAGAAGTGCTCGCAGTTGGACACCATAAGATTATAAGTCATTTTCTTCCCAACTTGTTGTTTTGCCATTGCAACAATGTCCTCCTTCCTCCTGGGTGCATAATATTTATCATAGCTGTTATTGACTCGGTATTTGCTCCCGTTGGCCACCGATTCCACCGATTGCTCCAGGACTTTCCCATCTGTAAGGGAAGAATTAATCATTTAGTTATATGTTTAAACCCCAAAATGGGGGGGCACCCCATAATGGCAGCCTAGTATCTCAGTATGTAAGAAAGCCAAGAAGCAGATGTGGTTATAGTCTAGGACTGGTGCAAGGGGCACTGTTCTGATTGGACGCATGTACATACCATGGAACCAAAGGTGTCTTACCTAGGGATTTTGGTAGGGCTGTCTAGGTCAAAACTAAAGGTGGCCATACACATAAAGATCCGCTCACTTGGCGAAGTCACCAAGCGAGCGGATCTTCTCCCGATATCCCCACCTACGGGTGGGCAATATTGGGGGAATTTAGGCTAATTCGTTTGGCCCTGGTGTCAAATGATCAAATTATAATGACTGTAATGGGAACAGTCGGTTCGGGGACAGCATCAACGAGCCAACTGAATTTTTTTTTTCCCCGATCCGACTGAACTTTTTAACCTGCATGATCGATATCTGCCTGATTTTAGGCCATATGTCAGTCAGGCAGGCCAGTCGTTGTTGCCCCTACACGGGCCGATAAGTTGCCGAATCGGTCCAAGGGACCAATATCGGCAGCTGCAATCGGCCCGTGTTTGGCCACCTTAACTGCCCAGTTTTCCCAATTTTGAAAATTGGGCAGGATTTTTGGAGATTTTGACATAGGGATTGGTGAATCGGCAATCGCCGCTTTATAGCTCCGCCCCTGTGATGTCACACCCCGCCTCCCTGCTCGGAGTTCCCAGGCAACCCTAGTCTTACCACAGGTACTAGTACCTTTTTTATTCCCCCTAAAATACACGTAGAACAATGAACTGCTAAGGAAATGTCGGAACTAGTGATGAGCGAATTTTTTCGCCAGGCTTAGATTTGCAGCAGAAAAATTTGTTGCACGTAAAAAAATGTTGTCGCGCGTCAAATTGGTCATGGTCGCATTAAATTTGGTCGCGACACAAGTGCGGCCGTGAGCCTGAGCGACCAAAAAAGACTATGGCGACAGAAAAAACCATGCGACAAATGCGTTTTGCTGATTTTTCGCCATTTCGCGAATCTTCTTGCTGTTTCGTGAACTTTATGGCGAAGGGAAACATACACACGCACACATATATAAAAGGAGTAAGTACTATATAATATGTTTATTGTGTGTAAGTAGTTTTATTTCTGTTCTCGTCCCTAGCTGGTATGTGTTAGGTAGTGGATCCCCTTGAGGAGGTTCTAGAGTGGGTTCTTCTATTTTTAGCCATTTGGACGCATAGTAAAGTCTCAACTTTTTCGAAGATTAATGCTAAAATTTCCGAATTGGGGGAAAAAAAAATCAACAATGGTTGGTAAATGGACCCCATATTTATATAATACTGTATATACAATGCTTTCTACAACAAACAGACAATTTTGTGTGTATTATCTCAGGTGAGCAAGGTATTTGTTAAAAGTCAGAAAAAGTACACGATCGCAGATAACTACGGGGGGGGCCCATGGGTCATTTTGATAGTTTGCCCCTCAGTGCAAATCCCATTGCTCCATTACTGCCAAGACTGTTGCTTATCTTATGCCCACACTCATGCTGACAAGAAGTAGAAGGGGTTGGAGACCTCTAACCAAATCACCAAATCACCTCATAAAGAGATTGGCACAAAACTGGACCAAAAAAAACAAAAATTGTGGCCGGACTGAGATGCCAGGGACCCAACAGAAAACCTTGGACCATAGGCCCACTCTCCAAACTATTATTCCCCCTTTCCTCCCTCAACCTCCCATGGGCTTGTTTGGGACTTATACTGTAAGAATAACCACGGGGAACTGTAGAGGTTGCATTTAGCCACTGGCTTACTTACCCCCCACTGGAGACATTGGGTCCAATAGCAAATTAAAGTCCACTATTACTGAAAAGACAAGATAAGGAAATTAGCATTTGGCACATTCTCATAAGTCAACAGATTGGAGTCAATTTCTGCCCCCCCCCCCCAGCCCCACACAGACACTTACCTGGGACCATTGCACTGTTCACCAGCAGACATTGATCTGTTAGTGAAGATTCAATGAAGCTATTGCCCCTAGCAGGGGCCTAGGTTGTTTCAAAAGCTCCCATTTTGTAATCTACTGAGTTAGCCAATAAAAGGTGTTATGCTAAGGGCCATGTTGGGGCTTCCCTAGTCCCTCATTACGCTCATACAATTGGGGTAGGAGCCAACCAATCCTACTTCAAATTTGCAAGCTCAGGAACTTTGTGTGACTCACCATGGCAACCCATACCAAGAGCTCCCTCTTCCTCTTTCAATGATAAGTATTTCATATAGGGGTCCCACTAGGTGTCAGATACAGTTTGGCCTTATTAGAACCTTAATGCCACCAATGTACATTGTCTCCTTACCTTATTTGTGTATCAGACCCACCTGCCCCATAATCTCCTTCTCCAACTGCCAGAAGATGCTGTTAGTCTAGAACTAGGGTTGAAGGTGACGGAGTAGAGATTAGGGAGGGTCTTGGTCTTGGTAGGAGTTCCATATAAAGGCTCACTTATATATGCCCTTGTTATATTGTCTATACTCTTGTATATTATATTAATAGAATCACAAAGGAATGAAGATATTGCACCGAACCCCTGCCTTATTTACCTCTAAATGAAGACAATGACTTGAACATTGAATCAACATTCCCTAGAAGGGAAAAGACAAGATATGGACAGGTCATATGGTATTCTCTATTAGGGTTAGGTTGGACTCAATTGTTCCCATAAGTGTTGCTTGCCTCCTATACCTGAGCACCATTTGAACCCATGAACATTCATCTGGCCAGCGAGTTAAGTTCCTTGGGCCACTGCAAACTCCATATGTCCATACCCACAGAGACCTGTGTGCCCCACTGTGACTGCAGTGAAGTTACATTTATGGCCAAAGTTTGGAAAGACATAAGGTCTCCATTCAGCAGACTACTTCTGCCTTCCATAGGGGACCTATATGTACTGAAGTTCTCTACTGGCCAGTCTGGAGATGGATAAAGTCTCCAAGTTGTTGGTGGAGATGGTGGATACTTCTCAAGAACCTAAGGCTGCAACTCATATACAGCATTTACCAACAAGAGCGACAAATACTGACTACTTACCTTCTAGGTGCACAACTCTGCCATCTCCAACATAGACTCCCCAATGACTGTAGACCCCCCACAGTCGGACAAACTCAATCAGGTCTCCAGGCTCGAGGGGTGGCTGCTGCTTAAGAACGAAGTTTGCAGAAGATTCAAGATCATATTTTTTGTACCTCAAAGTAGAGCTATGGGACAAGAAGTTCTTCTAAAACCATAAAGAATGCAAAATATTAAAACCAACCAAGTTGTTTTGGATACAATCATACTAAAGGTCCATTTGAAGATAACCTGCCACTTAACCCCATGACCAGTTTACATTTCAGCAGTTGACAGATGATGGAGATGTTGGTCAGATCTCTAAAGCCTATTTTGTTGGACTTGCCAAGGATTTTGGAGGTCTCCATGGTATGACTTAATCAGAACCAGGCAAGTATTAGACCTAAGGTTAGAATTAGACACTCCCAATGTCAACTGGAAGTCAACAATCTGCCCCACAATTAGAGAATGGGTTCATATGAATTTACAGGTTTGGGGAACTGTCGGCAAGTTGTTCTGAAAAAATTGGACAACTATGTCAAGGTCTGGCAGGAAGGAAAATTCTTGACTTGTGATTAATCCTACTCTTTGGGAAGAATAAAGGTACAGTTTGTTGACAACTCCGGGGAACACTGGTATTCCTTTGCTATGGTATAGTGTGGAGAAGGGTAATCTCTGGCCATTACATGTTAGTATATGAGCCCCAGTGATTCTAGCTATAAAGCCAATTTCATGGTGCCACAGGATCCAGATATTTCCTTACCTTATTTGAGACCTTCATTCCATATCTCAGTTTAGTCACAAACAGCTGATCAGTGTCATTGTCCTCCCCCCAAGTCATCTTCTTCTCAACCCTGTTTCGCTTCAATGGCGACATCTCCTTGATTTTTAGGCTGCAATTGTCCTTTGCACCAATTAGATGCTGTGAGGGGTTTTCCCTAGGGCTGGGATGGAGCTGCTCATTGGCTGAGCAACCAAAGTTCCTGTGTGCTAGTAAAGGTGTTCCTGAAATCCTATACAATTAGCAATTGATAATTGACTTCATGTGTTACAAATGTGTTTAATCCTCTGCATAGAAACTTTTGATGACCACGTTTGACGCCTCTTTCTTTTGCATATGAGTCAGCTTGGCTTCTGTCTAAGCAAACGGGTTTCTCCCGATTTGCTCTCACACTCTCACAGCAATTATACATGATAAGAGGCTGATGGTCTGGTGGGACCTCTCCTAGGCTGACCTGCCCCAGTGGACAATAACCCTGGTACTCTGTTATTGGTGTCCAACATCGTACAGCTGTATGTTCTTTTGCCCCTCTGTGAAGGATATCTCCACCACTTCATATGAAGGAAAAAAATCTCCCATACTGTAGATAAGCATTCAGTTCTGATCTGCTGAAGGTCCTCCAAGTGACCAGAGACAATGCCAGTGCACCCAGGTATGTGCGACGGGCACTGGGAACACTGTTACATGGCAGTTAATACCTTGCCAAGTATTGGCCACCACTGGTTCTTATGTCTATAAAGATTCTCCTTCATCCAGGTCATGATATACAGTATCTAGTACAGTGATTCTCAACCTCCCTAATGCCACGACCCTTTAATACAGTTCCTCATGTTGTGGTGACCCCCAACTATAAAATTATTCCTAAGAATATTGGAAATATGTGTTTTCCTATGGTCTTAGGCGACCCCTGTGATAGGGTCGTTCAACCCCCAAAGGGGTCCCGACCCAAAGGTTGAGAACCGCTGATCTAGTACAATTAAGTCTCATCCGGGTTGCTTCTTCTGCTCAATTAAGTTCTTGTTCTTCATCCTATCAATATTCATCATCAACATCAATCTCCCAAATCATTGGAAGCACCACCCCAAATCCTAAGCCATTGATTAGCTTTCTAGGGTACTCCTGGCGTTCCTCAAGGTGAATGTCTCCATCTCCATCTCTGTCACTTTTACTGGTGAAAATCACTGGGCTCCTAGATCAAATTGAGGGCCTTTCAGCTCTGTAGCCCTGTCCTGTGCTGTTACGCCACCTCAGAGACCACCAATAGCCAATGGGTCTGCTGCTTCTATTGTAGTGGGGCTACCAGAATCTCTACCATTAAGTCTATTTCCCAGGGCCATATATATATATATATATATAACAATTGCCGGGGCTGAGTCGCTCTCTCTAGAGTCCATTATAATGGGCCGTAATGCTGGCACTTTTCGTTGAATGCTTCACAATACAGTCTTTATATACTGAATCAAATAATAAACACAGGTCTGTATAATAGTCAGGTTATAATTATAGCAGATCTAGGAAGAACATGACTCATTTCAAAACTGTAACATCGAACAATTCTTAAGACAGGTCCAGGCTAATAATTAGAAAAGATTTAGTAATGATCTGGATGGGTTGAAATACATGATGAGCTGGTAACAATGATTAAATGTATAATTATAAATATGGTGATTACATACATACATATCACTTTGATATTATATTATGGTTTGTATGGGAATGTGATAAGGACCTTAGATTGTAAGCTCACTGGGGCAGGGGCTGATGGGAATGGGATAGGGACCTTAGATTGTAAGCTCACTGGGGCAGGGACTGATGGGAATGTGATAGGGACCTTAGATTGTAAGCTCACTGGGGCAGGGACTGATGGGAATGGGATAGGGACCTTAGATTGTAAGCTCACTGGGGCAGGGACTGATGGGAATGTGATAGGGACCTTAGATTGTAAGCTCACTGGGGCAGGGACTGATGGGAATGGGATAGGGACCTTAGATTGTAAGCTCACTGGGGCAGGGGCTGATGGGAATGTGATAGGGACCTTAGATTGTAAGCTCACTGGGGCAGGGACTGATGGGAATGGGATAGGGACCTTAGATTGTAAGCTCACTGGGGCAGGGACTGATGGGAATGTGATAGGGACCTTAGATTGTAAGCTCACTGGGGCAGGGACTGATGGGAATGGGATAGGGACCTTAGATTGTAAGCTCACTGGGGCAGGGACTGATGGGAATGTGATAGGGACCTTAGATTGTAAGCTCACTGGGGCAGGGGTTGATGGGAATGGGATAGGGACCTTAGATTGTAAGCTCACTGGGGCAGGGACTGATGGGAATGTGATAGGGACCTTAGATTGTAAGCTCACTGGGGCAGGGACTGATGGGAATGATGTTGAATCTTAGTCAATAGAGAATTATAATACAACTCATGCTCCCAGTGTACCTTTAGGGCTATACTAAAAAAAGACTTTTAAAAATGTAAACGCCCCATAGATTAGATTAGTCATCAGAAATGATTTACTGTACTTTAATTCCAATCAAGTTCAAGGTATTTGGGAACTTTCTTGATAATAGGTCCCTAATATAACCGCCTGTGATTGGATAATACCTATAACTCTCATTGGTACCAGTCACAGAGTCAAAAAATCTTTATTTTGCAGTTGACGACAAGTTTATTTTGATTGGTAAATGCATATATGGTTGTATATATGTATGAATGAATGTGTGTTTTTATGTATATAGCATGGGGGGGGGGGGGTACAGCACAGAAGAACAAAACATTTACAGAACTGGCTGAATCCAAACTTGGCCCCAAACCCCAAGCTTGTATAGTGTGAGAATTCTGCCAGCAAATTCTACTAGGAAAAGCTACCTTAGATATCTTTACCATCTACCCCTTGTCTTCCACATCAACCAGTGGGATCAATGTCTTCCCCAGCCGTCTACTTGTATATTTAAGGAGCTTTCCAGGCTTGGGTGTGGAACAATTTGGCAACATGGCGGCCTTTTCATTTTTTTTCCACGAAGAACAATTGTGGCACAGTGGGAAGGAGCTTCTCTACTAAAGTCTCTACTAGTCAGCAAGGTCCCCTCAACACATCTGTCCCCTGATGAACCCTACTTGATGCCTACTGAGAAAACTGGGGAAGAAAAGCAGATATCTTTACCATCTACCCCTTGTCTTTCACATCAACCAATGAGATCAATGTCTTCTCCAGCCGTCTACTTGTGTATCTAAGGAGCTTTCCAGGCTTGGGTGTGGAACAAATTGGCAACATGGCAGCCTTTTTATTTTTTTTTCCTACGAAGTCCCCTGTCTCCCCATGAGGAACCCTACTTGATGCCTACTGAGAAGACTAGGGAAGAAAAGCAGATATGTTTACCATCTACCCCTTGTCTTCCACATCAAGCAATGGGATTGGGATCAATGTCTTCCCCAGCCGTCCACTTGTGTATCTAAGGAGCTTTCCTGGCTTGGGTGTGGAATAAATTGGCAACATGGCAGCCTTTTTATTTTTTTTCCTATGAAGAACAATTGTGGCACCGTGGGAAGGAGCTTCTCTACTAAAGTCTCTACTGGTCAGCAAGGTCCCCTCAACACATTGGTCCCCTGTCTCCCCCATGAGGAACCCTACTTGATGCCTACTGAGAAGACTAGGGAAGAAAAGCAGATATCTTTACCATCTACCAAGGGGATTGGGATCAATGCCTTCCCCAGCCGTCCACTTGTATATCTAAGGAGCTTTCCAGGCTTGGGTGTGGAACAAATTGGCAACATGGCGGCCTTTTTTATTTTTTGTGGCACAGTGGGAAGGAGCTTCTCTACTAAAGTCTCTACTAGTCAGCGAGGTCCCCTCAGCACATCGGTCCCCCGTCTCCCCATGAGGAATCCTACTTGATGCCTACAGAGAAGACTAGCGTAGCATCCCCTGAAACGTAGTACTGTTGGGTCAGGCAGTTTCCCTTAGGTGGTCCTAAATTCCACATGTAAACCAGTCCCCATTCCAGGCTAAAAGTAAGCTTCCTATAGGTCAAGAAATACCCAGTACTTGGCAGCATACCAATATAAAAGTGATAGGACACGTGTTATTGAGGTATTTTCCTGGGACCTCTGCTCACTAGAGGTGGCTACAGGTCTGTTTGCTAGCTAGTTCAAGTTAGATAATGTAATTGTCCCACCAGGAGCAAAAGGCAAGTTTAGGTGAATGTAGTTGAGCAGTTCTTTGCTCCACCAAGGAGTGTTAGAACCCTGCAGTGACTAGACTGCTAGTTTAGGGACACAAGTGGGGGAGCTCTGGGGCAGGTAGTGTGCCAGAGAGCAAGGCACCACTGTGAGATCACCTATACTGGGTAAAGCCACCGGATGTGTGTGAGGGACCTCCTGGGAGATGTGTTATTCATTGGTGGATATGTACTGACCATATCAGAACGTCAACTGCCTGGAAATCAATAAAGAAGTTTTCGTTTGGTTTGCATGAAACATCCAATGTCCTGGTCATTCGCTCTACGTGAGAATCCCCCAGATGCATGGTGAGCGCCCTCTCAGGGGGCAAAACCAAGGTACCACTGTGGTATTAAGGGCCAGGAGTAATTGGCTAGCCTGGGGTGCCCTACATACAATCACACATAGCCCAAGCGCACTCTCTGTCTGTCTAAAGCTAATACCTAAGGGTGCGCTACACCAGGGAGGAAGGCATCATATCTAGTAGGCAGACCCTTAGCCAACGCCTTCTGTATGGATTCATGGGGTGATATGTTTGGCAGATACTGACTTTTGATTGGCCGAAATTCAAGCCAAAAGGAGCCATATCCAGCCATCCTATCATATCTCATAGCCATAACTGAAGCGAAGGGTGAAGAAATGATGATGAGCCAATGAAGAAGTGTATATATGTAGGCCTGGCTCAAGGTGTAACTGCTCTATGAGCACATGATCCAAGCAATGCCGTCAGTACAAACGCTGAGCTGAAGAATTCTGTGGTGTCAGTAGGCCAGAAGGGCACATTGGCTGCAGGGAGGGCAGGCCGGCTGAAATAAAGAGAAAAAAAGATGTTCATGGGAAAAAGTGTTCAAAGCTACCACTAATGGTCAGGTTAGGACCATTGGAAAAATTATGTTAGGACCGTTGGAGGAAATATCTACAAGAAAGTAGTTGGTAATGTGACATCTCAGGCAGCATTAGGAAATAAAGCCACGTGGGAGGGAAGGTAACGTTACGGGTACAAAGAGAAACCCGAGTCATTGTTACTCAAACAAGGTAGAGAACCAAGAACAGGAGAAGAGGAAAAGGCCATAGAGAGAAGTCCTGTCCCAGTGGGGGACTGAACTGGTTGTCCAAGGTGTCCCCAACCTTTTAAACCCCTGAGCCACAATCACATGTAAAAAGATCTGGGGAGCAACACAAGCATGCAAAAGGTTCCTGGGGGTGCCAAATATGGGCTGTGATTGGCTATTGGTAGTGCCTATGTGGACTAGCAGCCTACAGGAGGTAACATCCAAGGGGTTGGTGAGCAACATTATAAACCACTGGTTGGATATCACTGACCTATAGCAACCAATAAGTAGGAAGCATTAACTGGTCACCTACAAACATTTTATTGGTTGCTTATTGGGGGGGGCAGCTTTGTGTCACAGAACCTGAGCACTACCCTAAAGAGTCGGCGCATGTTGTTGAAGTTGAAGAGCTTCTTGAAGATACTGACCGTTTTGCTGAAGAAGATGAAGAGTTGGGTCATTTGGTGGAAAAGCCTCAATATCGCAATAACAGCGACCATTTTGTTTACAGAAAAGGTGCGCTACTCTCGACTCTTCCACCTGAAAAGGAACGATACCGCTGTAAATTCTACTTGGAGAATCTTACCTGCAACTGTTGGTATATTCCTACTTTCTCTTCAGTAAACACCCTGACACAACAAATAGGACTTTGACTTGGATTTTACCATTATAAAGTATTTATTTGAAAGTCGGGCTATGTTCACTGAACTCACCTCCCCCTTCCTTAATCTACTTTTCAACAGACAAACCCCTCCCTCACTATCAGCTCATTATCAGGGACTTCTCAGTGGACTGGTAATTAGTTTTTTTTTTTGTAACTTGTATTTTATTAAATTTAACAATGTTGAATTTACAGCATATGAAGTTGAAAAGAGAAAATATATGCATATAATGTAGCAAAGTCAAATAGCAGTAGTGAAAAAGTGAATTACCAGTCCACTGAGAAGTCCCTGATAATGTTTTATCAGCATCAGAAAATGAATGAGTTCCATGCTAATCTTGTTGCTTCTCTTGATATTGCCTGAACCATGTGGGAATTGCAGGTTTATCACTATTATTGGTCTAAACATGTAATTTCTGAACCAAAAGAAGTAGACAGAGCCGTCCCATGCTAGCTGTAGCCTGGAATAGGGCACAGAGTTGGGTTCATTGACGTTAGGGACGCGCCAAATCTTAGATTTGATTCAGGATTTGTCTGAATTTTGAATCTGCCCAATCCAAATGCTTGGCCAAACCAAATCTGGACCCTAGAGGCAGTTGCCCGTACCTGTTTGGAGAAAGCCACCCCATATCTCATCAGGGTAGCGAAGTGCTCACAGTTGGATTTGCAGAGATTATAAGTCATTTTCTGCCCGACGTGTTGTTTTGCCATCGCAACAATGACGTCCTTCCGCCTGGGCTCATAGTATTTATCATAGCTGTTATTCACTCGGTATTTGCTCCCTTTGGCCACCGACGCCACCGATTGCTCTAGGACTTTCCCATCTGTAAGGGAAGAATTAATCACTTAGTTCGTTATTTATATGGGATAAACACCAAAAATAGGGGTTGCCAGGTATCTCAGTATTTAGGAAAGCCAAGAAGTGCCCCTCCTGGCCACAAGGGGGCATCAGACGGAAGTGAGGACTCAATGGCCATAATAAACCCTTGTCCCATTGTTGGTGCTTTGGATGCACAAATCCCAATTTAGAAGTTATTATCCCATTATAGACGGAGTATTCCCTATTTTATTATCCTTTTACTGAGGGGAAGGGGCAGTCACTTGGTGGGTGCAGCATCTTCTGAAATGGAAGTTTTGGACAAGGGCAGGCCAAGCTGACCAGGCACCCTAGGCAGGGTCGGACTTGGGGGTTCAGGGCTCACCAAGGTCCCCCACACCCCCCCCCCTTCCTGCTGAGCCTCCCTAACCCCCCCCACAGAGTCCCCCACCCAACGTCCCCCCCAGAGCACACGTTCAACATGTCAGGGGAGGAACAGTTGGCCACGGGAGCACCGGCAAGTGTTGGATCTGGTCTGCCGGGGTCCACCGGGTTTTTTTCCAGTGTCCCGGTGGCCCTCTCTGACCCTGACCCTAGGCAACCAAGCTGGTCACATCCCCTCCCCCCCCCCACTCATGTGCACCGTGGCGGCGGTGGTGGGCAAGAGGGAGCTGAGTAGGGGTAGGCAGGACAGGTACCTGCTTAGCTCCCCCCCATCAGATGCCTCTTCTGCCTCCCACTAGTTCCAGCAATATAGGGTGGACTTCACAACAGGGACCCCTGGGGGGTGTATGGGCCCTTGAGGTGACACAGGGTGGGGCTTCTAGAGGTCAATAGTGACATCCACTTCAATGAACAAGATCACAGCTGCTCTTCTGAGCATGTTCCGACGCACTGATAGGCTGTAATGAGCGCGGCCTTGGTCTGTCCGATGGACCGATGGATTATGGGAGATATGCAAATAGAAGACTGCACTTTTGGGGGGGGTTTGCTCAGGGTACTGCTGCAAGAGAACGTCTGATTAGATAATACTACTAAAGGTACTAATGTTCCCTTGATTTTACTTGTCCTTCAACTTACCTTTGTCTTTAATTATTGCCATGGCCATCATCAACCTTTCATCTATTAGCGAAACAGAAGATAAGAAAATTAGCCATTAGCAAGTTATACAAGGGAACAGTCCTCTACAAATATGATGTCCCCTCCCGCACCCCGCTCCATAACTCAAAAAAGGGGGTGATGGGTGACCTGCCATAATGTCTATGTTTGATCCCTTCCCTTGTATGGAAAATGTAAGTGTAATTACTGGCAAAGGCCACTAGAGGGAGGATTACACTGGAGAAGAGGCGCTTAAGAGGTGACATGATAACTATGTATAAATATATAAGGGGATCATATAATAACCTTTCTAATGTTTTATTTACCAGTAGGTCCTTCCAACGGACACGAGGGCACCCACTCCGTTTAGAAGAAGGGAGGTTCCATTTAAACATTCGGAAAGGATTTTTTACAGTGAGAGCTGTGAGGTTGTGGGGTCCCCCCTCCCCGAATCAGTCGTACTGGCTGATACATTATATAGCTTTATATAGGGGCTGGATGGATTCTTAGCAAGTGAGGGAATACAGGGGTATGGGAGATAGCTCTCAGTACAAGTGAGGGAATACAGGGGTAGGGGAGATAGCTCTCAGTACAAGTGAGGGAATACAGGGGTAGGGGAGATAGCTCTCAGTACAAGTGAGGGAATACAGGGGTAGGGGAGATAGCTCTCAGTACAAGTGAGGGAATACAGGGGTAGGGGAGATAGCTCTCAGAACAAGTGAGGGAATACAGGGGTAGGGGGGATAGCTCTCAGTACAAGTGAGGGAATACAGGGGTATGGGAGATAGCTCTCAGTACAAGTGAGGGAATACAGGGGTAGGGGGGATAGCTCTCAGTACAAGTGAGGGAATACAGGGGTAGGGGAGATAGCTCTCAGTACAAGTGAGGGAATACAGGGGTATGGGAGATAGCTCTCAGAACAAGTGAGGGAATACAGGGGTAGGGGGGATAGCTCTTAGTACAAGTGAGGGAATACAGGGGTAGGGGGGATAGCTCTCAGTACAAGTGAGGGAATACAGGGGTAGGGGGGATAGCTCTCAGTACAAGTGAGGGAATACAGGGGTAGGGGGGATAGCTCTCAGTACAAGTGAGGGAATACAGGGGTAGGGGGGATAGCTCTCAGTACAAGTGAGGGAATACAGGGGTAGGGGGGATAGTTCTCAGTACAAGTGAGGGAATACAGGGGTAGGGGAGATAGCTCTCAGTACAAGTGAGGGAATACAGGGGTAGGGGAGATAGCTCTCAGTACAAGTGAGGGAATACGGGGTAGGGGGGATAGCTCTCAGTACAAGTGAGGGAATACGGGGTAGGGGGGATAGCTCTCAGTACAAGTGAGGGAATACAGGGGTAGGGGAGATAGCTCTCAGTACAAGTGAGGGAATACAGGGGTAGGGGAGATAGCTCTCAGTACAAGTGAGGGAATACGGGGTAGGGGGATAGCTCTCAGTACAAGTGAGGGAATACAGGGGTAGGGGAGATAGCTCTCAGTACAAGTGAGGGAATACAGGGGTAGGGGGGATAGCTCTCAGTACAAGTGAGGGAATACAGGGGTAGGGGGGATAGCTCTCAGTACAAGTGAGGGAATACAGGGGTAGGGGGGATAGCTCTCAGAACAAGTGAGGGAATACAGGGGTAGGGGGGATAGCTCTCAGTACAAGTGAGGGAATACAGGGGTAGGGGAGATAGCTCTCAGAACAAGTGAGGGAATACAGGGGTAGGGGGGATAGCTCTCAGTACAAGTGAGGGAATACAGGGGTAGGGGAGATAGCTCTCAGTACAAGTGAGGGAATACAGGGGTAGGGGGGATAGCTCTCAGAACAAGTGAGGGAATACAGGGGTAGGGGGGATAGCTCTCAGTACAAGTGAGGGAATACAGGGGTATGGGGGATAGCTCTCAGTACAAGTGAGGGAATACAGGGGGTAGGGGAGATAGCTCTCAGTACAAGTGAGGGAATACAGGGGTAGGGGAGATAGCTCTCAGTACAAGTGAGGGAATACAGGGGTAGGGGGGATAGCTCTCAGTACAAGTGAGGAATACAGGGGTATGGGGGATAGCTCTCAGTACAAGTGAGGGAATACAGGGGTAGGGGGGATAGCTCTCAGTACAAGTGAGGGAATACAGGGGTAGGGGGGATAGCTCTCAGTACAAGTGAGGGAATACAGGGGTAGGGGGATAGCTCTCAGTACAAGTGAGGGAATACAGGGGTAGGGGGGATAGCTCTCAGTACAAGTGAGGGAATACAGGGGTAGGGGAGATAGCTCTCAGTACAAGTGAGGGAATACAGGGGTAGGGGAGATAGCTCTCAGTACAAGTGAGGGAATACAGGGGTAGGGGGGATAGCTCTCAGTACAAGTGAGGGAATACAGGGGTAGGGGGATAGCTCTCAGTACAAGTGAGGGAATACAGGGGTAGGGGAGATAGCTCTCAGTACAAGTGAGGGAATACAGGGGTATGGGGGATAGCTCTCAGTACAAGTGAGGGAATACAGGGGTAGGGGGGATAGCTCTCAGTACAAGTGAGGGAATACAGGGGTAGGGGGGATAGCTCTCAGTACAAGTGAGGGAATACAGGGGTAGGGGAGATAGCTCTCAGTACAAGTGAGGGAATACAGGGGTAGGGGAGATAGCTCTCAGTACAAGTGAGGGAATACAGGGGTAGGGGGGATAGCTCTCAGTACAAGTGAGGGAATACAGGGGTAGGGGGGATAGCTCTCAGTACAAGTGAGGGAATACAGGGGTAGGGGAGATAGCTCTCAGTACAAGTGAGGGAATACAGGGGTAGGGGGGATAGCTCTCAGTACAAGTGAGGGAATACAGGGGTAGGGGAGATAGCTCTCAGTACAAGTGAGGGAATACAGGGGTAGGGGGGATAGCTCTCAGTACAAGTGAGGGAATACAGGGGTAGGGGGATAGCTCTCAGTACAAGTGAGGGAATACAGGGGTAGGGGAGATAGCTCTCAGTACAAGTGAGGGAATACAGGGGTAGGGGAGATAGCTCTCAGTACAAGTGAGGGAATACAGGGGTAGGGGAGATAGCTCTCAGTACAAGTGAGGGAATACAGGGGTAGGGGGGATAGCTCTCAGTACAAGTGAGGGAATACAGGGGTAGGGGGGATAGCTCTCAGTACAAGTGAGGGAATACAGGGGTAGGGGAGATAGCTCTCAGTACAAGTGAGGGAATACAGGGGTAGGGGGGATAGCTCTCAGTACAAGTGAGGGAATACAGGGGTAGGGGGGATAGCTCTCAGTACAAGTGAGGGAATACAGGGGTAGGGGGGATAGCTCTCAGTACAAGTGAGGGAATACAGGGGTAGGGGAGATAGCTCTCAGTACAAGTGAGGGAATACGGGGTAGGGGGGATAGCTCTCAGTACAAGTGAGGGAATACAGGGGTAGGGGGGATAGCTCTCAGTACAAGTGAGGGAATACAGGGGTAGAGGGGATAGCTCTCAGTACAAGTGAGGGAATACAGGGGTAGGGGAGATAGCTCTCAGTACAAGTGAGGGAATACAGGGGTAGGGGGGATAGCTCTCAGAACAAGTGAGGGAATACAGGGGTAGGGGGGATAGCTCTCAGTACAAGTGAGGGAATACAGGGGTAGGGGAGATATCTCTCAGTACAAGTGAGGGAATACAGGGGTATGGGAGATAGCTCTCAGTACAAGTGAGGGAATACAGGGGTAGGGGGGATAGCTCTCAGAACAAGTGAGGGAATACAGGGGTAGGGGGGATAGCTCTCACTACAAGTGAGGGAATACAGGGGTATGGGAGATAGCTCTCAGTACAAGTGAGGGAATACAGGGGTAGGGGGGATAATTCTCAGTACAAGTGAGGGAATACAGGGGTAGGGGGATAGTTCTCAGTACAAGTGAGGGAATACAGGGGTAGGGGGGATAGTTCTCAGTACAAGTGAGGGAATACAGGGGTAGGGGAGATAGCTCTCAGAACAAGTGAGGGAATACAGGGGTAGGGGGATAGCTCTCACTACAAGTGAGGGAATACAGGGGTATGGGAGATAGCTCTCAGTACAAGTGAGGGAATACAGGGGTAGAGGGGATAGCTCTCAGTACAAGTGAGGGAATACAGGGGTAGGGGAGATAGCTCTCAGTACAAGTGAGGGAATACAGGGGTAGGGGAGATAGCTCTCAGTACAAGTGAGGGAATACAGGGGTAGGGGGGATAGCTCTCAGAACAAGTGAGGGAATACAGGGGTAGGGGGGATAGCTCTCACTACAAGTGAGGGAATACAGGGGTATGGGAGATAGCTCTCAGTACAAGTGAGGGAATACAGGGGTAGGGGGGATAATTCTCAGTACAAGTGAGGGAATACAGGGGTAGGGGAGATAGCTCTCAGAACAAGTGAGGGAATACAGGGGTAGGGGGGATAGCTCTCACTACAAGTGAGGGAATACAGGGGTAGGGGGGATAGTTCTCAGTACAAGTGAGGGAATACAGGGGTAGGGGAGATAGCTCTCAGAACAAGTGAGGGAATACAGGGGTAGGGGGATAGCTCTCACTACAAGTGAGGGAATACAGGGGTATGGGAGATAGCTCTCAGTACAAGTGAGGGAATACAGGGGTAGAGGGGATAGCTCTCAGTACAAGTGAGGGAATACAGGGGTAGGGGAGATAGCTCTCAGTACAAGTGAGGGAATACAGGGGTATGGGAGATAGCTCTCAGTACAAGTGAGGGAATACAGGGGTAGGGGAGATAGCTCTCAGAACAAGTGAGGGAATACAGGGGTAGGGGGGATAGCTCTCACTACAAGTGAGGGAATACAGGGGTATGGGAGATAGCTCTCAGTACAAGTGAGGGAATACAGGGGTAGGGGGGATAATTCTCAGTACAAGTGAGGGAATACAGGGGTAGGGGGATAGTTCTCAGTACAAGTGAGGGAATACAGGGGTAGGGGGGATAGTTCTCAGTACAAGTGAGGGAATACAGGGGTAGGGGAGATAGCTCTCAGAACAAGTGAGGGAATACAGGGGTAGGGGGGATAGCTCTCACTACAAGTGAGGGAATACAGGGGTATGGGAGATAGCTCTCAGTACAAGTGAGGGAATACAGGGGTAGGGGGGATAATTCTCAGTACAAGTGAGGGAATACAGGGGTAGGGGGATAGTTCTCAGTACAAGTGAGGGAATACAGGGGTAGGGGGGATAGTTCTCAGTACAAGTGAGGGAATACAGGGTAGGGGAGATAGCTCTCAGTACAAGTGAGGGAATACAGGGGTAGGGGAGATAGCTCTCAGTACAAGTGAGGGAATACAGGGGTAGGGGGGATAGCTCTCAGTACAAGTGAGGGAATACAGGGGTAGGGGGGATAGCTCTTAGTACAAGTGAGGGAATACAGGGGTATGGGAGATAGCTCTCAGTACAAGTGAGGGAATACAGGGGTAGGGGGGATAGCTCTTAGTACAAGTGAGGGAATACAGGGGTAGGGGAGATAGCTCTCAGTACAAGTGAGGGAATACAGGGGTAGGGGAGATAGCTCTCAGTACAAGTGAGGGAATACGGGGTAGGGGGGATAGCTCTCAGTACAAGTGAGGGAATACAGGGGTAGGGGGGATAGCTCTCAGTACAAGTGAGGGAATACAGGGGTAGAGGGGATAGCTCTCAGTACAAGTGAGGGAATACAGGGGTAGGGGAGATAGCTCTCAGTACAAGTGAGGGAATACAGGGGTAGGGGGGATAGCTCTCAGAACAAGTGAGGGAATACAGGGGTAGGGGGGATAGCTCTCAGTACAAGTGAGGGAATACAGGGGTAGGGGAGATAGCTCTCAGAACAAGTGAGGGAATACAGGGGTAGGGGGGAT
The DNA here is from genome assembly GCF_000004195.4 of Xenopus tropicalis. Classification (NCBI taxonomy): domain Eukaryota; kingdom Metazoa; phylum Chordata; class Amphibia; order Anura; family Pipidae; genus Xenopus; species Xenopus tropicalis. The sequence continues at coordinate 141,254,843 of NC_030684.2, forward strand.
AGCTCTCACTACAAGTGAGGGAATACAGGGGTATGGGAGATAGCTCTCAGTACAAGTGAGGGAATACAGGGGTAGGGGGGATAATTCTCCGTACAAGTGAGGGAATACAGGGGTAGGGGGATAGTTCTCAGTACAAGTGAGGGAATACAGGGGTAGGGGGGATAGTTCTCAGTACAAGTGAGGGAATACAGGGGTAGGGGAGATAGCTCTCAGTACAAGTGAGGGAATACAGGGGTAGGGGGATAGTTCTCAGTACAAGTGAGGGAATACAGGGGTAGGGGGATAGCTCTCAGTACAAGTGAGGGAATACAGGGGTAGGGGGATAGCTCTCAGTACAAGTGAGGGAATACAGGGGTAGGGGGGATAGCTCTCAGTACAAGTGAGGGAATACAGGGGTAGGGGGGATAGCTCTCAGTACAAGTGAGGGAATACAGGGGTAGGGGGATAGCTCTCAGTACAAGTGAGGGAATACAGGGGTAGGGGGGATAGTTCTCAGTACAAGTGAGGGAATACAGGGGTATGGGGGATAGTTCTCAGTACAAGTGAGGGAATACAGGGGTAGGGGGGATAGCTCTCAGTACAAGTGAGGGAATACAGGGGTAGGGGGGATAGTTCTCAGTACAAGTGAGGGAATACAGGGGTATGGGGATAGCTCTCAGTACAAGTGAGGGAATACAGGGGTAGGGGGGATAGTTCTCAGTACAAGTGAGGGAATACAGGGGTAGGGGAGATAGCTCTCAGTACAAGTGAGGGAATACAGGGGTATGGGAGATAGCTCTCAGTACAAGTGAGGGAATACAGGGGTAGGGGGATAGTTCTCAGTACAAGTGAGGGAATACAGGGGTATGGGGGATAGCTCTCAGTACAAGTGAGGGAATACAGGGGTAGGGGGGATAGTTCTCAGTACAAGTGAGGGAATACAGGGGTAGGGGAGATAGCTCTCAGTACAAGTGAGGGAATACAGGGGTAGGGGAGATAGCTCTCAGTACAAGTGAGGGAATACAGGGGTAGGGGGGATAGCTCTCAGTACAAGTGAGGGAATACAGGGGTAGGGGGGATAGCTCTCAGTACAAGTGAGGGAATACAGGGGTAGGGGAGATAGCTCTCAGTACAAGTGAGGGAATACAGGGGTAGGGGAGATAGCTCTCAGTACAAGTGAGGGAATACAGGGGTAGGGGAGATAGCTCTCAGTACAAGTGAGGGAATACAGGGGTAGGGGAGATAGCTCTCAGTACAAGTGAGGGAATACAGGGGTAGGGGAGATAGCTCTCAGTACAAGTGAGGGAATACAGGGGTAGGGGGGATAGCTCTCAGTACAAGTGAGGGAATACAGGGGTAGGGGAGATAGCTCTCAGTACAAGTGAGGGAATACAGGGTTATGGGGGATAGCTCTCAGTACAAGTGAGGGAATACAGGGGTAGGGGGGATAGCTCTCAGTACAAGTGAGGGAATACAGGGGTAGGGGAGATAGCTCTCAGTACAAGTGAGGGAATACAGGGGTAGGGGAGATAGCTCTCAGTACAAGTGAGGGAATACAGGGGTAGGGGGATAGCTCTCAGTACAAGTGAGGGAATACAGGGGTAGGGGGATAGCTCTCAGTACAAGTGAGGGAATACAGGGGTAGGGGAGATAGCTCTCAGTACAAGTGAGGGAATACAGGGGTGGGGGGATAGCTCTCAGTACAAGTGAGGGAATACAGGGGTAGGGGAGATAGCTCTCAGTACAAGTGAGGGAATACAGGGGTATGGGAGATAGCTCTCAGTACAAGTGAGGGAATACAGGGGTAGGGGAGATATCTCTCAGTACAAGTGAGGGAATACAGGGGTAGGGGGGATAGCTCTCAGTACAAGTTGATCCAGGGACTGGTCCGATTGCCATCTTGGAGTCAGGAAGGAATTTTTTCCCCTCTGGGGCAAATTAGAGAGGCTTCAGATGGGGTTTTTGCCTTCCTCTGGATCAACTTGTAGTTAGGCAGGTTATATATAGGCATTATGGTTGAACTTGATGGACGTATGTCTTTTTTCAACCCAACTTACTATGTTACTATGTTACTATGTTACCCAATAAGGCTAATAAGGTCAAGGAGAAGCCCCAGGAAGTACTGCCATTATACTAAGGCCACTGAGTACTTAATATACAGGGCAGGGGGGATACACAGATACGTATCCTATCCGGAACCTGACCCATATGTGATGGTGGGCCAACCAGTCAAGGATCTCCCAGTCTACCAGCCAGGGCTGGACCAATGGCCTTCAGCTTCCCCTCCTGATATTATAAAGGGGAGCACAGAGAAAGAGTTGAAGACTGGTTTATACCACATATTGGGAGGGGGGGGAGACCGGAAGTAGATTTCTGCCTCCCCCCCAGCCCCACCCAGTCACTTACCTGGGACCATCGCACTGTTCATCGGCAGATATTGCTCTGTTGGTGACAATACAATGTAAGGAATGAAGTAACAACTCCCACAGTCTCCTGGGTAAAAAATCCCACATCATCCCACTGACTCTTCTTTATACCCTGGCACCCTACCCTTATACAGGGAACTCTGAGTATCACTCATGTATTATAAGGGATAATGTACCCCCTACTGTAAATGATAAGGATATTAGCAGTCACTGAGGGGGTCTGTGCCCCCCATATAAAGGCACAAGGCTGCAGGCTGAGTTATACAGGGAACTCTGAGTATCACTCATGTATTATAAGGGATAATGTACCCCCTACTGTAAATGATAAGGATATTAGCAGTCACTGAGGGGCTCTGTGCCCATATAAAGGCACAAGGCTGCAGGCTGAGTTATACAGGGAACTCTGAGTATCACTCATGTATTATAAGGGATAATGTACCCCCTACTGTAAATGATAAGGATATTAGCAGTCACTGAGGGGTTCTGTGCCCATATAAAGGCACAAGGCTGCAGGCTGAGTTATACAGGGAACTCTGAGTATCACTCATGTATTATAAGGGATAATGTACCCCCTACTGTAAATGATAAGGATATTAGCAGTCACTGAGGGGTTCTGTGCCCATATAAAGGCACAAGGCTGCAGGCTGAGTTATACAGGGAACTCTGAGTATCACTCATGTATTATATGGGATAATGTACCCCCTACTGTAAATGATAAGGATATTAGCAGTCACTGAGGGGTTCTGTGCCCATATAAAGGCACAAGGCTGCAGGCTGAGTTATACAGGGAACTCTGAGTATCACTCATGTATTATAAGGGATAATGTACCCCCTACTGTAAATGATAAGGATATTAGCAGTCACTGAGGGGTTCTGTGCCCATATAAAGGCACAAGGCTGCAGGCTGAGTTATACAGGGAACTCTGAGTATCACTCATGTATTATATGGGATAATGTACCCCCTACTGTAAATGATAAGGATATTAGCAGTCACTGAGGGGTTCTGTGCCCATATAAAGGCACAAGGCTGCAGGCTGAGTTATACAGGGAACTCTGAGTATCACTCATGTATTATAAGGGATAATGTACCCCCTACTGTAAATGATAAGGATATTAGCAGTCACTGAGGGGTTCTGTGCCCCCCATATAAAGGCACAAGGCTGCAGGCTGAGTTATACAGGGAACTCTGAGTATCACTCATATATTATAAGGGATAATGTACCCCCTACTGTAAATGATAAGGATATTAGCAGTCACTGAGGGGTTCTGTGCCCATATAAAGGCACAAGGCTGCAGGCTGAGTTATACAGGGAACTCTGAGTATCACTCATGTATTATAAGGGATAATGTACCCCCTACTGTAAATGATAAGGATATTAGCAGTCACTGAGGGGTTCTGTGCCCATATAAAGGCACAAGGCTGCAGGCTGAGTTATACAGGGAACTCTGAGTATCACTCATGTATTATAAGGGATAATGTACCCCCTACTGTAAATGATAAGGATATTAGCAGTCACTGAGGGGTTCTGTGCCCCCCATATAAAGGCACAAGGCTGCAGGCTGAGTTATACAGGGAACTCTGAGTATCACTCATGTATTATAAGGGATAATGTACCCCCTACTGTAAATGATAAGGATATTAGCAGTCACTGAGGGGTTCTGTGCCCCCCATATAAAGGCACAAGGCTGCAGGCTGAGTTATACAGGGAACTCTGAGTATCACTCATGTATTATAAGGGATAATGTACCCCCTACTGTAAATGATAAGGATATTAGCAATCACTGAGGGGTTCTGTGCCCCCCATATAAAGGCACAAGGCTGCAGGCTGAGTTATACAGGGAACTCTGAGTATCACTCATGTATTATAAGGGATAATGTACCCCCTACTGTAAATGATAAGGATATTAGCAGTCACTGAGGGGTTCTGTGCCCATATAAAGGCACAAGGCTGCAGGCTGAGTTATACAGGGAACTCTGAGTATCACTCATGTATTATATGGGATAATGTACCCCCTACTGTAAATGATAAGGATATTAGCAGTCACTGAGGGGTTCTGTGCCCCCCATATAAAGGCACAAGGCTGCAGGCTGAGTTATACAGGGAACTCTGAGTATCACTCATGTATTATATGGGATAATGTACCCCCTACTGTAAATGATAAGGATATTAGCAGTCACTGAGGGGTTCTGTGCCCCCCATATAAAGGCACAAGGCTGCAGGCTGAGTTATACAGGGAACTCTGAGTATCACTCATATATTATAAGGGATAATGTACCCCCTACTGTAAATGATAAGGATATTAGCAGTCACTGAGGGGTTCTGTGCCCATATAAAGGCACAAGGCTGCAGGCTGAGTTATACAGGGAACTCTGAGTATCACTCATGTATTATAAGGGATAATGTACCCCCTACTGTAAATGATAAGGATATTAGCAGTCACTGAGGGGTTCTGTGCCCCCCATATAAAGGCACAAGGCTGCAGGCTGAGTTATACAGGGAACTCTGAGTATCACTCATGTATTATAAGGGATAATGTACCCCCTACTGTAAATGATAAGGATATTGAACCACTATTTTACTTACCTCTAAATGAAGACAGCGAGTTAAATATCGATTTGGAATTGGCTAATAGGGAAAGACAAGATATAACAATTAGCGCTGGACAAGTTATACAGTATACAGCACTTGTGCCTGGTCCCCATCAGAACAAGACTCTGAATTCTAACAAATAGTGACTAAACTTAAAGGGGACGTGTCACCCTAAGAATTAGTTGCAAATTTATTTCTATCATGTTAGTCAAGCAACATAAACTTCATTTACACTATATAAATAATATAAATATTGTTTCCTTCATTCCTGGAATTACACAATCACAGAATACAGGCAGGCGCCATTTTGTGGACACTGTTAGTAAGGCAAGCTTTGCATCATGCTAAAATCTTGTTCATGTGATTGAATGGGGTACCCAATTAGATGGTGAGGAGGGAGGGGGAATGTGAGGAGTGCAGTGAGATCTAGAAAGTGAAAAAAAATATCTGCCCCGCCCTGACATAGGGGCGGGGAAAGCAATATATGACTGACAGCTGGGATTTTTTAGATCCTGCATCCCATACACAATATTGACCAACAACGTCGAACTGAGCTTTACTTACGTTGCAAGTGCACAAGATTGCCGTCTCCAACATAGACTCCCCAGTGACTGTAGGCCCCCCACAGGCGGACAAACTCAATCAGGTCTCCAGGCTCAGGCGGCGGCTGCTGCTCAATGACAAAAGTTTACAGACGTTTTTAAAGATTGGCCTTACAGAACAAAAAGTTCCATTAAATATAGAAAAATATTAAGACCAATAGCAAGCTGGTTTGGAATGTAGAATAGGGATCCCCAAACTTTTTTATTTGAGAGCCACACTCAGATGTAAAAAGTGTTGGGGAGCCACACAAGCAAGAAAAAAGTTCTTTGGGGATGTCAAATAAGGGCTGTGATTGGCTAGGAGTCTCTGTTTGGAGTTAAACTGTGTCTCTGGGCTTCCAAAACTTGGGCACCTACATTGAGGCAACAACAAGGGGGGTAGGTGGGCAACATGTTGCTTCTGAGCCACTGGTTGGGGATCCTGCCTTAGAATATATACTGTATTTATCTTTCCCATGGATAGACCTCCCTAAAGTAAATGAATCCGAGGAACTGTCAGATACCTCTTCTGAAAGGTTGGCCAAACTAGTCAAGGTCTTCACTGAACAATATGAAAGCCTGACCAGTATTCACATTCTGATCCAACACCAAGAATCCCCAATGATTCTAGCTATATGGAGTCATGGTTCCACAGGATCCATAGTAGGATAGATATTTCCTCACCTTATTTGAGACCTTCATTCCATATCTCAGTTCAGTTAGAAACAGCTGATCGGTGTCATCGTCCTCCCCCCAAGTCACCTTCTCCCCAATTCTCTGTTTGGCTTCGATGGCGATGTCTACTTGCTTTTTAGGCTTTAACATCTGATCGTATTTGTTGATGACTTTGATGCCCTTCAGTTGGGTTAGAGGGACCTCCTGTACATAAGCCGTTTCTGAAGGTTCGGGGAATCCTTCCTGCAGACCTGACGGCAGTAAGATATGAGTTAGTGAGCAGCCAATGACAACTGATTTTATTACATGGACAGTTGTTGCAAAGTGAGGAAGTGTTTGTACCTCCTTATTAGAAGAAGCTCAGGGAACCCCAAGCAGAGGTGTGAAGGCACAGTTCCTCAGTACAATACCATAACTCTTACCTCTGTCCAGATAAACCACAGTGCTCTCTCCTGTATAAATACCCCAGTGTTCCTTGTTCTGGAACGAATAACAAAGTATCTCTCCGGCGTCAGGGGGCGGATTCTGAAAGGGAAATAACACATTTTCTGCATGAGTCCCACTTTGTCCCTTTCTGTTACTCCTGGGATCCACCAGAGAACCTGTGTTAAGGTGGCCATACACGGGCCGATTGTAGCTGCCGATATGGGACCCTTAGACCAATTCGGATGCTTATCGGCCCGTGTAGGGGCAGGAACGATGGGCATGCCTGACCGACATCTGGCCTGAAATCGGGCAGATATCGATCGGGCAGGTTGATATCGGTCCCTTAGACCTATTCGGCAGCTTATCGGCCCGTATAGGGGCAGCAACGTCTGGCCTGTCCAACTGATATCTGGCCTGAAATTGGGCAGATATCGATCAGGCAGGTTAAAAGATATAATTGGATCGGGGACCGTATCGGCTCGTTGATGTGGTCCCCGAACCGACTGTGCCCATTGCCGCCGTTATAAATTCGATCGTTTGGCCCTGGGGGCTAATAAATTGGCCTACATTTGCCCGATATCGCCCACCTGTTGGGAGGGATATCGGGAGAAGATCCACCCGTTTGGTCGAGCAGATCTTAACGTGTATGGCCACCTTTAGGGGCTGAGAAGTTGCCCTATCCAGAAAGGATAGCTGTTCATTCCTGCTGTCCTTTGCACCAATCAGGGGCTGTGTGAGGCTTTCAATCGGGTTGGACTGGAGCTGCTCACTCCATGAGCAAAGGGGCTTCTCTGTATTAGTCTGGGAGGTCCTGGAACCCTGAATAATAGGTGTTTGAGAATTGACTTTGCTGCTGTATTTATAGTGCCAGTTGGTATTGGTTCTTATATAGGTTTATGGTGGTAATAAGGGGCTCCTAGCCTGGGACCCACTATGACCTGCCCCACTAGGAGATCCTTTGATACTCTGGTCCTGGTCTGACCTTATGCATCTATATGTTCGATTCCCTCTCTGTGCTGGAACTCTCCATAACTTCATATACAGCTAAGGATCTCCTATAGATGAAGCATTGTGTTCTGGATCTGCAGAAGGTCCGGATACAAAGCCACTGCACTTGGGGGTTTAAAGTTTTAAATATGACTATACTATATCACTATATTCAAGCTGGCCAATTATGTCAAAACCATCCCTGGCCAGCTTGAATATATTGCAATATATGGGCAAACAAACCCTGGGGCATTGCTTGGTAGCTTAATGCATCAACGTTATATAAGAAGGAAACCCACCTCATCTGAGCAGGCAATTCCATATCTCAGGTGTGTGACAAACAGTTCATCACTATCTTCTGCACATCTCCTCCCAAGCTGGCCGCGTACATCCGTCATCGCTAAAGCGATGGAGCGAGGTTTCAGTTTCCGGTCAAACTTGTTATTGACTCTATAGGAACGTCCGCCCGCGATTCTCCCAATGTAATCTTCCTCCACCAATCCGAACTCTGCAGAGAGTAAGAATCAAGACAGATGTGTTTTCTCCAGTTGGCATAGTGTGGATTTTCAGTCTAAGCCTAGATATAGATGATGGGCATCTAAAGTCATCTGGACGGCTTGGGGCTCAAGAACAGAAGAAGAGCTGGTTCCAGGTTTATGTTAAGTTTATAAGTGATTGATATTCCAATGCCTTAAATCTATAAACCATGGCATCTCTTCAACCATTAGATCTATGTGCATCTATGCTTTCCCCTTCTCAACAGAGATTAATGCCACCTCTACAGAGGGCAAATAAGGTTCTTTGGTCACTATAGTGACAACCCATTGACAACTTCTTATTGAAGAAGGTCTATCTATCATAGTTCCTGGATGCGCTCACTGTTCTGTCTATCTGGTTCTGACCCCTGCCTGTATCCTGACTTCAATGGAACTCTGCCTGGACTGACCCCTTTGCCTGCTTGACTTATCTTCTGTATCCTGACTTTGTACTGCATCGCTGTTCTGGTTTTGACCCGGCCTGCCTGACTCCGATTCTTGTAAGCTGACTCAGTCCTCATCCTACAATCTGGTTCCCTTGTCCCTCAGAACCTTTGCCCTGGTCCACTTTAAGACCTGGTGGCACCTAAGTAACGGAGGGCTCCACCCGAAGCCTGGGTGTGCTTTCAGTTCTCTCTGGTTCTGACCCCTGCCTGTATCCTGACTTCAACTGAACTCTGCCTGGACCTCATCGTACAATCTTGCTCCCTCAGAACCTTTGCTCTGGTTCTCTCACTTTAAGACCTGGTGTCACCCAAGTAATGGAGGGCTCCTCCTGAAGCCAAAGGTGGGTGTTATAGGCAGAAGTGTGAGCTGTAACTGGGACCTTGGCAATTGTCCTGGGTTACCGATCGTGACATTTTACATAGTACCAATTAAGTGGTCATAAGTATAATTCATATGGATATGTGGCTATATATAAGGAGAGCATCTTCTCCCATTGTGTTTGTGGCTTTCTCCTAGATGCTCTCATTTCCACCAACAACTTCATTGGCTCCTGATAAACTTGGTCCTTATAAATTGGAAAATTGGGGCTTGAAATGGAAAACCCTCACTCACCCGTCCTGTGTACAACCTTGCCATCTCCAACGTAGACCCCCCAGTGGTTTTTGACATGACGAAGAAACTCAATCAGGTCTCCAGCTTCAGGGATCGGCCTCTGGTCAACAACAAGAGTTGCATTTAATTAGAATTTACCAATTCCCTTTTAGCCAGGCACCCCTAGTACAAATATGGAACCCACCTCATCTGAGCAGGCAATTCCATATCTGAGTTGTGTAGCAAACAGTTCATCACTATCTTCTGCACATCTCTTCCCAAGCTGCCTGCAAACATCCTTGACCACTAACGTGCTGGAACGAGGTTTCAGTTTCCGGTCAAATTTATTATTAACTCTATAGGAATGGCCACCCGCGATTCTCCCAGTGTAATCTTCCTCCACCAATCCATGCTCTGCAGGAAATCAAGGCAGTTGTGTTTTCTGTAATTCACCTTTTGCATATTTGTGATCTCATGATAGATAGAGAGATAGATAGATAGATAGATAGATAGATCCCCAAAGAGAGGTACTTAGGGGAAGATAGTGATACCTATATAGGGACCCTCAGGTTTAGTTTCCCTTTAGTTAGACAGTTCGTTGGAAGCTTGGGCAGCTAAGTGGACCTTTATTTAGAGAAGACACCTAAAGTGGTCCTAAACCCAAGGATGAGAAACACTTCATTATCTTATGCAAAAGTAATTGATTGGTAGTTTTAGAAATGCCCATTAGGCGGCAGTATGTTAATGTATAAAAGAGAGAACTTGTTGATGCTCAGGGTCTTCTCTGGGTCTTCCTCAGGGTCTACCCTTGGCTAAAGGTCTTAGCTCAGGATAGTTAGAAATGTCCACTAGGTGGCAGTATGTTAGTGTATAAAAGAGAGAACTTGTTGATGCTCAGGGTCTTCTCTGGGTCTTCCTCAGGGTCTACCCTGGGCTAAAGGTCTTGGCACAGGATAGTTAGAAATGTCCACTAGGCGGCAGTATGTTAGTGTATAAAAGAGAGAACTTGTTGATGCTTAGGGTCTTTTTTGGGTCTTCCTCAAGGTCTACCCCGGCTAAAGGTCTTAGCTCAGGATAGTTAGTAATGTAAACTAGGTGGCAGTATGTTAGTGTATAAAAGAGAGAACTTGTTGATGCTCAGGGTCTTTTTTGGGTCTTCCTCAGGGTCTACCCTGGGCTAAATGTCTTAGCTCAGGATAGTTAGAAATGTCCACTAGGTGGCAGTAGTTAGTGTGTAAAAAATAGAACTTGTTGATGCTCAGGGTCTTCTCTGGGTCTACCCTGGGTTAAAGGTCTTAGCTCAGGATAGTTAGAAATGTCCACTAGGTGGCAGTATGTTAGTGTATAAAAGAGAGAACTTGTTGATGCTCAGGGTCTTCTCTGGGTCTTCCTCAGGGTCTACCCTGGGCTAAAGGTCTTAGCTCAGGTTAGTTAGAAATGTCCACTAGGTGGCAGTATGTTAGTGTACAAAAGAGAGAACTTGTTGATGCTCAGGGTCTTCTCTGGGTCTTCCTTAGGGTCTACCCTGGGCTAAAGGTCTTAGCTCAGGATAGTTAGAAATGTCCACTAGGCGGCAGTATGTTAGTGTATAAAAGAGAGAACTTGTTCAAACTCAGGGTCTTCTCTGGGTCTTCCTCAGGGTCTTCCCTGGGCTAAAGGATTTAGCTCAGGATAGTTAACACAGTTAGTATTGTAATAGCTGCTCTAGGAGCGAGAGTTAGGGCTAGCTTAAGTAGTTGGCCAGCTCAAGGCCCCACCGAGGAGATCAGAGGGGTTAGGAACCCTGCAGTGAATTTGAAAGCAGTGATCAGGGACCTCAGAGGGTAAGCTCAGGGCAGAAAGGAGCCAACCGGAAGTGTGCAGATATCTAAGACTGGTTGTGAAGTTTGTGTTTGCAAGATCTCCACATGGTCATGATTATTCTACCACAACTGGTAGTATAACGTTGCCCAAATCCAGGTAATAAATACTGCTTCACATGCCCGTTGGTCTGTTTATAGCATTTTCAAAGACTTCTCTATCAGCAATAGGTGCCAAGGGTGCTGCTTTCAGAATAGCACTCAATAGAAAAAAACAATAGGTTAGCTGAAAGCAGTTCTAATGTGTAGCGCTAGCTCCTTCTGAAAGCTCAGACTCAGGCACACTTTACTGCTGCGCTGCAAGTTGGAGTGATATCCCCCCCTCACCCCCAGCAGCCGATCAGCAGAACAATGGGAAGGGAGCAAGATAGCAGCTCCCAGTAGGTATCAGAATAGCACTCAATAGTAAGAAATCCAAGTCTGGCTTGGGACTCCTCCAGTTACATGGGAGTAGGAGAAACAATAGGTTAGCTGAAAGCAGTTCTAATGTGTAGCGCTGGCTGAAAGCTCAGACTCAGGCACAAGGCACTGAGATGGCGCCTACACACCAATATTACAGCTACAAATACATTTGTTGGTTGAAGAATAAAAGGTTAAATGGCAGAGGGAATTATTTGCTATGTAACAGTGTCATTTAGAAATAAAAAGTGCCCCATAAGAACCAAAATTAGAACACAACATTGGGTTTAGAACAGGTACAAAGCTCATGCGTTGTTCATGCACCAAGGGTTGTGGGTTTGGGGTTAATAAAGTAGGAACTTGCAAATATTGGGAATGTGCATTGATAAACCACCTTTTCCCCCCATGTTCTTACTTGGTTCCTTGATGCCTTCAAAGTGGGACATATCTGCTCCGTGACACTTTCACATAATGTTTAATATTTCAGTACAGAGAGAGGAGGGATAAGAATCAGAAAGTGGGGGTGGAATTGGGGCAGAAAGTGGTTTATTAGCTTCACTTACCCGCCCTGTGCACAGCCTTGCCGTCTCCCACATAGACTGCCCAATGGTTTTTGGCATCTTGGAGAAACTCAATCAGGTCTCCAACCTCAGGCAGGGGGCGCTGGTCAAGAGCAAGAGTTGCATTTTAGTTACTGATCATTTGTTATTATCTGTTTGGCTTTTGTATTCAGCCCTGGTAGCCACAAATTGCAAATTCTATCTGGTTGCTAGGGGACAGTTGTACCTAAATACCAAGAAGATTAACGGAGATTAGTGATGAGTGAATCTGTCCCGTTTCACTTTGCCGAAAAATTCTCGAATCTTTCAAAAGATTTGCGAAATGGCGAAAATCTCGCGCGTTAAAAAAAATTGTCGCAGCTATTATTTTGTTGCCCGCGGCTATTATTTCGTCGCACGGCTATTATTTCGTCGCCCGCGGCTATTGTTTCGTCACGCGGCTATTGTTTCGTCACGTGGCTATTATTCCGTCGCCCGCGATGATTTTTGGACGCACAGCGAATTTTTCCGTGGCAAATTTTTTCATCCGTTTTGTGAAACAATCCGGCAATGGCGAAACACGGAAATTTGCCGTGAATCCATGCCTGGCGAAACATTTTGCCCCTCACTAACGGAGATATTTATTAAAGATATTTATCTTCTATATTTTTTGGTGAATTACTTTTCTCTACCCTCTCCTCATTCACTTTTGAGTCATTCAACCAACTGCCTGATGGCTGGGGTACCATCTATGGTATCTTCCCATCAAATTCCACCTATGGTATCTTCCCATCAAATTCCACCTATGGTATCTTCCCATCAAATTCCACCTATGGTATCTTCCCATCAAATTCCACCTATGGTATCTTCCCATCAAATTCCACCTATGGTATCTTCCCATCAAATTCCATTTATGGTATCTTCCCATCAAATTCCACCTATGGTATCTTCCCATCAAATTCCATTTATGGTATCTTCCCATCAAATTCCACCTATGGTATCTTCCCATCAAATTCCACCTATGGTATCTTCCCATCAAATTCCATTTATGGTATCTTCCCATCAAATTCCATCTATTGTATCTTCCCATCAAATTCCATCTATGGTATCTTCCCATCAAATTCCACCTATGGTATCTTCCCATCAAATTCCACCTATGGTATCTTCCCATCAAATTCCACCTATGGTATCTTCCCATCAAATTCCACCTATGGTATCTTCCCATCAAATTCCATCTATTGTATCTTCCCATCAAATTCCATCTATTGTATCTTCCCATCAAATTCCATCTATTGTATCTTCCCATCAAATTCCATCTGGCCAGTGTTGGAAATAAAATATTTAAAAGAAAACTTCAATACATCCCACTCCAATAAAAACCTAGGAGAGCTAGCTATGTATACAGGGGCAGGAACTCAGCCTAAAATAAATGCCCTCACCTTATCGGAGACCTTCACTCCATATCTCAGTTCAGTTACAAACAGCTGATCGGTGTCGTTCTTCTCCCCCCAAGTCATTCTCTCCCCAATTTTTTGCTTGGCTTCTATGGCCACATCTCCTTGTTTTTTGGGCTTTAATTTCTGATCATATTTGTTGATGACTCTGACGCCCTTCAGTTGGGTTAGAGGGACCTCCTGTACATAAGCCGTTTCTGAAGGTTCAGAGAATCCTTCCTGCAGACCTGAGGGCAGATAGAGATGAGCATTAAAGCTGACGATAGGGCCAATAGTGATGGTTTAATCAACAGAAGCTACTAATCTCCCTTCCAAGGGCATTGGATCAATAACCAGAACCAGATGTTCCTCAGCACAATACCATTCTCTAACTCTTACCTCTGTCGAGATAAACCACAGCGCTGTCTCCTGTATAAATACCCCAGTGTTCCTGGCTTTGGAATAAAAAACAAAGTATCTCTCCGGTGTTAGGAGGAGGATCCTGAAAGGGAAACACAGTAATTAAATGGTTTAATATTTTCCCCTTGAAATAGCCGTTTCCATTATAGTTGTTCCACTTCTAGTCGTCACTGTGTATGGGACATGTGATTGGTCATAGAATCTTTAACTTTAAAATCCATTGTCAAAATCCAATGGCACTGATACCATAGTGAGAATTGGACAATGGATGGGGACAGATGGCAACCTTTGCCTTGAGTGCCAAAGCCCCTTGGCCAGGCTCTCCCAGGCCAGCCCTGTAGCAATATTTTGTTTAGATCAGGGGTCCTCAAACTACTATGGTCCATGGCTCCAGTGAGTTACGTCACCGCGTCCCACCGGCCGATGATAATGAAGTATCTTGTGGCCGGGGGGGGCGAAGTTAATGACTAACTGGTCTGGCTCCCCAACAGTCTGAGGAGGCCGTGAACTGGAACTGAAAAGACTTGTTGGTAGGTGGAGGTGAGCACCTATGTACCTGTGCTACCAGGATCTTGTGAGTGCATATCCTTGAGGTATGTAGCCCATTATAACAGACTCATCATCATCATTGAACCATCCAGTGGCCACATCTGCCTTTTACAATAGATCCTTCCAGGTGGATTCTCCCATTCCATCCCTTCAGTTCTACTAAAAAGTCCATATTACAATAAGTACTGGCGACGCTACTCTATGGAGTGCTGGTTACTTCCCTTCCCACAAGCCACATAGCCCTATACCCCAACCCAAGAGTCCTACATATCATATGACATTACTCTAAGCATTTACATCAGGGTTGGGCCCTCAGTCTTTACCTTAGGGGCCACCAACAGCCATCATGTCCACTGCATCTATTGTTACATGCTGAGTAGGGCTACCAGGAACTCTGCCAACTCAATACCCAAGGTTAGTCTGGATATACTTGTGCATGGGATTGTGTGCCTTTATAGGTCTACATACTCATGTGTGTTCAATAATCTTCTAGATAAAGCTTATAGCCATAAATACAGAACCCACCTCATCTGAACAGGCCATTCCATATCTGAGTTGTGTAACAAACAGTTCATCATTATCTTCTGCACATCTCCTCCCAAGCTGTCTGCGCGCCTCCTTCATCACTAAAGCGCCGGAGAGAGGTTTTAGTTTCTGGTCAAATTTATTATTGACTCGATAGGAACGGCCTCCCGGGATTTTCCCGATGTCCTTTTCCTCCACCAGTCCACGCTCTGCAGAGAACAAACATAGCTGAGTTCTAACTGTAGTGACTGTGAATCCTTGGGTACTTGAAGGTACAAACCCAACAGTAGACTAAGTAGAAAAGATGCCACTCAAAGGTCTTGTGATGCTGAATAGAATCTTTAACACTTTACACCCAACTGATACAAAGCTTAATGATTGTTTGGGTACAACCACCCCATACGTGGTGGTAAGTCAAGGGCTACCATAGCAAATTGTGTCAATAGATGCCACAGACTTGCCCCAAGTGAAGGCTTATTCTCTGTCTCTGTTCATGGAACCCAACCCAGTTAGATGGACCATAATGTCACACATCACAAGAGCTTTGAGTTCTAGA
Source organism: Xenopus tropicalis (assembly GCF_000004195.4). Taxonomy (NCBI): domain Eukaryota; kingdom Metazoa; phylum Chordata; class Amphibia; order Anura; family Pipidae; genus Xenopus; species Xenopus tropicalis. The sequence continues at coordinate 141,270,362 of NC_030684.2, forward strand.
TTATTTTTTATATGAAATGAGAAATTATTTCTGCATTATCGTTTCAGTTAAAGACTAAATGAGACCTCAGAATGGTGAAAAGTTGCTGAACGGCTGGGTGTTCCTGGGCGCCAACAGACCAGTACTGATATGTGAGTTGCCCTAACTTGAAGCAGCAATAGCTTCCCCCCATCTCTATGTCAGTATTATGGACCTTTATTAGTCAATATCCAAAATACTGACAGTCAAGAGAAAGTCTTGGATCCCACTTGGTTGGGAAAGTGACAAGAAGAAAGAAGAGATCTGCTGGTTGTAGATGGTCTCCCAGTACATTTGCACCCCCAGTTTAAAAGGTACATGGCGCCTGGGAGGATGGGGGCTTTTAGGTGATAGGACTGATATATCAGATAGTAATAGAGCTCATCTATTAGTCTCCCCCAATCATTTAACCATGAAATAAACCCAATAGGGCTGTTCTGCCCCAATAAGGGGTAATTATATCTTAGTTGGGATCAAGTACAGGTACTGTTTTATTATTACAGAGAAAAGGGAATCATTTAACCATTAAATAAACCCAATAGGGCTGTTCTGCCCCCAATAAGGGGTAATTATATCTTAGTTGGGATCAAGTACAGGTACTGTTTTATTATTACAGAGAAAAGGGAATCATTTAACCATTAAATAAACCCAATAGGGCTGTTCTGCCCCAATAGGGGGTAATTATATCTTAGTTGGGATCAAGTACAGGTACTGTTTTATTATTACAGAGAAAAGGGAATCATTTAACCATTAAATAAACCCAATAGGGCTGTTCTGCCCCAATAAGGGGTAATTATATCTTAGTTGGGATCAAGTACAGGTACTGTTTTATTATTACAGAGAAAAGGGAATCATTTAACCATTAAATAAACCCAATAGGGCTGTTCTGCCCCAATAGGGGGTAATTATATCTTAGTTGGGATCAAGTACAGGTACTGTTTTATTATTACAGAGAAAAGGGAATCATTTAACCATTAAATAAACCCAATAGGGCTGTTCTGCCCCAATAGGGGGTAATTATATCTTAGTTGGGATCAAGTACAGGTACTGTTTTATTATTACAGAGAAAAGGGAATCATTTAACCATTAAATAAACCCAATAGGGCTGTTCTGCCCCCAATAAGGGGTAATTATATCTTAGTTGGGATCAAGTACAGGTACTGTTTAATTATTACAGAGAAAAGGGAATCATTTAACCATGAAATAAACCCAATAGGGCTGTTCTGCCCCAATAAGGGGTAATTATATCTTAGTTGGGATCAAGTACAGGTACTGTTTTATTATTATCGAGAAAAAGGAAACCATTTTTAAAAATGTGAATTATTTGTTTAAAATGGAGCCTATGGCAGATGGCCTTTCGTAATTCAGAACTTTCTGGATAATGGGTTTCCAGATGGGGACCAATATCTGTAATAGAAACCTCATTCGCTCTGTTTGTTTAATAAGCCATTAAACAGCTCTGATTGGAATCACTCACTGAGCATATTGCTGTATAGGAATGGCTACTGATACTACCGATTTCCATCCTTCTGTATCAGTTTTTCATCCTTATAGTGACTTTTATTAAGTAGATTATAGAACTGGTAATGTTGCAGCTTATTATAAAAGTTTATTAACAGGATAATAATAATAATAATAATAAGTACAATACCTGTTCTAAACGCCGCTTTGCCCCCTCCGGTACAAACTGCCCATTGGGATTTCTTCCCCAGAAATTCAATCATGTCTCCTGGGGCAGCATTTACTTTCTGGGGAGGGAAAAAAAGTCCACACTGGGTTCAAATCTGCAAATGTGTAGGAGCTGATTCATTATTGGGGCTGCTGCTCAGAATCAGAATTCTTATACCCAAACCTAAGGAAATACCATGGAAAGCAGCAATAAAAGGAAAGGTTTTGTGGGTCCTTCCTGTGATGTCTGTAGCCTGATCCCTTGATTGCTATAGCACAGTAAGTACTAAAGAGGGTTTTGTAGGGACCTAATCAAGGTCACTACCATTCAGCAGGAATGTACAACTTGGAACCATGGGGCTGTCACATGGTCTCCACTCTCCTGCTGTTTCCCAAACAGGAAGTGCTCCAGCGGCCATTTTAGGAGCATTGGCACTCATTCATGGAAAACAATAATGTGTTTAATTTTCACATGAAAAGGGGTGAAATAGAAAAGAATGATGGGATTAACTTCCCTTTGAAAACGTGTGAAATAGATAAGAATGATGGGATTGACTTCCTCTTGAAACTGGGTGACATAGAAAACAATGGTGGGATTAACTTCCCCTTGAAACTGGGTGAAACAGAAAAGAATGATGGGATTAATTTCCTCTTGAAACTGGGTGAAATAGAAAATAATAATGGGATTAACTTCCCCTTGAAACTGGGTGAAACAGAAAATAATAATGGGATTAACTTCCCCTTGAAACTGGGTGAAACAGAAAAGAATAATGGGATTAACTTCCTCTTGAAACTGAGTGACATAGAAAACAATGGTGGGATTATCTTCCTCTTGAAACTGGGTGACATAGAAAACAATGGTGGGATTAACTTCCCCTTGAAACTGGGTGAAACAGAAAAGAATGATGGGATTAATTTCCTCTTGAAACTGGGTGAAATAGAAAATAATAATGGGATTAACTTCCCCTTGAAACTGGGTGAAACAGAAAATAATAATGGGATTAACTTCCCCTTGAAACTGGGTGAAACAGAAAACAATGATGGGATTATCTTCCCCTTGAAACTGGGTGAAACAGAAAATAATAATGGGATTAACTTCCCCTTGAAACTGGGTGAAACAGAAAAGAATGATGGGATTATCTTCCCCTTAAAACTGAGTGAAACAGAAAATAGTTATGGGATTAACTTCCCCTTAAAACTGGGTAAAATAGAAAAGAATGATGGGATTATCTTCCCCTTAAAACTGGGTGAAATAGAAAAGAATGATGGGATTATCTTCCCCTTAAAACTGGGTGAAATAGAAAAGAATGATGGGATTATCTTCCCCTTAAAACTGGGTGAAATAGAAAACAATGATGGGATTAACTTCCCCTTGAAACTGGGTGAAACAGAAAACAATGATGGGATTATCTTCCCCTTAAAACTGGGTAAAATAGAAAAGAATGATGGGATTAACTTCCCCTTAAAACTGGGTGAAATAGAAAACAATGATGGGATTATCTTCCCCTTGAAACTGGGTGAAACAGAAAACAATGATGGGATTATCTTCCCCTTAAAACTGAGTGAAACAGAAAATAGTTATGGGATTAACTTCCCCTTAAAACTGGGTAAAATAGAAAAGAATGATGGGATTATCTTCCCCTTAAAACTGGGTGAAATAGAAAAGAATGATGGGATTATCTTCTCCTTAAAACTGGGTGAAATAGAAAACAATGATGGGATTATCTTCCCCTTAAAACTGGGTGAAATAGAAAAGAATGATGGGATTATCTTCTCCTTAAAACTGGGTGAAATAGAAAAGAATGATGGGATTATCTTCCCCTTAAAACTGGGTGAAACAAGAGAATGATGGGATTATCTTCCCCTTGAAACTGGGTGAAATAGAAAACAATGATGGGATTAACTTCCCCTTGAAACTGGGTGAAATAGAAAACAATGATGGGATTAACTTCCCCTTGAAACTGGGTGAAATAGAAAACAATGATGGGATTAACTTCCCCTTGAAACTGGGTGAAATAGAAAACAATGATGGGATTAACTTCCCCTTGAAACTGGGTGAAATAGAAAACAATGATGGGATTATCTTCCCCTTGAAACTGGGTGAAATAGAAAACAATGATGGGATTAACTTCCCCTTGAAACTGGGTGAAATAGAAAACAATGATGGGATTAACTTCCCCTTGAAACTGGGTGAAATAGAAAACAATGATGGGATTAACTTCCCCTTGAAACTGGGTGAAATAGAAAACAATGATGGGATTAACTTCCCCTTGAAACTGGGTGAAATAGAAAACAATGATGGGATTAACTTCCCCTTGAAACTGGGTGAAATAGAAAACAATGATGGGATTAACTTCCCCTTGAAACTGGGTGAAATAGAAAACAATGATGGGATTAACTTCCCCTTGAAACTGGGTGAAATACAAAACAATGATGGGATTAACTTCCCCTTGAAACTGGGTGAAACAGAAAACAATGATGGGATTAACTTCCCCTTGAAAAGTGTCAAGGGCAGCCTGTCACTATTCCATTCCTCTACTATTCTAAACTCCATAGGACTCAATGGTTCTCACCAGCATAAAAAGAGGGAATTGAACCCGTGTCTTGGTTGTGGTTAACTGGTCTCTGGTCTCATCCAGCCCATATGCTCTGAGCAGTGTGCAGAACCCTCCCCCTTGTCCCACCATGGAACTGAGCCTTAGCAACACCGGCCCATACTGTTCTCCATTCCCTCATTGGCCCTTCCATCTCTGAAAATCAGCATCTCGTTACCTGGACTCTTCTCGGGTCTCGGGCGATCAAGTCTGATAACAGCGACACCTAAATATGGGAAAGGAAGGTCTTATTAATGGAAATATTATTGATAAATAATCCAATAATCTGAAAATCATCACCAGTAAGTTTATTACCTGTCTAATCATTTCGGGGTACAGCTGTTCCACCGTGCCTCTCCCCCACAGTTCATTGCACTCTGACAGGATATATAACTAATAAGGGGGGAAAATAACTTGATCAATGGAGTTATAATTGATAAACAATCCCTGCCAATCTGCAGTTTATGGGTATTCTCCATCCCAATAACCCCCCCCTGAGCACTAAATAATGTGGCAAGAAGCCTTGGGCCTTAGGGAAGGTTTAAACTGCAGCCGTGTGGTTCCTTGTTGCCTTTATAAATGACCTAATTGCCTCTGAAATTCTGTGTATTTCAGCCTTTTGTACTATCACTTACCTCTGCCCCTGACAGGTCCAGGTCCAGCTCTGGGATGGCTTTTGCCTGTGAATTCCCCATATCTCACTACAGTATCAGCTCATATATACCTAAATACGCAAAAAGAAGAACATTTTATTAATTAAACAGATAATTAGAAAATCCACTACAAGGCAATAATGTAACACCTTCATTTTATTATTATTATTATTATTAACATTTATTTATAAAGCGCCAACATATCTCGCAGCGCTGTACAATAAGTGGGTTTCATACATTGGGCATACAGAGTAACATATACAGCAATCAATAACCGATACAGGAGGGGAAGGGAGCCCTGCCCAAAAGAGCTTACACTCTACAAGGAGTAACATATAAAGCAATCAGTAACCGATACAGGAGGGGAAGGGAGCCCTGCCCAAAAGAGCTTACACTCTACAAGGAGTAACATATAAAGCAATCAGTAACCGATACAGGAGGGGAAGAGAGCCCTGCCCAAAAGAGCTTACACTCTACAAGGAGTAACATATAAAGCAATCAGTAACCGATACAGGAGGGGGAGGGATCCCTGCCCAAAAGAGCTTACACTCTACAAGGAGTAACATATAAAGCAATCAGTAACCGATACAGGAGGGGAAGGGAGCCCTGCCCAAAAGAGCTTACACTCTACAAGGAGTAACATATAAAGCAATCAGTAACCGATACAGGAGGGGGAGGGATCCCTGCCCAAAAGAGCTTACACTCTACAAGGAGTAACATATAAAGCAATCAGTAACCGATACAGGAGGGGGAGGGATCCCTGCCCAAAAGAGCTTACACTCTACAAGGAGTAACATATAAAGCAATCAGTAACCGATACAGGAGGGGGAGGGATCCCTGCCCAAAAGAGCTTACACTCTACAAGGAGTAACATATAAAGCAATCAGTAACCGATACAGGAGGGGAAGGGAGCCCTGCCCAAAAGAGCTTACACTCTACAAGGAGTAACATATAAAGCAATCAGTAACCGATACAGGAGGGGAAGGGAGCCCTGCCCAAAAGAGCTTACACTCTACAAAATACATACAGAGTAACATATAAAGCAATCAATAACCGATACAGGAGGGGAAGAGAACCCTGCCCAAAAGAGCTTACACTCTACAAAATACATACAGAGTAACATATAAAGCAATCAGTAACCGATACAGGAGGGGAAGGGAGCCCTGCCCAAAAGAGCTTACACTCTACAAGGAGTAACATATAAAGCAATCAGTAACCGATACAGGAGGGGAAGGGAGCCCTGCCCAAAAGAGCTTACACTCTACAAAATACATACAGAGTAACATATAAAGCAATCAGTAACCGATACAGGAGGGGAAGAGAACCCTGCCCAAAAGAGCTTACACTCTACAAAATACATACAGAGTAACATATAAAGCAATCAGTAACCGATACAAGAGGGGAAGAGAGCCCTGCCCAAAAGAGCTTACACTCTACAAAATACATACAGAGTAACATATAAAGCAATCAGTAACCGATACAAGAGGGGAAGAGGGCCCTGCCCAAAAGAGCTTACAATCTTCATTTACATGGGAGTCCGCAGAATTATTTTCTGGAGGGGCCAAAGTCATCCGTGATAAGTATAGGGGATCAGAGAACCCTGCCCCCTGTTCTGCCTGTGACATTATTTACAATAATAACAGGCAGGGGCAAAAGGAGAGGTACTTTGGGGCAGTTACTGCTACCTGGGGTTTTAAAAGAGCTCTGCAAAATGACATTGTCCATCAGGAGCAGAGCACGGGACTGTGGCACATGAAAGGGGTTAGATAGACCCAAAAAATCCCCAGTGCAGGGTTTATCTCATGGTTAAATGATTCCCTTTTCTCTGTAATAATAAAACAGTACCTGTACTTGATCCCAACTAAGATATAATTACCCCTTATTGGGGCAGAACAGCCCTATTGGGTTTATTTCATGGTTAAATGATTCCCTTTTCTCTGTAATAATAAAACAGTACCTGTACTTGATCCCAACTAAGATATAATTACCCCTTATTGGGGGCAGAACAGCCCTATTGGGTTTATTTCATGGTTAAATGATTCCCTTTTCTCTGTAATAATAAAACAGTACCTGTACTTGATCCCAACTAAGATATAATTACCCCTTATTGGGGCAGAACAGTCCTATTGGGTTTATTTCATGGTTAAATGATTCCCTTTTCTCTGTAATAATAAAACAGTACCTGTACTTGATCCCAACTAAGATATAATTACCCCTTATTGGGGCAGAACAGTCCTATTGGGTTTATTTAATGGTTAAATGATTCCCTTTTCTCTGTAATAATAAAACAGTACCTGTACTTGATCCCAACTAAGATATAACTAATCATTAATGGAGGCAAAACAAACCTATTGGGTTTAATTAATGTTTTATTGATTCAATCAATAAGGTATGGCAATCCAAATTACGGAAAGACCCCTCATCCGGAATACCCTTGGTCCCGAGCATTCTGGATAACGAGTCCTATACCTGTACAAACTGTGTGTGATTTCCTAGTGGATAGGTGTGCTCCTCGCTGCCCACTAGGTGGAGTCGTTGCACTGTTAGGGTTGCACTTAATCCACTATTATGGGGGCTGAACCCCAAATCCTTTTTGTAAAACATTCGACTAAATACAGAACCCAATCCAAATCTCAATTTGTAGATGCAAATCAGGATAATTAAGCATAGTGTCTAATTGCATGCTGGGTATTGTAGTTTTATATGAATCCTAGCTGTAGGCTATAGTCTGTGTGAGAGAGAGAGACAGTCATGTGACTGGGGTGTGGCTAGAGGCAGGTACAGCTGTGTGAGGGAGAGACAGTCATGTGACTGGGGTGTGGCTAGAGGCAGGTACAGCTGTGTGAGAGAGAGAGACAGTCATGTGACTGGGGTGTGGCTAGAGGCAGGTACAGCTGTGTGAGAGAGAGACAGTCATGTGACTGGGGTGTGGCTAGAGGCAGGTACAGCTGTGTGAGAGAGAGAGACAGTCATGTGACTGGGGTGTGGCTAGAGGCAGGTACAGCTGTGTGAGAGAGACAGTCATGTGACTGGGGTGTGGCTAGAGGCAGGTACAGCTGTGTGAGAGAGACAGTCATGTGACTGGGGTGTGGCTAGAGGCAGGTACAGCTGTGTGAGAGGGAGACAGTCATGTGACTGGGGTGTGGCTAGAGGCAGGTACAGCTGTGTGAGAGACAGTCATGTGACTGGGGTGTGGCTAGAGGCAGGTACAGCTGTGTGAGAGAGAGAGACAGTCATGTGACTGGGGTGTGGCTAGAGGCAGGTACAGCTGTGTGAGAGAGAGACAGTCATGTGACTGGGGTGTGGCTAGAGGCAGGTACAGCTGTGTGAGAGAGAGACAGTCATGTGACTGGGGTGTGGCTAGAGGCAGGTACAGCTGTGTGAGAGAGAGACAGTCATGTGACTGGGGTGTGGCTAGAGGCAGGTACAGCTGTGTGAGAGAGAGAGACAGTCATGTGACTGGGGTGTGGCTAGAGGCAGGTACAGCTGTGTGAGAGACAGTCATGTGACTGGGGTGTGGCTAGAGGCAGGTACAGCTGTGTGAGAGACAGTCATGTGACTGGGGTGTGGCTAGAGGCAGGTACAGCTGTGTGAGAGAGAGAGACAGTCATGTGACTGGGGTGTGGCTAGAGGCAGGTACAGCTGTGTGAGAGAGACAGTCATGTGACTGGGGTGTGGCTAGAGGCAGGTACAGCTGTGTGAGAGACAGTCATGTGACTGGGGTGTGGCTAGAGGCAGGTACAGCTGTGTGAGAGAGAGAGACAGTCATGTGACTGGGGTGTGGCTAGAGGCAGGTAAAGCTGTGTGAGAGAGACAGTCATGTGACTGGGGTGTGGCTCAGCTCAGGTAGAGAGCTGTTGCTATAGAGACCATGTTATGAGGAGACACAGAATCCCCAGTTGCTGTGATTTTGAGGGAACCTGGGGGCTTTAATCAAGGAACAAACTGCCCTCCTTGCCCCCTATCCCCCCCCCCCTCCCCAGATGCCTGTGTTTGTTTTTATTCAAACTGAAAGCGCTCTATAGCAGAACAGAATATGCCGCCCCTCACTCAGTAACCCAGGGGAAGTGCCTGTAACAGTGAGGGAGGGAATAGCCCTATTGTTATCTGCGTAACTGCCTGGCAGCTCCCCGCCCGGGGAATAGGGAACTGTGTGGGGCTATTTACTGAGGGTACAGGGGCAGTTATTCCCCCCCAGGGTGAGGTTTTGGGTTATATGGGAATATCACTCACCTACAGGAATCAGAGCCGGGGCTTTGTCTGCAGCCGAGTACAGCAGCTCCCCCTCCTACTGCCCTGCCCCTCCTACTGCCCTCTCCCTCCTACTTTCACTTTCACTCCCGTTCATTACTGCCCCCCCCCTTATATATTTATATATAGTGACCCCCCCTTAACTGCCCCCCCCCCCCAGTGTAACCAATCCCAACTGGGCCAGCCTTTCCCCATAACTGAGCCCATTCCCTTTATCAGCTTAGTCGCTCTTCCCTGTACTTTCTCTATTTCATTACTGCCCCCCCCTTATATATTTATATATAGTGACCCCCCCCTTAACTGCCCCCCCCCCCCCCCCAGTGTAACCAATCCCAACTGGGCCAGCCTTTCCCCATAACTGAGCCCATTCCCTTTATCAGCTTAGTCGCTCTTCCCTGTACTTTCTCTATTTCATTACTGCCCCCCCTTATATATTTATATATAGTGACCCCCCTTAACTGCCCCCCCCCCCCCAGTGTAACCAATCCCAACTGGGCCAGCCTTTCCCCATAACTGAGCCCATTCCCTTTATCAGCTTAGTCGCTCTTCCCTGTACTTTCTCTATTTCATTACTGCCCCCCCCTTATATATTTATATATAGTGACCCCCCCTTAACTGCCCCCCCCCCCAGTGTAACCAATCCCAACTGGGCCAGCCTTTCCCCATAACTGAGCCCATTCCCTTTATCAGCTTAGTCGCTCTTCCCTGTACTTTCTCTATTTCATTACTGCCCCCCTTATATATTTATATATAGTGACCCCCCCCTTAACTGCCCCCCCCCCCAGTGTAACCAATCCCAACTGGGCCAGCCTTTCCCCATAACTGAGCCCATTCCCTTTATCAGCTTAGTCGCTCTTCCCTGTACTTTCTCTATTTCATTACTGCCCCCCCTTATATATTTATATATAGTGACCCCCCCTTAACTGCCCCTTCCCCAGTGTAACCAATCCCAACTGGGCCAGCCTTTCCCCATAACTGAGCCCATTCCCTTTATCAGCTTAGTCGCTCTTCCCTGTACTTTCTCTATTTCATTACTGCCCCCCCTTATATATTTATATATAGTGACCCCCCCTTAACTGCCCCTTCCCCAGTGTAACCAATCCCAACTGGGCCAGCCTTTCCCCATAACTGAGCCCATTCCCTTTATCAGCTTAGTCGCTCTTCCCTGTACTTTCTCTATTTCATTACTGCCCCCCTTATATATTTATATATAGTGACCCCCCCTTAACTGCCCCCCCCCCCCAGTGTAACCAATCCCAACTGGGCCAGCCTTTCCCCATAACTGAGCCCATTCCCTTTATCAGCTTAGTCGCTCTTCCCTGTACTTTCTCTATTTCATTACTTGCCCCCCCTTATATATTTATATATAGTGACCCCCCCCCCCCCTTTAACTGCCCCTTCCCCAGTGTAACCAATCCCAACTGGGCCAGCCTTTCCCCATAACTGAGCCCATTCCCTTTATCAGCTTAGTCGCTCTTCCCTGTACTTTCTCTATTTCATTACTGCCCCCCCTTATATATTTATATATAGTGACCCCCCCCCTTTAACTGCCCCTTCCCCCCAGTGTAACCAATCCCAACTGGGCCAGCCTTTCCCCATAACTGAGCCCATTCCCTTTATCAGCTTAGTCGCTCTTCCCTGTACTTTCTCTATTTCATTACTGCCCCCCCTTATATATTTATATATAGTGACCCCCCCCCCTTTAACTGCCCCTTCCCCCCAGTGTAACCAATCCCAACTGGGCCAGCCTTTCCCCATAACTGAGCCCATTCCCTTTATCAGCTTAGTCGCTCTTCCCTGTACTTTCTCTATTTCATTACTGCCCCCCCCTTATATATTTATATATAGTGACCCCCCCCCCCTTAACTGCCCCTTCCCCAGTGTAACCAATCCCAACTGGGCCAGCCTTTCCCCATAACTGAGCCCATTCCCTTTATCAGCTTAGTCGCTCTGCTCTGTACTTTCTCTATTTCATTACTGCCCCCCCTTATATATTTATATATAGTGACCCCCCCCTTAACTGCCCCTTCCCCAGTGTAACCAATCCCAACTGGGCCAGCCTTTCCCCATAACTGAGCCCATTCCCTTTATCAGCTTAGTCGCTCTTCCCTGTACTTTCTCTATTTCATTACTGCCCCCCCTTATATATTTATATATAGTGACCCCCCTTAACTGCCCCTTCCCCAGTGTAACCAATCCCAACTGGGCCAGCCTTTCCCCATAACTGAGCCCATTCCCTTTATCAGCTTAGTCGCTCTTCCCTGTACTTTCTCTATTTCATTACTGCCCCCCCTTATATATTTATATATAGTGACCCCCCCTTAACTGCCCCCCCCCCCCCCCCAGTGTAACCAATCCCAACTGGGCCAGCCTTTCCCCATAACTGAGCCCATTCCCTTTATCAGCTTAGTCGCTCTGCTCTGTACTTTCTCTATTTCATTACTGCCCCCCCTTATATATTTATATATAGTGACCCCCCCCTTAACTGCCCCTTCCCCAGTGTAACCAATCCCAACTGGGCCAGCCTTTCCCCATAACTGAGCCCATTCCCTTTATCAGCTTAGTCGCTCTTCCCTGTACTTTCTCTATTTCATTACTGCCCCCCTTATATATTTATATATAGTGACCCCCCCTTAACTGCCCCTTCCCCAGTGTAACCAATCCCAACTGGGCCAGCCTTTCCCCATAACTGAGCCCATTCCCTTTATCAGCTTAGTCGCTCTTCCCTGTACTTTCTCTATTTCATTACTGCCCCCCCTTATATATTTATATATAGTGCCCCCCCCCCTTAACTGCCCCTTCCCCAGTGTAACCAATCCCAACTGGGTCAGCCTTTCCCCATAACTGAGCCCATTCCCTTTATCAGCTTAGTCGCTCTTCCCTGTACTTTCTCTAATTCAACAGTAATGCCATAATTCTGGGAAAAAATAGTTAAGCGCAAATAACATGGTGATTTTGTTTGTAATTGCACTTTGCTCACTTTTTGCACTTTTGGACATAAATGAGCCTTTTTGTAGTTTTAACCCAATCCATTTGTAACATATATTAACAGATCCCGCACGCTGCCACTAGGGGGCACAGGAAAGAATAATAAACAGCAGATAAAAGTCCCTGCTGACACTCAGAACAATGGCACTGCTGCAAAGGCCCAGGGCGCCTGTGGAACTACGTCTCTCAGCATTAACATCATTCCCACCTGTTAATTGGAACAGTTTGTCTAGTATGGCCAAATCAGAACAGAAGGAGTCAGTGGCAGAATAAGGTAGGTAAGAGACCTGGACATGCGCAGCCCCAAGAAATTAGGGGTTACTAATAATAACAACAAGGCACTTACAGAAATGTATTTATTTTTGTTCATGTTTTATGAAGGATAAAGCATACAGTCCTTACATTAATCCCCAGTGCTGCAGTGGGACTCGGGCCTGCTGGGCCTAGGGTTGGGGGGTGGGATGTCATGTCATTTGGGGACAGGGTTATGATGTAAGGGGTGGGGAATGGGCAGACTGGGTGGGGAAAGGTGGATGGGGCTAGAAAATGGGTGAGGAATGGGCAGACTGGGCGGGGTTATAGGTGGAGCAGAGGTGGGCCCATTGTTATAAAGGGCAATAGGCAGCAGAGAGGGTCAGGGGCTGCTGTACAGATGTATATTACACCTTCATATGTTCGGCCGTCTCTTCCAATGTAAAGGAGCCATTTTGAAAGCAAAGAGTCATCCCCAGGAATATAGGGTGCTGGAAATTACATAGCAGTAATTCGTAAAATAGTGGCACTAGCCCTTTAAAGGACAAGGCAAACAAATATTTAACCCCTTTGTATCTAAAACCCATGAAAAATGCCACATGATTAACCACTTTTTGTCAGCGTCCCTGTGGTCAAGCTCCCATTCTGCCCCCAGCAACAGCCACTCTTGAAGTACCTGGGGGGCTTCAACCCTTCTTGGCAACTTCCCTGGGTGCCCTGGGCATGTACAGTTGTACCCACTGCCAAACTGTGAAGCCACCCACTGCAGAGGACAATGCTACTGTCACTAACGCTGATTGGGTCAGAGGCACAAAATCCAAGATGGCAGCCACAAGCTTGTTAGTGGCCACCAAAGAAACCACTAGAGTGCGGCTTGGAAATGTAATATTGGAAGCCAAAGGGCAGTGTATGGGGGGGTAGCAATATTGATTTAAATTATATCTTTAAATCAAGAATCAAGAAATACAGTTGCTTCTGGAACTTCAGTAGAAGACAGAGATCCCTAAGTAACTGTCGCCTTCCTATTCAGTTTATTGCAAACACAAAGTCATGGGAAGGTGTGGAGATGAGGCCCCTTCTGCCAGTCGGTCATGGAGAGTCCTTTTCCTCTTTAGATCATAAAAGAGAAGACACAGAATAAAAAGGAATACGAAGGCCGACAAGACGAGTCTTATCAAATTCTGCAACGATATTGGTGACTTTCTGCCTGAAAGGAAAATGAGCAAAATGTTAACATTTCAAGAAAAACCAACGATTGGCCAGGGCACACTTTAGCTCATGAAATGGGTACAGATACAGGAACATATCATTGTATCATTCATTCAGCCATTGTTCCAAGAATATCTAGGACAGCTGGTACATATTCACCCCAAATCTTGCACTAATTGGCCTTCAAGCTGGGCTTTCAGGTGCATCAAGCCTCACTTAAAGGTCCAAGCTTTGGCCAGGGCCTCCTTAGCTCACATATTGGGTCCAGATATAGAAATATATCAGTGTATCATTCAATCAGCCATCATTCTAAGAATATCTAGAACAGCAAATACATATTCACCCCAAATCTTACAGTAACTGCCCTTCAAACTGGGCTTTCAGGTATATCAAGCCTCACTTGAAGGTCCATGCTTCAGCCAGGGCCTCCTTAGCTCATGAAATGGGTTCAGATATAGAAAGCTATCAGTGTATAATTCAATCAGCCATCATTCTAAGAATATCTAGAACAGCAAACACATAATCACCCCAAATCTTACAGTAACTGGCCTTCAAGCTGGTGTATCAAGCCTCACTTGAAGGTCCAAGCTTCAGCCAGGGCCTCCTTAGCTCATGAAATGGGTTCAGATATAGAAAGATATCAGTGTATCATTCAATCAGCCTTCATTCGAAGAATATCTAGAACAGCAAATACATATTTACCCCTAATCTTACAGTATCTGGCCTTCAAGCTGGGCTTTCAGGTGTATCAAGCCTCACTTGAAGGTCCAAGCTTCAGCCAGGGCCTCCTTAGCTCATCAAATGGGTTCAGATATAGAAAGATATCAGTGTATCATTCAATCAGCCTTCATTCTAAGAATATCTAGAACAGCAAATACATATTTACCCCTAATCTTACAGTATCTGGCCTTCAAGCTGGGCTTTCAGGTGTATCAAGCCTCACTTGAAGGTCCAAGCTTCAGCCAGGGCCTCCTTAGCTCATGAAATGGGTTCAGATATAGAAAGCTATCAGTGTTTAATTAAATCAGCCATCATTCTAAGAATATCTAGAACAGCAAACACATAATCACCCCAAATCTTATAGTAACTGGCCTTCAAGCTGGTGTATCAAGCCTCACTTGAAGGTCCAAGCTTCAGCCAGGGCCTCCTTAGCTCATGAAATGGGTTCAGATATAGAAAGATATCAGTGTATCATTCAATCAGCCTTCATTCTAAGAATATCTAGAACAGCAAATACATATTTACCCCTAATCTTACAGTATCTGGCCTTCAAGCTGGGCTTTCAGGTGTATCAAGCCTCACTTGAAGGTCCAAGCTTCAGCCAGGGCCTCCTTAGCTCATGAAATGGGTTCAGATATAGAAAGCTATCAGTGTATCATTCAATCAGCCATCATTCTAAGAATATCTAGAACAGCAAATACATATTCACCCCAAATCATACAGTAACTGCCCTTCAAGTTGGGCTTTCAGGTGTATCAAGACTATTGAAGGTCCAAGCTTCAGCCAGGGCCTCTTTAGCTCATGAAATGGGTTTAGATATAGAAAGATATCAGTGTATTATTCAATCAGCCATTATTCTAACGGGCCTTTAGGCTGGACAAATAGGGAATAGGGAACTGTTCTCTGACTTTAAATTCAATAAGTTCTAAGTAGAACCGAGCTTAAAAAAAAGTGTTTAATGGGAGGCTATGGAGTTACTGGGTTAACTCCAGGTCGTATACAGGTTGGGATGACACACGTCTACTTGATTGGTACAAAGGATATAAGATTTTCCCCAGTGCACCCCATCATGTGGTTAATGGCTTCTTAATATCTCACTCTGTATGTGGATATGTGCCATGTTGCTCCTCTTCCTCACACTGCCGGTTGGAGTCTGTACCTCACAGGTATAATTCCCAGAATCCTCCAGCTGAGCTGAGGGGACTCCATATTGGTTGGATGAGTTGAATCCCTGCACATTGTGCCCATTTCTGTAGAAAGCAAACTGCAGCTCTGTAGTCTCTCTGTGTGGGCTGAGCTCTGTGTCACATGTTATGGTCATGTGATCTCTTGCCATCACTGGATTTGGTCTTATAAATATTTCTAGGTATGAGAAAAGATCTAGTAGAGAAAATACATGTTTCAGGCTTTACAATATTATAACACAATGAGCACATTGTTGCTATCTATGGCACCTTGAGTCAGGTTAGGACTTTACAAGGACTAGTAAGGGCATTGCTCTATAGCAATGTGAATAGGGGATGCCTCCATTTCCTACTGTACCTACAGTCTACAGATCAACTCTACAGCTAGAAAGGCCAATGTAAGAACTGGAAATCGAGATGTTGATAGTCTGTTGAGCTGTGGGAGGGCAAATGGCACTCACAGATAAATCTTGGAAATACGCTAATTGGCCAAAAGTATCTGGACGCAATTTTCCCAAAAGTATCACCATACTCCATGCAGTGTCCTTAGTTGGAACGCTCATTGTTTGTCTCTGGAAGCAATATCAGGGAGTTTGGGTTTGTTATGGGTGATAAAAGGCGAGCAATGCCAAGAGTCATCTGGAGAGGTGTGAGGGACCCCGACATTGGGCTTTGGAACAGTGGAAATGCATCTTCTGGAGTGATAAATTGTATTTTACCATCGAGCAATCTAATGAAAACAGCCTGGGTTGGGCAGGTGCCAAGAGAACACAACTGTCTGAAGATATAACGCTGAGAGTAAACTTTGAAAAAGAAGGAGTAATAGTCTGGAGCTGCTTCAATGTTTGTGCCCCTAGCTCCAGTGGGAGCAAACGTTACAGGCTAAAATGACATTCATGACAATTCTGAGAGTCCTAATTAGTAGAACAGTTTGGAGAAGGCCCTTCCTGATTCAGCTCAATAATGTCCCCTCCCCCCATGCACAGAGCCAGGTCCGTACAGAATGGGTTTGCTGAGATGGGAGAGGAAGAACCTGACCTCAACCCAACTGAACCCCTGTGAGATGGATTGGTACCCTGACTGGAAATGAGATGTGGGTCAGGCAGTTGTCCGGATAGTTTTGTCCATGTGGTGTGTTTTGGGTGGTATTAAAAGTAAAGTGATTTTGTATCCTGTATCTAGGGCAGGGGTCCCCAACCTTATACCCGTGAGCCACATTCAAATGGAAAAAGTGCTGGGGAGCAACACAAGCATGAAAATGTTCCTGGGGGTGCCAAATAAGGGCTATAATTGGCTATTTGGTAGCCCCTATGGGGACTGGCAGCCTATAGGAGGATCTGTTTGGCTTTAAACTGGGTTTTATGCAACCAAAACTTGCCTCCAACCCAGGAATTCAAAAATAGGACCTGCTTTGAGGCCACTGGGAGCAACATCCAAGGGTTTGGGGAGCAACGTGTTGCCCCTGAGCCACTGGTTGGGGATCACTGATGTAGGGCATCATAGTAACTAGGGGGCTCTGGGTTGGAAAGTCAATCACAGTTGTTGTGAAGCCTTTTGGGTGGAGGTTGGCTCATAAAGTGCTGCATTTTGAGGTGGAGCTTGGGTGATGGTTGGCTCTGTTTGGGGAGTCAGTAATGAATCCTGAACACTTGGAGATATTTATGATGCATTTTGAAGGCTTTTGGACCAGAGTATTTTATGGTAAAAAGAATGTCCCATGCCTTACATTTTAATAAGACAAAAGCTAAGCTCATTAACTCACCCTGTATGTGGATATGTGCCACGTTGCTCCTCTTCCTCACACCAGTGGGACATTGCACCTCACAGGTATAATTCCCAGAATCCTCCAGCTGAGCTGAGGGGACTCCATATTGGTTGGATAAACTGAATCCCTGCACATTGTGCCCATTTCTGTAGAAAGCAAACTGCAGCTCTGTAGTCTCTCTGTGTGGGCTGAGCTCTGTGTCACATGTTATGGTCATGTGATCTCCTTCTGTCACCTGATCTGGCCTCACTTTTATTTGTGGGTAAGAGATTAGCTCTACAGGGAGATGTTACATATAACAATTTATATGCATAAGGTAAACAGATGAACAAAAACGGAATGGGAAGGGACAGAGACAAGAAAAAGAGTTGGAAAGGTTACTGCCTGCCCTGTTTATGGCCCCCGCCAAAAATACGAATAAAACAGATGCCTAGTAATAAATAATGTATATGGCAGGGGCCCCCCAAATGCGACTGCAAAGCTTTGCGGCAGAAGTACTGGTTGAACTGTACATTCTGGGAACACTGTTGGTATTGTGGGTGCTATGAGTGCAAAGTGATGCATTCTGGGATTATGGGGGGTGAATCCTAAAACGTAGGTCATTGTAGTAACCCACAGGAACCCACAGGGACCCACATGAACCAACAAAGACCCACAGGAACCAAAAGAAACCCACAGGAACCAAGAGGAACCCACAGAAACCAAGAGGAACCAACAGGAACCCACATGAACCAACAAAGACCCACAGGAACAAACAGGGATCAACAGGAACCAACAGGGACCAAGAGGAACCCACAGAAACCAAGAGGAACCAACAGGGACCCACATGAACCAACAGGGACCATTAGGAACACACATGAACCCACAGGAACACACATGAACCAACAGGGACCCACATGAACCAACAAGGACCCACAGGAACACACATGAACCAACAGGAACCCACAGGAACCAACAGGGACCCACAGGAACACACATGAACCAACAGGGACCCACAGGAACCAACAGGGACCCACAGGAACACACATAAACCAACAGGAACACACATGAACCAACAGGAACCCACAGGAACCAACCATCAATTGAAAGACTAATTCTGGTTGGTCACTGTGTTATTACACCAGAGTTCAATTTACAACTGCCCCCCTAAAAGTAACAGCTCATTTCTCAACAGTTCAGTGAGTATCCCTTTCTCACCCTGTATGTGGATATGTGCCAAGTTGCTCCCCTTCCTCACACTGCCGCTTGGAGTTTGTACCTCACAGGTATAATTCCCAGAATCCTCCAGCTGAGCTGAGGGGACTCCATATTGGTTGGATAAACTGAATCCCTGCACATTGTGCCCATTTCTGTAGAAAGCAAACTGCAGCTCTGTAGTCTCTCTGTGTGGGCGGAGCTCTGTGTCACATGTTATGGTCATGTGATCTCCTTCTCTCACCTGACCTGGGATCACTTTTATTTTGGGAGAAGAGAAGAGCTCTGGAAGGAAACACAAAGGGGTGATCCAAGTAGCAGAGATTACTTACTGTATGATATAAGGACTCCCAGCAGTGCCAACCATTGCGCCACCAAGATCAAATTCAGTATACAGGTATTATAATTCCTATTTTACCTTTGACATAAAGGGCAACATCACGAGATGTAACATTGAATGTCAGCCCATCAGTTTGGAAGAATAACGTTTTGGAACAACTGTAGGTGCCCGAGGCGTCGCCATCTGCCTTCTGAATACGGAACTCAGAGTCGCTCACTGAGGATTGGACAATGCGATTGTCCTTGTAAAAACATGTTTGGGTTACGTGATACCAAGGTCGGCTGGGACATCCAATAGACAGGTCATCCCCTTCATGAACAGCAGGGGGCGCCGCCAGGATAAGCACGTCTGCAATAAAACAACAGAACTGTTACCATTGTATTTTCCAAGATTACGGGAGATTTAGCAATTATGAGAACCGATGAGCCTTTAATTATTGCTAAAGAGGTGACGTAGTCCTCCAGTACTATAGGTAGTGGGTCATATAGGTAGGCGGGCCTTAGTAAGGAGGGGACTGGTACTATTGGTTGCATTGTGTGACAAAATGAATGATAGGTAATAACATAAGATAAGACTTCAGGTGGGGTAGGGATGGGGACATGGCTTCCCGATGCCTTTTATAACCTCCCTGGCCCCCCGGAGATTCCAAACCTACCACAAGCCACGCTACACCAGAATAGGAAACACCGCCTCCCATCCATTCCCTTATCAGACCCTGCTTACCACTGAGCTCGATTATGTGGTCCAAATCCTGGGTACATGGTCTGCCCAATGACATTGCAGTATTCCATAGTAATAACGGTCTAATCCAAACTCACCATAGGTGACATCCAGCATAACGGGCTCACTCAGATCACCAGTACTGGTCTGGCACTGGTACACCCCTCTGTCTTCCCATTTCACTGACTGAATGGTAAAGGCCTGTTGGTTTCCACGTATTCTGGTGTTGTCCTTGTACCAAAAATATGGCTGCTCTTCTTGTGCCCCCGAGGCCACGTTACAGGCCACGGTTAGAGACTCTTCGGTGAATATCGTTGCCCAGTTTGGTGAGAAAGAAACCACTGGGCGGGCTGTGCCTGTCAACAACAATTGTTTTACAATGAATGGATATATAATATATATATTTCAAAAAGGGGCAAAGCTATAATCACAAGGCCGGACCATAATGACATTTTTTTGTCAGGAGATAAAGCTCTTCCTGGGTAGAACAGGAGTGGTCCCAAAATAGCAAAGATATGTATAATGTACGCACAGTTGGGGGAGGAGGGGTTGGGCAGTTGTCGGAACCCCTAGGGGCTTATGCGGCCGCTTCAGGGGCCACTGGGGGGGTCATGGTGGGACTTGCACACCCCAGTCCAAACATAAACAATACAATAAACTGACTAAAACAACCCCAGAGAAAGGATTCGCAATTGGTTGTTGTAGGAAAATGGATGGAATTTGACAAACCAAATTTTTCAAATCCCCTAAAATTACTCTAAACAGCCCCCAGAATAACATATCTTTCTCCCTGCGTTCAGATTTATTTAGTTTCTCTATTACAGCCAGTTCGACTACAGCTCTTTTTGTTACTTCCTTGTCTAGCATGAAGCTCCACCCCCTTTTCTGAGCCTACTGGGCATGCTCACTGCCTCTGCTCCAATGAAAATCAATGAGATATGCCCAGTACGCACCTCTTTGAGGTCTTCATTGTCAGAGAGAGAAGGAGGGCTCAGAAAGCATAAGGGGGTGGTGCTTCTCGCTAGACAAGGAAGTCAGTAAAAGAGCTGCAGTTCAGCTGTTTGTAATAGAGAAACTAAATAAAGCTCTTTTTATAACTTCCTTGTCTAGCATGAAGCTCCACCCCCTTTTCTGAGCCCTCCTTCTCTCTCTGACTATAATGACCTCAAAGAGGTGCCTACTGGGCATGCTCACTGCCTCTGCTCCAATGAAAATCAATGAGATATGCCCAGTAGGCACCTCTTTGAGGCCTTCATTGTCAGAGAGAGAAGGAGGGCTCAGAAAGCATAAGGGGGTGGAGCTTCTCGCTAGACAAGGAAGTCAGTAAAAGAGCTGCAGTTCAGCCGTTTGTAATAGAGAAACTAAATAAATCTGAGAGCAGGGAGAAAGGCACGTTATTCTGGGGGCTGATTAAAGTAACTTTAGAGATTTATAAAAGAAATAAAGTTGACTTATTCTTTAAACAGATGTCTAAAAGGTGTAAGAGAAAGAAGTTATGAAGACAAATGGACTCACCGGCCTTCCTCATCATCACTGCAAAAGAGAAAAGACAAAGTGATAAATACACAAACCACATCCCAACATTTAAGCCGAATATTTTCTAAAATACAGGGGAATACATTCTTCTTTCTCCCCACAGATCCTCCCTGGTCAGTGTTTGTGATATGATTGGCAGCCGTGTCCTAAACCCCGCCCCCCAGAAGCATAACAGAATTAGCCAATTACAACTGCAGCTGATTCCTCTTAGATCCAATGACAGGGTCTGACTCCCGAGAAAGAACCTGGTGGATCCTGTTGGGCCCTGCCCTTTCCCATTGGCTACTCCCCCTACAATGGTGCCATTATTAATCGAGGGGCTTCGAGACGAGGGTCACACTGTCAGACTGAAACTATATTGTGTAACCACCAATGATTATACGCTTATCCGCAAAATGTAGGGGCAGAGACCAAGAAGGGTGTATTTATTAACACTGGAGACAAACATCACCAGTGATGTTGCCCATAGCAACCAATCAGCAATTAGATTTGAACGGTCACATACAAGTTAGAAAACAAAAGCAAAGATCTGGTTGGTTGCTATGGACAACATCACCGGTGATGTTTGTGTCCATAAATATACACCTTTATGTAAAATGGAGGGAGTGAGGGCAAGATCTAAGTAAGAACCATGTCATCTCCTGACCATGTGACCTGCTCAACTGGACCAAATTATGCTCCTCCCTCTCAGGGAGGAGCTAGACACTGGACCATGCGATTTAGTGTAAAGTATAAGATGTGTTTTGGGTTCTACAAATATGTTTTTTTCACTCCCTTTAGCAATTGAAGTTGACAAAGCCAAGTTCCTACAGTTCCTTGAGTCACCAATAAGATGACAGAATGTCTATTCAGAACTAAATATACCCCGAAAAAACATGATTTTGACACAATTATCAACACCCTGAATTCAATATTTGGTGGCGCCCCCTAGAGAAAGAATAACTGAAATCCAGTGCTTCCTATAGCCGTGAGTGAGTTTTCTACATCTACTGACAGTTTGGACCTTCTCTTGCACGTTGCTCCAGTTCTACCAAAGTGGAAGGACACCCTCTCCCAACTGCTGCCTTCAGATCTCTCCACACGTGTGGGATTTAGGTCTGGACTCATTATTGGTCACTTCATAGACAAAATGCTGGATCGTTATGAACATTCCAGGGAACTTTCTGATAGGTCATCATTCTGCTGGAAGGTCCATGATCCAAGAAAGAGACCCATCTTTATGACCACCCTACACAGAGGACCCCTGACCACTCAGGAACCACAGTGATGTCACTGGGGGGCCCTAGTACCAGTGCTGTGACTGTACAGGGTTGGGGGCTGCCAGCTAATGCCACATCAGATCCAGTTCATGACCAGGTCTTTCCAACCAGTGGAAGCTGGTCTTCTCCTGACTTCCATTGCACTTGCTCCTGGGGTGCCACTGCTGCCCATGAGTTAGAAATTGGATCAGAATGCAGAATATCGATGATACACAGCAGGTACCAAAATAACAAGAGAAAAAGTGATTGTACTTACAGAGCCAAATCCCCAACATCAGAGCTGCCATGTTGATCATGAAAACCCAAGCCCGAAAGGCACTTATGATAGAAAGGCATCAGTTTATCAGGTATTTTTAGCCCTCGGGTCTGATCCAGGAAGCTTGGGCAGGATGTACTAAGCACAGCAAACCAAGGCAGACGACCTAATGCCGATACTGTGTCTGGTTTTGAAATGCCTCAGAATTTCCTTTCTCTCTTATTGGCCTGTACCGCTTGGTGCTGTCTAACCATGGGGCTTCACTTCACCCCTCCCTCCCCTGAAGGTTCAACCTTTAGCCAGAGCCCTACTTCAAGGACCAGTCTGTTAGTCAGGGGCCCTTGAAGGTCCAACCTTTAGCCAGAGACCTTCTTCAAGGACCAGTCTGTTAGTCAGGGACCCCTTGAAGGTCCAAACTTTAGCCAAAGCGCTTCTCGAAGGGCCAGTCTGTTAGTCGGGGACCCCTTGAAGGTCCAACCTTTAGCCAGAGCCCTTCTTGAAGGACCAGTCTGTTAGTCGGGGACCCCTTGAAGGTCCAACCTTTAGCCAGAGCCCTTCTTGAAGGACCAGTCTGTTAGTCGGGGAACCCTTGAAGGTCCAACTTTTAGCCAGAGCCCTTCTTGAAGGACCAGTCTGTTAGTCGAGGACCCCTTGAAGGTCCAACCTTTAGCCAGAGCCCTTCTTGAAGGGCCAGTCTGTTAGTCGAGGACCCCTTGAAGGTCCAACCTTTAGCCAGAGCCCTTCTCGAAGGGCCAGTCTGTTAGTCGGGGAACCCTTGAAGGTCCAACTTTTAGCCAGAGCCCTTCTTGAAGGACCAGTCTGTTAGTCGGGGACCCCTTGAAGGTCCAACCTTTAGCCAGAGCCCTTCTTGAAGGACCAGTCTGTTAGTCGAGGACCCCTTGAAGGTCCAACCTTTAGCCAGAGCCCTTCTTGAAGGGCCAGTCTGTTAGTCGGGGACCCCTTGAAGGTCCAACCTTTAGCCAGAGCCCTTGTTGAAGGACCAGTCTGTTAGTCGGGGACCCCTTGAAGGTCCAAACTTTAGCCAAAGCTCTTCTCGAAGGGCCAGTCTGTTAGTCGGTGACCCCTTGAAGGTCCAACCTTTAGCCAGAGCCCTTCTCGAAGGGCCAGTCTGTTAGTCGGGGAACCCTTGTGGGTCAAACCTTTAGCCAGAGCCCTTCTCGAAGAACCAGTCTGTTAGTCGGGGAACCCTTGAGGGTCCAACCTTTAGCCAGAGCCCTTCTCAAAGGACCAGTCTGTTAGTCGGGGACCCCTTGAAGGTCCAACTTTTAGCCAGAGCCCTTCTTGACGGACCAGTCTGTTAGTCGAGGGCCCCTTGAAGGTCCAACCTTTAGCCAGAGCCCTTCTTGAAGGACCAGTCTGTTAGTCGGGGACCCCTTGAAGGTCCAACCTTTAGCCAGAGCCCTTGTTGAAGGACCAGTCTGTTAGTCGGGGACCCCTTGAAGGTCCAAACTTTAGCCAGAGCCCTTCTCGAAGAACCAGTCTGTTAGTCGGGGACCCCTTGAAGGTCCAACCTTTAGCCAGAGCCCTTCTCGAAGGGCCAGTCTGTTAGTCGGGGAACCCTTGAGGGTCCAACCTTTAGCCAGAGCCCTTCTCGAAGGACCAGTCTGTTAGTCGGGGACCCCTTGAAGGTCCAACTTTTAGCCAGAGCCCTTCTTGATGGACCAGTCTGTTAGTCGAGGGCCCCTTGAAGGTCCAACCTTTAGCCAGAGCCCTTCTTGAAGGACCAGTCTGTTAGTCGAGGACCCCTTGAAGGTCCAACCTTTATCCAGAGCCCTTCTTGAAGGACCAGTCTGTTAGTCGAGGACCCCTTGAAGGTCCAACCTTTAGCCAGAGCCCTTCTTGAAGGGCCAGTCTGTTAGTCGGGGAACCCTTGAATGTCCAACCTTTAGCCAAAGCCCTTCTTGAAGGACCAGTCTGTTAGTCGGGGACCCCTTGAAGGTCCAAACTTTAGCCAGAGCCCTTCTCAAAGGACCAGTCTGTTAGTCAGGGACCCCTTGAAGGTCCAAACTTTAGCCAGAGCCCTTCTCGAAGGGCCAGTCTGTTAGTCGGGGAACCCTTGAAGGTCCAACCTTTAGCCAGAGCCCTTGTTGAAGGACCATTCTGTTAGTCGGGGACCCCTTGAAGGTCCAAACTTTAGCCAAAGCCCTTCTCGAAGGGCCAGTCTGTTAGTCGGGGAACCCTTGAGGGTCCAACCTTTAGCCAGAGCCCTTCTTGAAGGGCCAGTCTGTTAGTCGGGGACCCCTTGAAGGTCCAACCTTTAGCCAGAGCCCTTCTTGAAGGACCAGTCTGTTAGTCGGGGACCCCTTGAAGGTCCAACCTTTAGCCAGAGCCCTTCTTGAAGGACCAGTCTGTTAGTCGGGGAACCCTTGAAGGTCCAACCTATTATGTTCATGTATCAGGAAAATCTAGGACTGCAAATATATATAGTCACCTCAAATGTCACCTTCAAGCTGGGCTTCCAGATGTATCTAGGGGAGCAAATAGACATTTTTTCCCCAATTCTCACCCTAATGGACTCCAGGCTGAGCCCCCCCGGCCACTGCTTTAAGCCCCCCAGGCCAGCCCTTTTGTTTGGGAACCCCTGGTCCACAGGCAGACATCCTCCCCTCCCCACACAGGCACGGGTTCTAGGGAGCCATCATATAAGGTTCTAGATCTTGTATTGTCTCCCACTGACATTATATTATACGGCTTTTTGTATGGCAGCCCCATGGTATTGGCAGGGTCGGACTGGGCCAGTGAGGCACCAGAAAAAACCTGGTGGGCTCCGCCAACCCCATATATATATATATATACAGTATAATTGTGTGTGTGTATAAATCATGGACTTAGTATTGGGGCTATGTATTAAAGGACTGTAGGAAGCAATGCTAACTGTGGGTCCTTTGCCTCCAGTCTGTGCCATCTGTACCTGCTTATACCCAGCTGCCCACTGTCTGACTATACAGACTTCAGCCTAATCACATGCAAGTAGGTCAGTAGCCCCGTGCGTCACTTTGGTTTCCAGTTAGAACTTTCTGTTTGTACAGAGTTTCCTGTAATCTGTGGGTTATTGTGTCTGTAGCCTCTGTGTCACGCCAGCTTACAGATATATAGAAACATTGGGGTAACAGTCACCCCGCTATAGTTCCAGGGGTACCCAGGGCACAAATAAGCACTCACCCCAAATCCCCCCCTAACTGGCCTTCAGGCTGGGCCCCCTTAGCCCATAACAAGGTTACAGATATATAGAAACATTGGGGTAACAGTCACCCCGCTATAGTTCCAGGGGTACCCAGGGCACAAATAAGCACTCACCCCAAATCCCCCCCTAACTGACCTTCAGGCTGGGCCCCCTTAGCCCATAACAAGGTTACAGATATATAGAAACATTGGGGTAACAGTCACCCCGCTATAGTTCCAGGGGTACCCAGGGCACAAATAAGCACTCACCCCAAATCCCCCCCTAACTGGCCTTCAGGCTGGGCCCCCTTAGCCCATAACAAGGTTACAGATATATAGAAACATTGGGGTAACAGTCACCCCGCTATAGTTCCAGGGGTACCCAGGGCACAAATAAGCACTCACCCCAAATCCCCCCCTAACTGGCCTTCAGGCTGGGCCCCCTTAGCCCATAACAAGGTTACAGATATATAGAAACATTGGGGTAACAGTCACCCCGCTATAGTTCCAGGGGTACCCAGGGCACAAATAAGCACTCACCCCAAATCCCCCCCTAACTGACCTTCAGGCTGGGCCCCCTTAGCCCATAACAAGGTTACAGATATATAGAAACATTGGGGTAACAGTCACCCCGCTATAGTTCCAGGGGTACCCAGGGCACAAATAAGCACTCACCCCAAATCCCCCCCTAACTGGCCTTCAGGCTGGGCCCCCTTAGCCCATAACAAGGTTACAGATATATAGAAACATTGGGGTAACAGTCACCCCGCTATAGTTCCAGGGGTACCCAGGGCACAAATAAGCACTCACCCCAAATCCCCCCCTAACTGGCCTTCAGGCTGGGCCCCCTTAGCCCATAACAAGGTTACAGATATATAGAAACATTGGGGTAACAGTCACCCCGCTATAGTTCCAGGGGTACCCAGGGCACAAATAAGCACTCACCCCAAATCCCCCCCTAACTGGCCTTCAGGCTGGGCCCCCTTAGCCCATAACAAGGTTACAGATATATAGAAACATTGGGGTAACAGTCACCCTGCTATAGTTCCAGGGGTACCCAGGGCACAAATAAGCACTCACCCCAATCCCCCCTAACTGGCCTTCAGGCTGGGCCCCCTTAGCCCATAACAAGGTTACAGATATATAGAAACATTGGGGTAACAGTCACCCCGCTATAGTTCCAGGGGTACCCAGGGCACAAATAAGCACTCACCCCAAATCCCCCCTAACTGGCCTTCAGGCTGGGCCCCCTTAGCCCATAACAAGGTTACAGATATATAGAAACATTGGGGTAACAGTCACCCCGCTATAGTTCCAGGGGTACCCAGGGCACAAATAAGCACTCACCCCAAATCCCCCCCTAACTGGCCTTCAGGCTGGGCCCCCTTAGCCCATAACAAGGTTACAGATATATAGAAACATTGGGGTAACACCTATAGTTCCAAGATTCCAAAGTTAAACCCTACTTTTTTCCAGGAAAATTAAAGGTTAGCTGCCCTCTAGTGGCCAAATACAGGTAACACTAGGAATGAGCCATTGCTATGATTTATACATGTAACTGATACATTACATTACATTTAGTAGCAAGTTACAAATAATTTTTTATTATTTATATTGGTTCCTGCCCAGCAGAGCTTACAATTTAATTTTCCTACTGTCTTGCCCCATCATGTCAGTCAGATTAAATATTCTAAATGTTCCTTTTCATTCAGTTGAGGGGCTAATGCCCTGATAAGGAGGTAAATAAGGCCCACGGAACCAGTCAGGAGGCAGTTCAAGAACACCAGGGGCAGAATCTTCTCCAACAATTGCCCCTTCAGTCTTGTATCTAATGAGAGAGAGGGAAGCATTTAGCATGCAAATTTAAATAAAACTTTCTTTCCAACCTGTACTCAATTTTGTTAGAATTCACTTTACCCCCAGTATTTACCCAGCCCTGTCCAATGGGACCAAGTGCTGCAGCCTGACCATGGGAAAGAAAGCAGCCCAGGAGCAGGAAGTACAGAGAATCAGAGCTCTGTACCTGGGTAAGTACTGGGGGGAGATTGGATTCACTTACCCAGGGGGAGGTTCCTGTCTGACCATGGGAAAGAGAGCAGCCCAGGAGCAGGAAGTACAGAGAATCAGAGCTCTGTACCTGGGTAAGTACTGGGGGGAGATTGGATTCACTTACCCGGGGGGAGGTTCCTGTCTGACCATGAGAAAGAGAGCAGCCCAGGAGCAGGAAGTACAGAGAATCAGAGCTCTGTACCTGGGTAAGTACTGGGGGGAGATTGGATTCCCTTACCCAGGGGGAGGTTCCTGTCTGACCATGGGAAAGAGAGCAGCCCAGGAGCAGGAAGTACAGAGAATCAGAGCTCTGTACCTGGGTAAGTACTGGGGGGAGATTGGATTCCCTTACCCAGGGGGAGGTTCCTGTCTGACCATGGGAAAGAGAGCAGCCCAGGAGCAGGAAGTACAGAGAATCAGAGCTCTGTACCTGGGTAAGTACTGGGGGAGATTGGATTCACTTACCCAGGGGGAGGTTCCTGTCTGACCATGGGAAAGAGAGCAGCCCAGGAGCAGGAAGTACAGAGAATCAGAGCTCTGTACCTGGGTAAGTACTGGGGGGAGATTGGATTCACTTACCCAGGGGGAGGTTCCTGTCTGACCATGGGAAAGAGAGCAGCCCAGGAGCAGGAAGTACAGAGAATAAGAGCTCTGTACCTGGGTAAGTACTGGGGGGAGATTGGATTCACTTACCCAGGGGGAGGTTCCTGCCTGACCATGGGAAAGAGAGCAGCCCAGGAGCAGGAAGTACAGAGAATCAGAGCTCTGTACCTGGGTAAGTACTGGGGGGAGATTGGATTCACTTACCCAGGGGGAGGTTCCTGCCTGACCATGGGAAAGAGAGCAGCCCAGGAGCAGGAAGTACAGAGAATCAGAGCTCTGTACCTGGGTAAGTACTGGGGGGAGATTGGATTCACTTACCCGGGGGGGGGGTTCCTGCCTGACCATGGGAAAGAGAGCAGCCCAGGAGCAGGAAGTACAGAGAATCAGAGCTCTGTACCTGGGTAAGTACTGGGGGGAGATTGGATTCACTTACCCAGGGGGAGGTTCCTGTCTGACCATGGGAAAGAGAGCAGCCCAGGAGCAGGAAGTACAGAGAATCAGAGCTCTGTACCTGGGTAAGTACTGGGGGGAGATTGGATTCACTTACCCAGGGGGGGGGGTTCCTGCCTGACCATGGGAAAGAGAGCAGCCCAGGAGCAGGAAGTAAGTATAAAAAATCACATATGTGTGAGAACTGGGAAAATGGACTCCTGACGCAGATGGAGAAGCTGCTGCTGGGGGTGGGGGCTCCCAGGTAGCTAAGGTTCTACTGAGCAGCAGTTTTCAGATCTTGACCCACCATGAGACTGGGCAGGGCAGTTGTAATTTTACAGCCGGTAATGTACCCTCACCCTGTATGTGGATATGTGCCATGCCGCTCCTCTTCCTCACACTGCCAGTTGGAGTCTGTACCTCACAGGTATAATTCCCAGAATCCTCCAGCTGAGCTGAGGGGACTCCATATTGGTTGGATGAGTTGAATCCCTGCACATTGTGCCCATTTCTGTAGAAAGCAAACTGCAGCTCTGTAGTCTCTCTGTGTGGGCTGAGCTCTGTGTCACATGTTATGGTCATGTGATCCCCTTCCGTCACTGGATTGGGGCTCAGTTTTATTTGAGGGGCACTGAACAGCTCTGTAAGGGAAAGTAAGGGTAGAGTGTTGGGCTCCCCTCTAGAAGAAATGGGGCTCTTCTGTATAGAGAGTTAGAGAGAAGTGATATATAGAGGTAGAAGAAATTAGCCAGTTTTTACCTAGAACAGATATTGTTGCTTTATACTGTGCCGGCCTGTAGAAAAAATGGGATTTCTTGGTGCATTTGTATAAACCTGATGCATTTATAGCAACTGCCCCCATGGACAGAAGGTCAGAGGTGGAATTTTGTATCATCTCCTCCCCCTTATAAAATACTGTATATTCCTCGTAGTAACCTGCCCAGCTGTGACATCTGAGCGATAAGAAATCCCCTTCATGAACAGAAGGGGGCGTCTGCAGGATGGCATAATCTGCAATGAAAGGAGTAGAGAGACGCTGTAGTGCTGAAAGGGCAAACATTTTGTTGGAGACACATATACACGGAACAAACACAATACTGGAGGAACAAATAAATGATGGAGGGACAGATATACTGCTGCAGGGACAGATATACTGCTGCAGGGACAGATATACTGCTGCGGAGACAGATATACTGTGGCGGAGAGAGATATACTGCTGCGGGGACAGATATACTGCTGCGGGGACAGATACACTGCTGCGGGGACAGATATACTGCTGCGGAGAGAGATATACTGCTGCGGGGACAGATATACTGCTGCGGAGAGAGATATACTGCTGCGGAGAGAGATATACTGCTGCGAGGACAGATATACTGCTGCGGGGACAGATATACTGCTGCGGGGAAAGATATACTGCTGCGGGGACAGATATACTGCTGCGGAGAGAGATATACTGCTGCGGGGACAGATATACTGCTGCGGGGACAGATATACTGCTGCGGAAAGAGATATACTGCTGCGGGGACAGATATACTGTTGCGGGGACAGATATACTGCTGCGGAGAGAGATATACTGCTGTGGAGAGAGATATACTGCTGCGGGGACAGATATACTGCTGCGGGGACTGATATACTGCTGCGGGGACAGATATACTGCTGCAAGTACAGATATACTGTTGCGGGGACTGATATACTGCTGCGGGGACAGATATACTGCTGCAAGTACAGATATACTGCTGTGGGGACAAATATACTGCTGCGGAGAGAGATATACTGCTGCGAGTACAGATATACTGCTGCGGAGAGAGATATACTGCTGCGGAGAGAGATATACTGCTGCGGAGAGAGATATACTGCTGCAGAGAGAGATATACTGCTGCGAGGACAGATATACTGCTGCAAGTACAGATATACTGCTGCAAGTACAGATATACTGCTGCGGAGACAGATATACTGCTGCGGAGACAGATATACTGCTGCGGAGAGAGATATACTGCTTCGGGGACAGATGTACTGCTGCGGAGAGAGATATACTGCTGCTGAGACAGATATACTGCTGCGGAGACAGATATACCGCTGCAGAGAGAGATATACTGCTGCGGAGACAGATATACCTCTGCGGGGACAGATATACTGCTGCGGAGGTAGATATACTGCTGCGGAGAGAAATATACTGCTGCGGAGAGAGATATACAGCTGCGGGGACAGATATACTGCTGCAGGGACAGATATACTGCTGCGGGGACAGATATACTGCTGCAGGGACAGATATACTGCTGTGGGGACAGATATACTGCTGCGGGAACAGATATACTGCTGCGGGGATAGATATACTGCTGGGGAGAGAGATATACTGCTGCGGGGACAGATATACTGCTGTGGGGACAGATATACTGCTGCGGGAACAGATATACTGCTGCGGAGAGAGATATACTGCTGCGGGGACAGATATACTGCTGCGGGGACAGATATACTGCTGCGGGGACTGATATACTGCTGCGGGGACAGATATACTGCTGCGGAGGGAGATATACTGCTGCGGGGACAGATATACTGCTGCGGAGAGAGATATACTGCTGCGGGGACAGATATACTGCTGCGGGGACAGATATACTGCTGTGGGGACAGATATACTGCTGCGGAGAGAGATATACTGCTGCGGGGACAGATATACTGCTGCGGAGAGAGATATACTGCTGCGGGGACAGATACACAAATAATGAGACATACTGGTGGTATTGTCTCTTTTGCAGTTGTGGAAATATTTAGTGACTATAACTGTGGGAGGGGGGCTGGGCGTGTCCCTGGAGAGCTGCAATAAGGCACTGCCCCCCCCCCATAACATAAGATATAAGTGAAGGTTTAAGCTGCTTAACTCACCGTCAGTAACATCCAATCTAACTGCGGCACTTCTCTTACTGGTACTGGTCCGGCACTGGTAATTCCCTCTATCAAACATACTAGCCGACTGAATGGTAAAGTTCTGCTGGTTTGTGGGCAGGAGCTGGTTGTCTCTGTACCAATAGTAACTCTGGTTCCCCTGGGGGGCAGAAGCCAAGTCACATGACACGGTTAGGGATTCCCGCCTGAATATCATGGACCAATTGGGGGCCAGGGACACCACGGGCCGGACTGTTGCACCTGCAAGAGACACTATTGAAATGATGATCCATTTACTCCTTTTAAATCCACTTGTTGCAGCACATACATGGAGTGACGCCTAACCAGCCATGCAGCACATATATGGAGTGATTCCTAACCAGCCATGCAGCACATATATGGAGTGACGCCTAACCAGCCATGCAGCACATATATGGAGTGATTCCTATCCAGCCATGCAGCACATATATGGAGTGATTCCTATCCAGCCATGCAGCACATATATGGATTGATTCCTATCCAGCCATGCAGCACATATATGGAGTGATTCCTAACGAGCCATGCAGCACATATATGGAGTGATTCCTAACCAGCCATGCAGCACATATATGGAGTGATTCCTATCCAGCCATGCAGCACATATATGGAGTGATTCCTATCCAGCCATGCAGCACATATATGGAGTGATTCCTAACCAGCCATGCAGCACATATATGGAGTGATTCCTATCCAGCCATGCAGCACATATATGGAGTGATTCCTAACCAGCCATGCAGCACATATATGGAGTGATTCCTATCCAGCCATGCAGCACATATATGGAGTGATTCCTATCCAGCCATGCAGCACATATATGGAGTGATTCCTATCCAGCCATGCAGCACATATATGGAGTGTTGCCTAACCAGCCATGCAGCACATATATGGAGTGATTCCTATCCAGCCATGCAGCACATATATGGAGTGATTCCTATCCAGCCATGCAGCACATATATGGAGTGATTCCTATCCAGCCATGCAGCACATATATGGAGTGATTCCTATCCAGCCATGCAGCACATATATGGAGTGACGCCTAACCAGCCATGCAGCACATATATGGAGTGATTCCTATCCAGCCATGCAGCACATATATGGAGTGATTCCTATCCAGCCATGCAGCACATATATGGAGTGATTCCTATCCAGCCATGCAGCACATATATGGAGTGACGCCTAACCAGCCATGCAGCACATATATGGAGTGATTCCTATCCAGCCATGCAGCACATATATGGAGTGATTCCTATCCAGCCATGCAGCACATATATGGAGTGATTCCTATCCAGCCATGCAGCACATATATGGAGTGATTCCTATCCAGCCATGCAGCACATATATGGAGTGATTCCTAACCAGCCATGCAGCACATATATGGAGTGATCCCTAACCAGCCATGCAGCACATATATGGAGTGATTCCTATCCAGCCATGCAGCACATATATGGATTGATTCCTATCCAGCCATGCAGCACATATATGGAGTGATGCCTAACCAGCCATGCAGCACATATATGGAGTGATGCCTAACCAGCCATGCAGCACATATATGGAGTGATTCCTAACCAGCCATGCAGCACATATATGGAGTAATTCCTATCCAGCCATGCAGCACATATATGGAGTGATGCCTAACCAGCCATGCAGCACATATATGGAGTGACGCCTAACCAGCCATGCAGCACATATATGGAGTGATTCCTATCCAGCCATGCAGCACATATATGGAGTGATTCCTATCCAGCCATGCAGCACATATATGGAGTGATTCCTATCCAGCCATGCAGCACATATATGGAGTGACGCCTAACCAGCCATGCAGCACATATATGGAGTGATTCCTATCCAGCCATGCAGCACATATATGGATTGATTCCTATCCAGCCATGCAGCACATATATGGAGTGATTCCTAACCAGCCATGCAGCACATATATGGAGTGATGCCTAACCAGCCATGCAGCACATATATGGAGTGATGCCTAACCAGCCATGCAGCACATATATGGAGTGATGCCTAACCAGCCATGCAGCACATATATGGAGTGAATTCTAACCAGCCATGCAGCACATATATGGATTGATTCCTATCCAGCCATGCAGCACATATATGGATTGATTCCTATCCAGCCATGCAGCACATATATGGAGTGATGCCTAACCAGCCATGCAGCACATATATGGAGTGATTCCTAACCAGCCATGCAGCACATATATGGAGTGATTCCTATCCAGCCATGCAGCACATATATGGATTGATTCCTATCCAGCCATGCAGCACATATATGGAGTGATGCCTAACCAGCCATGCAGCACATATATGGATTGATTCCTATCCAGCCATGCAGCACATATATGGATTGATTCCTATCCAGCCATGCAGCACATATATGGAGTGATTCCTATCCAGCCATGCAGCACATATATGCAGTGATGCCTAACCAGCCATGCAGCACATATATGGAGTGATGCCTAACCAGTCATGCAGCACATATATGGAGTGATGCCTAACCAGCCATGCAGCACATATATGGAGTGAATTCTAACCAGCCATGCAGCACATATATGGATTGATTCCTATCCAGCCATGCAGCACATATATGGATTGATTCCTATCCAGCCATGCAGCACATATATGGATTGATTCCTATCCAGCCATGCAGCACATATATGGAGTGATGCCTAACCAGCCATGCAGCACATATATGGATTGATTCCTATCCAGCCATGCAGCACATATATGGATTGATTCCTATCCAGCCATGCAGCACATATATGGAGTGATGCCTAACCAGCCATGCAGCACATATATGGATTGATTCCTATCCAGCCATGCAGCACATATATGCAGTGATGCCTAACCAGCCATGCAGCACATATATGGAGTGACGCCTAACCAGCCATGCAGCACATATATGGAGTGATTCCTAACCAGCCATGCAGCACATATATGGAGTAATTCCTATCCAGCCATGCAGCACATATATGGAGTGATGCCTAACCAGCCATGCAGCACATATATGGAGTGATTCCTAACCAGCCATGCAGCACATATATGGAGTGATTCCTAACCAGCCATGCAGCACATATATGGAGTGATGCCTAACCAGCCATGCAGCACATATATGGAGTGACGCCTAACCAGCCATGCAGCACATATATGGAGTGATTCCTAACCAGCCATGCAGCACATATATGGAGTAATTCCTATCCAGCCATGCAGCACATATATGGAGTGATGCCTAACCAGCCATGCAGCACATATATGGAGTGATGCCTAACCAGCCATGCAGCACATATATGGAGTGATGCCTAACCAGCCATGCAGCACATATATGGAGTGATGCCTAACCAGCCATGCAGCACATATATGGAGTGATGCCTAACCAGCCATGCAGCACATATATGGAGTGACGCCTAACCAGCCATGCAGCACATATATGGAGTGACGCCTAACCAGCCATGCAGCACATATATGGAGTGATTCCTTACCAGCCATGCAGCACATATATGGAGTAATTCCTATCCAGCCATGCAGCACATATATGGAGTGATGCCTAACCAGCCATGCAGCACATATATGGAGTGATTCCTAACCAGCCATGCAGCACATATATGGAGTGATTCCTAACCAGCCATGCAACACATATATGGAGTGATGCCTAACCAGCCATGCAGCACATATATGGAGTGATGCCTAACCAGCCATGCAGCACATATATGGAGTGACGCCTAACCAGCCATGCAGCACATATATGGAGTGATTCCTAACCAGCCATGCAGCACATATATGGAGTAATTCCTATCCAGCCATGCAGCACATATATGGAGTGATGCCTAACCAGCCATGCAGCACATATATGGAGTGATGCCTAACCAGCCATGCAGCACATATATGGAGTGATGCCTAACCAGCCATGCAGCACATATATGGAGTGATGCCTAACCAGCCATGCAGCACATATATGGAGTGATTCCTAACCAGCCATGCAGCACATATATGGAGTGATTCCTAACCAGCCATGCAGCACATATATGGAGTGATTCCTAACCAGCCATGCAGCACATATATGGAGTGATGCCTAACCAGCCATGCAGCACATATATGGAGTCATGCCTAACCAGCCATGCAGCACATATATGGAGTGATGCCTAACCAGCCATGCAGCACATATATGGAGTGATGCCTAACCAGCCATGCAGCACATATATGGAGTGATGCCTAACCAGCCATGCAGCACATATATGGAGTGATTCCTAACCAGCCATGCAGCACATATATGGAGTAATTCCTATCCAGCCATGCAGCACATATATGGAGTGATGCCTAACCAGCCATGCAGCACATATATGGAGTGATGCCTAACCAGCCATGCAGCACATATATGGAGTGATGCCTAACCAGCCATGCAGCACATATATGGAGTGATGCCTAACCAGCCATGCAGCACATATATGGAGTGACGCCTAACCAGCCATGCAGCACATATATGGAGTGATGCCTAACCAGCCATGCAGCACATATATGGAGTGATTCCTAACCAGCCATGCAGCACATATATGGAGTGACGCCTAACCAGCCATGCAGCCCCAGTGATACTCACCAGTGATTTCCATTCCCGCAGCTGCAAAGAGAAAATAAGGAAGATCCATTAATACAAATATTATAGTAATTATTTGATGTATTTGGGATGTAGGGTCTCCCTGAGGTTTAGAACCTTCTGTACTACTAAAGCCTAACCAGAACCGTTTAACCAATCTCTAACTAGTCCTTCACATCACTCTGTCCCATTGGCCCTGGGAATGTAAGCACCATAGAGCCAACCCACTTGCATTATATATATATATTCCAATAACAGCTGCCCAATCAGCAATTAGGTCACTCTTCTTCACAATGAAAGCAAAGATCTGATTGGTTGCAATGCATTAACTGTTAGTGAGCCTGCCCCTGTGTTCTGCCGACACAATCAGTAAATGCGGAAATTCCTCTTTTTCTTACTGGCAGTAAAGCAGACGGGAAATGTGGCACTTTTATAAATAGCAGCGACTGCCAAGAACTCCCCTGTCCAACTAAATCAGCAGGTCTGGGGGACTTCTTGTCAGTCAGGCACTTCATTCCCATGATCCCCATTGTAAGCAGCAGTCCTGCCCTGCTTTATGGCTGAGATTCTAGCTATCTGTATAACAGAGCATTCTGTCACAGTGGCACAGATCCTATCTGATCCCCCCATTGTAAGCAGCAGTCCTGCCCTGCTTTATGGCTGGGATTCTAGCTATCTGTATAACAGAGCATTCTGTCACAGTGGCACAGATCCTATCTGATCCCCCCATTGTAAGCAGCAGTCCTGCCCTGCTTTATGGCTGAGATTCTAGCTATCTGTATAACAGAGCATTCTGTCACAGTGGCACAGATCCTATCTGATCCCCCCATTGTAAGCAGCAGTCCTGCCCTGCTTTATGGCTGAGATTCTAGCTATCTGTATAACAGAGCATTCTGTCACAGTGGCACAGATCCTATCTGATCCCCCCCATTGTAAGCGGCAGTCCTGCCCTGCTTTATGGCTGAGATTCTAGCTATCTGTATAACAGAGCATTCTGTCACAGTGGCACAGATCCTATCCCCCCCCCCCCCCATTGTAAGCAGCAGTCCTGCCCTGCTTTATGGCTGAGATTCTAGCTATCTGTATAACAGAGCATTCTGTCACAGTGGCACAGATCCTATCTGATCCCCCCCATTGTAAGCAGCAGTCCTGCCCTGCTTTATGGCTGAGATTCTAGCTATCTGTATAACAGAGCATTCTGTCACAGTGGCACAGATCCTATCTGATCCCCCCATTGTAAGCAGCAGTCCTGCCCTGCTTTATGGCTGAGATTCTAGCTATCTGTATAACAGAGCATTCTGTCACAGTGGCACAGACCCTATCTGATCCTCCCATTGTAAGCAGCAGTCCTGCCCTGCTTTATGGCTGAGATTCTAGCTATCTGTATAACAGAGCATTCTGTCACAGTGGCACAGATCCTATCTGATCCCCCCCATTGTAAGCAGCAGTCCTGCCCTGCTTTATGGCTGAGATTCTAGCTATCTGTATAACAGAGCATTCTGTCACAGTGGCACAGATCCTATCTGATCCCCCCCCATTGTAAGCAGCAGTCCTGCCCTGCTTTATGGCTGAGATTCTAGCTATCTGTATAACAGAGCATTCTGTCACAGTGGCACAGATCCTATCTGATCCCCCCATTGTAAGCAGCAGTCCCGCCCTGCTTTATGGCTGAGATTCTAGCTATCTGTATAACAGAGCATTCTGTCACAGTGGCACAGATCCTATCTGATCCCCATAGGAAGAGGGTGTGTCTGATAGAGCTCGTCCATGTCTGGAGCAAGCCCAGGCCCTGCTAGGGCTGGTAGGGCTCTTCGCAAATCTGAGGCCCAGGCTTTGGGGCCTAGCCCATGTGCTGAAATTTCAAGGCCAAAACTAAGGTCATCTTCGCTGGGAACCCCTAGATCTACTAGGAGGAGGAACAGCAGCGACAGTGATATGGAGGTAGAGAAAACTGTGCAAGAGGCCAGAAAACTAAAGCAAAAGAATGTACAGGTTGCAAGAGATCAGGAAGTTGGGCTTCGGCGTGGAGCAGCTTGTGAAGGATTTTCTTCCTCTGAAGGTCCCCCCTCCACCCCTTCAACAACCCCCAAACCAAAAGGAAAGCAAAATGAGAAGGCAAAGCAAACACCAAAGAAACCTGTGAGTACTAAACCCCAGAAACAGCAGGGGCAGCCAGCAATGCCTGCAGGTACAGCTAAGGCTGTGGAGGCTGGAGTGAGTGCAGCCGAAGATGCGGCTGAACTGCACAGCGCACCGTCAGATGGTACCAGAACGCGAGCAACAAAGATGCCCGGCAGTCCTTCCGTTCCAGACTTGGTGCCAAACCCAATATCTGCAGAGTCTGAGGAGGGAGCCTGTCAGGTTTTGGGCCACAAGGGTGAACAAACTGCTGGTAAGAACTTACCTTCTTCTGCAGAGGAACCGCTAGTGTCCAACATGGTGCCCGCTGGCAAAGCTGAAGCTGAGAGTCCCATCAGTGCTGGCAGGGGCACTGGCACCGCAGAGGTAAATACAGCAGGGAATAGCCATGAAAGCAAGCAGTCAGCAGCACTCCACAAGCAGCTAAAGCAGGCAGGTGCTGAAGGGGTTAACAACACAGGTGCAAGTCGTCTAGGTGAGCAGGCAGCTCAGGTGCAAAAGCCTCATACTGTGAAGCAGCACATTCACATGGCAGCAAGTGAAGGGGAATCGTCTGCTATGGATACAGAGGGGGAGAGCCGGTTTGAAGGGGAAGTAAAGAGCACAAGCAGGAAAAAAATAAAAATCAGCCCATAACAGCAGAAAGAGTTGCGGAAGCTCTAAATGAATTAGCAGCTCTTCAGAATGAGAAAAAGAAGTTGCAACTGTCTATTAAATGTCTTGTTAACTTATTTGCCGTGTCTGATGAGAAACACAAAGTGGCTACAAAGCAAAAGAAAGATGCATTGTGTAGAGAACTGTCTGATGTGGAATCCAGGATACAGACATTATTTCAGGAAGTCGGGCCATGGAAGGAAGTGTATCAGAACAAACAGAGATTTGACGCAATGCAGCCTTCCTACCAAGCCACACGCAGGAGGTACAATGTACAGACTGTCAGGCACTCAAGCACCTCAAACAGTGCCGCCAGCTCAGAGAGTGACACGGAATTCACCAAACCTTTGCCTCCCCGGAGACAGAGGGGAAAGGAGAAAGTGAACTGGCAAAATATGGCTTTCAGTGAGAAGGAGCTGGAAGAGCAGGAGAGAAAAAAGCAGGAGCAAAAAAGTTTCAAAGTGAATGTCCCGCAAGTCACCGCAGACGTCGAAGCAACCTATGCGATTGGGTCTGACCAAGACTTCCCAGCATTGCCCACAGCAGAGGGAAAGAGCCCAGCGAGCCCACCAGCACCGCCCAAGCCCAGTCCCTGGGAGAATCCTTGTGAGCCAGAAGGGGAACCATCTACTCGCAGCAACATGGAAGTACCTTCTGTTCCTCAGGGGGTGGTGCAAGTACCTGTGGTGGGGCAAGTACCTGTGGTGGGGCAAGTACCTGTGGGGGTGCAAGTACCTGTGGGGGTGCAAGTACCTGTGGGGGTGACTGAGGAACATGGAGAGAGTGAGGTGCAGAGTGAGTCTGTGGGGGAAGTGAATGCTGAGTGTGATGGACAAGTGGCAGTCACACAAAGGGTTAATGTTGGAAGGCCAATCAGGGAGGCAGAGCAAGGGACACAGAATGGAGGCAGATCAGAGGCTGGTCAGCGCCCAGACAGGAGTGGAGCTCAGCAGGGAC
Organism: Xenopus tropicalis; assembly: GCF_000004195.4. Taxonomy (NCBI): domain Eukaryota; kingdom Metazoa; phylum Chordata; class Amphibia; order Anura; family Pipidae; genus Xenopus; species Xenopus tropicalis. Next base: position 141,310,505 of record NC_030684.2, read on the forward strand.
AGGGAGCCCAGGTAGAGGTGGAGACAATACAGGCAGGGGGTGAGACTATAGCGGTAAATCCCTCACAGTTTTGGGAAAGGAGGAGACTCTTTGCCACCCCAGATTTTTCAGATAATGAGCCCTTCAGAAGGAAGAACTGGGTGAAAATCAAATGGGATGGTAACAAGGATGAGGCCCCCCCCAGGAAATTTATTGTAAAGAACCTCCTGTTAGATGGTATGGGCTTTACTCCCGGAGACCTCTCCGCTGTCATGGCTCAATCAAGCATCGAATTTGATGTTACCTTTAATCTCCCTGATGCTCTGGATCATTTCTGGCGCATTTACAATATACAGAGTAGGGCGGGTCACCAGAACTGGGATAAGTTAGTAGTTATTCCTATGACAAGGCCCCAGACGAAGAACATTACGGTAATAATGAAAAACGATGCTGTCCCACAGGAAGACATCCTCATGTGGTTAAGGCGCCAGTGCACGGTCTTAACACCCTTAGTAAAAGCTTTCGATGAGGATGGAGTTTGGGCAGGGGTCTGGAAAACGCAGGTAAAACTAAACATGTCGGGCAATGTGCCGCAACACCTGCCCAACTCATTCTTCCTAGGGAGGGAGCGAGGTGTGTGCTTCTATGTGGGACAGCCTCGGAAATGTTTCAAATGTGGGGCAGGTGACCATCTGGCCAAGTCATGTGAGGTCCTTAGGTGCGCCCTTTGTAATGCGGTAGGTCACGAGGCGGAGAGCTGTAACCGCATACGGTGCAACCTATGCAATCGAATGGGCCATATGCATAGGAAGTGTCCCGAGGCCTATCACAACGTAGTGAAACTATTTCCGGAGATAGACAGGGAAATGAGGAGGGAAATGGTGCAACCGCAGGAAGGAGACACGGGACAGGAAGGAGCAGAGGTTCAGGGGCCGCAAGAGGAGGTGGTGTCTAAAAGATCTATGACTAAGGGTCCCAAACATGACAGAAGGAAGGAGAAAAGGCCAGACAGAGAGGTGAAAAGGAACCCTAACAATACAGGGAGGAAAGATAATGAAGGTTGGGAGTTTCAGAAAAGTAAAGCAAAAAATAAAAACAAAAGAAATGCTGACCTGTTAGACCCAGGGGAGAGTAGCTCAGGGGTCTGTTCTTTCTCACTCAGCACTAAGAACAAGTTTTCGGTGCTGGAGGAGGAGCCGGACAGCTGGGGCGACAGGGCAGAAAGAGAAGAGGAGTTAGAGAGGATGCGCAGGGAGGAAGAAAGAGAACAGGAGCAGATGGAAATCCAACTTGCATCACAAAAGAGAGGTAGGGAAACCGAGGATCAGCCAGTAAGGAAGAAAGGTGTGGGGGGGGCAGTAACTGGAGATCCGGGTGGTGGTACAGTTGGCCTTGAGGATGATGTGCAGGTCCAATCAGGTCCTCAGGGCGAAACGATTTGGAGAGGCTACAGGTCAGCAGGCAAAGAAGGCAAATTTGTCAATTAGGGTTCATGATGGCGCAAACTCAAATTAGAATCCTGTCATCCAATGTCTGTAGCATTAAATCTGAGCGGGCGAGGTTCTTGGCTTATGAGAATCTCTCCCGCTCAGATGCGGAGGTGTTTTTCCTTCAGGAGACCCGACTCGCTACTAGGGCGGATCTGAGAAAGGCAAAGGCTGACTGGCGACATGGGCCTTCCTTCTGGTCCATTGCGGAGGAGCCATGTGGCGGAGTAGGGATACTGTTTCGAGGTGGCCTCGATATTAAAGTGCATCGTCTCCTTGAGATCCAGGTGGGGCGTTGTTTACTACTAGATGTTACATTAAATGGCAGGCGATTTCGCCTTATAAACGTCTATGGGCCACAGTCTATGGCAGGCAGGAGGGCTTTGCTGAGTGAGATCAGGCCCTTTCTGCACACGTCGCTCCCGGTCGTCTTTGCTGGTGACTTTAACCAGGTCCTCAGGCCAGAGGATCGTTCCGGAAGGATAGGTAAATCTGAGAGCTATTTTTTAAATATGCTTATTCAGCAGGCAGGACTGGTCGATGTCGCTACCTGGGGCGGCCGGAGAGCGGCGCATACTTACAGGTGTGCAAATAGGAGCAGCCGTCTGGACATGGCTTTTGTCAGGGCAGGTGAGGAGTTCACTAATGTTAGGGAGGGTGGCGACCGAGTACTCTGACCATCTGACTCTTTCCTTTACAGTGGGGGTCTCCTCTATTCCAGCGAGTGGTAGGGGTCTCTGGCGCCTTAGTGCAGATTCCTTGGAGGGCGAGTCAGTAGGGAAGTCTTTTGGGGCTCTCCTTCAGCACCAGCTTGGGAGAATAGACTTTTACAACTCTGTGTCATCATGGTGGGAAGATGCCAAATGCTCATTCCGGGCTTTCTTCCGTAAGCTATCTGTACGCAGGGAGGGTAACAAGTATAAGAAGTACCTGACTCTTTTAACGAAGTTGGAGTCCTCTATTTCGGATGGGGTGGAGGGGTCAAAAATTACCCGGCTGAAAGCCCAGATCAGAGAATGTCAGTACAGCCGCTACAAATCTCTTGTGCAGGAAAGGGATTATGGGAGTTTTCACTCTCCGGACCCCTTTTTAAACTGCCGAGAGAATGTTGGGCGGAAGCTTATCACCGGTCTGATCGACCCCGAGGGTGAGTTACAGACATCCAGGGAGGGCATCCTTGGGGTTGTGAAAGACTTTTACGGTTCTCTGTTCCGGGCCAAGGCTTTGGATAAGGGGAGGACTTCATCCTTCCTGGAGGCAACCCCAGGGCCTGATGTGACCAATTTGGACTTTGAGCCTTTGACAGCTGAGATCACGGAGGACGAGGTCAAAGCTGCCATCGACTGCCTTGCTAAAAAGAAGGCTCCAGGACCCGACGGCCTTACAGCCGAATTTTATAAGAAATTTAGAGACCAGCTGGCTCCGGTTCTCATAGAGGTCTTTAGAGACTGCCTGGAAGGGGGTATCTTGCCCCCCTCTATGAGAGAATCCTCCTTGATCTTGCTGTCAAAAGGTAAGGATCCGCAGCGGGTTGAGAACTGGAGGCCGATTGCCCTTCTCAACACTGATAGGAAGCTTCTCGCACGGATACTTTTTACTAGACTGATTTTGTTTTCAGGCACTTTATTATCTCCTGTCCAGTCCTGCACGGTGAAAGGGCGGAGCATATTCGAGGCGATCCTTACTATAAGGGAAGCCTTGGAACTATGCAAAGTCCAAAACATTGGGTGCTACTTCCTGTCTCTGGACCAGGCTAAGGCCTTTGATCGAGTGGATCATGAGTATCTGTGGGCCGTTTTGGCAAAGTACGGCATCCCGGGAATATTCATTAGGTGGCTATCAGCTTTGTACAAAGGGCCGTAAGCTTTCCACTTATCAATGGGTGGCGAGGTGAGAACTTTGAGGTCGGGGCCGGGGTGAGACAGGGGTGCCCTTTAAGCCCTTTGCTGTATGTTTTTGCGATCGATCCTTTTTTAAGGCGTTTGCAGGCGGGTGGAATAAAGGGTCTCTCTGTTCCCTGTAGCCAGCCCCTCAGGTCAGTAGCCTACGCGGATGATGTCACGGTGGCAGTCTCTTGTCCGGAGGATGTGGGAGTGCTGTCCGAGATCATCAGAAGTTACTCAGAGGCCTCCGGGTCTCTGGTCAACATGGATAAGTCTCAAGCTTTTTGGTCATTAGACGAGGAGCCGGCTTTTCCGCTCCGGGAATTCTCAGTTGCCCCAACTCAGATTAGAATCCTGGGGATCAAGTTTGGGAAGGGAGATGACTGTAGGCAAAACTGGGAAGAGAAGTTGGATGCCGGGAATGCTAAAGTACAGCGATGGAAGCAGTGGAGGCTGTCCTACAGTGAAAGGGTGAAGCTTGTGAAGACTTACCTGGTCCCTATCTTTTTGTTTGTTTCCTATGTGTATCCGCTGCCTGAAGCTCTCTATGCTCGGATCCACAGTCTGTTCTTCCAGTTAATCTGGGGGAGCAGGCTGAATCCAGTAAAAAGGGGTGTCACTTACCTGCAGAGGAAAGAGGGAGGGTTGGGCATGTTATGTCCAGTGGCTTTCTTTGGCTCCATCTTCCTAAAGTCTAACTTTGGGTGCCTGGGCCAAAGAACTGATTCCCTGTGGGAATGTTGCGTCAGGCGTTGGGTATTGCCTCTGGTGGGAGATTGGGTGCTTGGCGGTAGCGTGAAGAAAGTCCGGGTGCGTGGTTGTCGTCTCCCAACGCATTTACAGTTGGGGTTGAAGCTCCTGAGGAAGTGGGATGTTGGAATTGGGGAACTGGGTTCTGTCCCGAGGAAACAGATCTATCAGAGGATCCTAGCGACCTATTTCATTGTCCCTTTGGCCTTGAAGGACTGCGTGGGGGACATTCTTTCCCAGAGCCTCCGGTGGCTCAATGACAGGAGGGTGCCTTCTAGGTACTTTGATCTAAACTGGCTCGCCCTTCAGGGAAAGCTTTTTGTGCGGGGCAATCTGCGCTACTTGAATATTGCGGACAGGAATTGCCCGTGGGGCTGTCCTGGTGATGAGACCCAGGAACATTTTTTGGTGGATTGTCCCGTAGCAAAAATTGTACAGTGTCAGCTGGCAGAGGCCCTCAAAGTGCCATATATCAAGAGACTTTCCTATGCAGATGCGGCTTATAGCGTTTTGTCCGTCCAACACCCCCTGGATAGAGGAACGGTGTACATGATTATATCAGTGATGAGGTACCACCTATGGCAATCCTGCTGTAGGAGATCTTTTAGCCAGGAGGATGTTATTATTGACCTTATAGTGAAGTCTGTGGTGGTCGACTTGGGTTTCCTGAGGGAAAGGGAGCTAAAACAGAGCTGCTCAAACGCATCCAAATGGAGGTGCATAACCCTGTAGCCTGGTTACTGTATTGGCCTGACGATAGTGAGTGTAACAGCTGATCCTGTCTTCCTTTTGCCTCTTAAGATCAGTCATTGGAACCATGTTCAATGGGGAAGTGACCAACACTGTACCACCACCAGTAGGAGCTTATCAGCTAGCCGAACTTTAGACTTTGTGGCCGGGTGTTGTGATGGTGGAGGGTGGGGAGGGAATGATCTTTTCATGGACAAAGGGAGGACTTTGCCGGTATCTGATTCTTGGGAGGGAATTATGGACAGAGGAAGGACTCTGGGAGGGTTTGGTGTGTGGTGATGGGAAATTTCATTTAAGAGCTGAGGCATGGCAAGCCTAACTCACTGGTGGTGATGCTGGTCTGAAATGATCGGAATATTTAGGTTTGTTTTGATTTGAATGTATTTATTATAAATTGTTAAGTTTTCACTAAATAAAAAATTCCTATCTGATCCCCCCCATTGTAAGCAGCAGTCCTGCCCTGCTTTATGGCTGAGATTCTAGCTATCTGTATAACAGAGCATTCTGTCACAGTGGCACAGATCCTATCTGATCCCCCCATTGTAAGCAGCAGTCCTGCCCTGCTTTATGGCTGAGATTCTAGCTATCTGTATAACAGAGCATTCTGTCACAGTGGCACAGATCCTATCTGATCCCCCCATTGTAAGCAGCAGTCCTGCCCTGCTTTATGGCTGAGATTCTAGCTATCTGTATAACAGAGCATTCTGTCACAGTGGCACAGATCCTATCTGATCCCCCCCATTGTAAGCAGCAGTCCTGCCCTGCTTTATGGCTGAGATTCTAGCTATCTGTATAACAGAGCATTCTGTCACAGTGGCACAGATCCTATCTGATCCCCCCATTGTAAGCAGCAGTCCTGCCCTGCTTTATGGCTGAGATTCTAGCTATCTGTATAACAGAGCATTCTGTCACAGTGGCACAGACCCTATCTGATCCCCCCCATTGTAAGCAGCAGTCCTGCCCTGCTTTATGGCTGAGATTCTAGCTATCTGTATAACAGAGCATTCTGTCACAGTGGCACAGATCCTATCTGATCCCCCCCATTGTAAGCAGCAGTCCTGCCCTGCTTTATGGCTGAGATTCTAGCTATCTGTATAACAGAGCATTCTGTCACAGTGGCACAGATCCTATCTGATCCCCCCATTGTAAGCAGCAGTCCTGCCCTGCTTTATGGCTGAGATTCTAGCTATCTGTATAACAGAGCATTCTGTCACAGTGGCACAGATCCTATCTGATCCCCCCATTGTAAGCAGCAGTCCTGCCCTGCTTTATGGCTGAGATTCTAGCTATCTGTATAACAGAGCATTCTGTCACAGTGGCACAGATCCTATCTGATCCCCCCCATTGTAAGCAGCAGTCCTGCCCTGCTTTATGGCTGAGATTCTAGCTATCTGTATAACAGAGCATTCTGTCACAGTGGCACAGATCCTATCTGATCCCCCCCATTGTAAGCAGCAGTCCTGCCCTGCTTTATGGCTGAGATTCTAGCTATCTGTATAACAGAGCATTCTGTCACAGTGGCACAGATCCTATCTGATCCCCCCCATTGTAAGCAGCAGTCCTGCCCTGCTTTATGGCTGAGATTCTAGCTATCTGTATAACAGAGCATTCTGTCACAGTGGCACAGATCCTATCTGATCCCCCATTGTAAGCAGCAGCCCTGCCCTGCTTTATGGCTGAGATTCTAGCTATCTGTATAACAGAGCATTCTGTCACAGTGGCACAGATCCTATCTGATCCCCCCCATTGTAAGCAGCAGTCCTGCCCTGCTTTATGGCTGAGATTCTAGCTATCTGTATAACAGAGCATTCTGTCACAGTGGCACAGATCCTATCTGATCCCCCCATTGTAAGCAGCAGTCCTGCCCTGCTTTATGGCTGAGATTCTAGCTATCTGTATAACAGAGCATTCTGTCACAGTGGCACAGATCCTATCTGATCCCCCATTGTAAGCAGCAGCCCTGCCCTGCTTTATGGCTGAGATTCTAGCTATCTGTATAACAGAGCATTCTGTCACAGTGGCACAGATCCTATCTGATCCCCCCCATTGTAAGCAGCAGTCCTGCCCTGCTTTATGGCTGAGATTCTAGCTATCTGTATAACAGAGCATTCTGTCACAGTGGCACAGATCCTATCTGATCCCCCCCATTGTAAGCAGCAGTCCTGCCCTGCTTTATGGCTGAGATTCTAGCTATCTGTATAACAGAGCATTCTGTCACAGTGGCACAGATCCTATCTGATCCCCCCCATTGTAAGCAGCAGTCCTGCCCTGCTTTATGGCTGAGATTCTAGCTATCTGTATAACAGAGCATTCTGTCACAGTGGCACAGATCCTATCTGATCCCCCCATTGTAAGCAGCAGTCCTGCCCTGCTTTATGGCTGAGATTCTAGCTATCTGTATAACAGAGCATTCTGTCACAGTGGCACAGATCCTATCTGATCCCCCCATTGTAAGCAGCAGTCCTGCCCTGCTTTATGGCTGAGATTCTAGCTATCTGTATAACAGAGCATTCTGTCACAGTGGCACAGATCCTATCTGATCCCCCCCATTGTAAGCAGCAGTCCTGCCCTGCTTTATGGCTGAGATTCTAGCTATCTGTATAACAGAGCATTCTGTCACAGTGGCACAGATCCTATCTGATCCCCCCATTGTAAGCAGCAGTCCTGTCCTGCTTTATGGCTGAGATTCTAGCTATCTGTATAACAGAGCATTCTGTCACAGTGGCACAGATCCTATCTGATCCCCCCCATTGTAAGCAGCAGTCCTGCCCTGCTTTATGGCTGAGATTCTAGCTATCTGTATAACAGAGCATTCTGTCACAGTGGCACAGATCCTATCTGATCCCCCCCATTGTAAGCAGCAGTCCTGCCCTGCTTTATGGCTGAGATTCTAGCTATCTGTATAACAGAGCATTCTGTCACAGTGGCACAGATCCTATCTGATCCCCCATTGTAAGCAGCAGTCCTGCCCTGCTTTATGGCTGAGATTCTAGCTATCTGTATAACAGAGCATTCTGTCACAGTGGCACAGATCCTATCTGATCCCCCCATTGTAAGCAGCAGTCCTGCCCTGCTTTATGGCTGAGATTCTAGCTATCTGTATAACAGAGCATTCTGTCACAGTGGCACAGATCCTATCTGATCCCCCCATTGTAAGCAGCAGTCCTGCCCTGCTTTATGGCTGAGATTCTAGCTATCTGTATAACAGAGCATTCTGTCACAGTGGCACAGATCCTATCTGATCCCCCCCCATTGTAAGCAGCAGTCCTGCCCTGCTTTATGGCTGAGATTCTAGCTATCTGTATAACAGAGCATTCTGTCACAGTGGCACAGATCCTATCTGATCCCCCATTGTAAGCAGCAGTCCTGCCCTGCTTTATGGCTGAGATTCTAGCTATCTGTATAACAGAGCATTCTGTCACAGTGGCACAGATCCTATCTGATCCCCCCATTGTAAGCAGCAGTCCTGCCCTGCTTTATGGCTGAGATTCTAGCTATCTGTATAACAGAGCATTCTGTCACAGTGGCACAGATCCTATCTGATCCCCCCATTGTAAGCAGCAGTCCTGCCCTGCTTTATGGCTGAGATTCTAGCTATCTGTATAACAGAGCATTCTGTCACAGTGGCACAGATCCTATCTGATCCCCCCATTGTAAGCAGCAGTCCTGCCCTGCTTTATGGCTGAGATTCTAGCTATCTGTATAACAGAGCATTCTGTCACAGTGGCACAGATCCTATCTGATCCCCCCCCATTGTAAGCAGCAGTCCTGCCCTGCTTTATGGCTGAGATTCTAGCTATCTGTATAACAGAGCATTCTGTCACAGTGGCACAGATCCTATCTGATCCCCCCATTGTAAGCAGCAGTCCTGCCCTGCTTTATGGCTGAGATTCTAGCTATCTGTATAACAGAGCATTCTGTCACAGTGGCACAGATCCTATCTGATCCCCCCATTGTAAGCAGCAGTCCTGCCCTGCTTTATGGCTGAGATTCTAGCTATCTGTATAACAGAGCATTCTGTCTGAAGAGATAAGGAATATAAGAATAATATGGCTCTTACCAATAATGACCAGGATCAGAGCCGCCATGCCGGCAGAAGCAGAAGGCACTCAGTGGGTCGGGCTGTATATAAACCCTGTTAGTTCTGTATTTGGCTCTATGTATAGAACATTTCACAACTCCCTACTCTTCCCAAACAGGGATGAAGGTTCCTTAACCCTTAAACCCCCCCCAGAGATACAGGACACTCACTGATTGGTTGTTTCTGATACTCCAGATTCCTAATCGTTTAGTGTGTTCTAAAAGGTCCTGTACGAAGCAGCCTGACAATTGGTCTTTTTTTATTCGACATTATTAGCCTTATTATTCTGTATCTTTCCAAAATGCTGCTTTGTTTGGGTTGGGGGGGGGGGTCAATTCAAGTTTCCCTTTATTTTTGTGATCAATAAACTTGAATTAGACAATATTTTTTATTGAAGTTTTAATAAATTACCCACAGTTGATTAAACAATTATATTTATTTGGCTTGTGAGGAGCTTCCCTCCCCTATGGCAGAGGTATATACTAAATATATACCAATATTTATATATAAATGTGTTTTTCAGAAACCTGAACTGGAAACGTCCACCTAATGGTTAATACTGAGATAGATAGAGACCTGGGCAGCTCCACATAAACATTAAACACCAGAACTCCCTGTATATAAGAACATTGGGAGGCGTACAGCCAATCGCAGCAATATTATTTTTGATGGACTGCTTTATGACCAATCACAGTAAAGCATTGCGCCTCGAAGGCGTCCCTCCGTAAGCGCCAATCAGGAACAAAGCGACGCGCCTAGCGTCGACGTTCCCGGCGTACGTGCAAGCACTTCCTGTATGTGGTCCAATCGGAATGCGGCGTTTTGTGACTCACTGAAGCCCCGCCCATGATCCCCCCTCTTGCGCGTCTGCCCTAGTTAAGATGGCGGCTGCCGGCTCTCTATCCGCGGCGGGATCAGCCATGCTGCACGGTCCGGTAGTGAAGGTCCATCCGGTGGTCTTAGCCTCCATCGTGGACAGTTATGAGAGGAGAAACGAAGGAGCCGGGCGGGTTATTGGCACCCTTTTGGGTAAGGGGGGGCCCTGGTTACCGTGGGGGGGTATAAGTGACGGGAGCCGCAGTGGGACAAAAAGGGTTCGTTGTGACAAGAGCTGTATTCAGTACTGAGATGTAACCATTGGTTGTTGTGTGATTACAGGGACGACAGACAAACACTCAGTGGAGGTGACCAACTGCTTCTCCGTCCCGCACAATGAGTCTGAGGATGAGGTTTGTACCATTAATAATAATATGTGGGGGTGTTTATTCAGGTGGGTGCTGCCCCCCCCCCCACTGGGCACATACAGCGGCCCTATGGCTTCAGTTTGGGGTTCAGACCGTTATTGGGTGTGTAGGTGTCTCCTACCGAGTCCGGGCTCTGACTCCTGAACCAATGTAGCTGGCTGGTAATTGGCTGCCTTGGGCTATAATGTGTTGGCAGTCAGTAGCAGCAGTGCGGGGAATCCATAGAAACTATATTTAATAACATTTGGGAAATGTACGTGTATATTGGGGAGTATTGGGGGAGTTTCCCCTGAATCACTTGCTGTAGCCTGAGTAGTGTGGGGGTTGGTCTGGGCCAGCGGGACACTGGGGGAAAAGCCTGATGGGCCCACCAACCCAGACCCAATCCCCACTGCCCCCCTCCCTTCCCCCGATTACACCCAGGGGAGTCTCAGATATACATACTCGGGGGAGGGCAGGGTAGGGTGAGAGTTGTGTCGGGCCCGCACACCCCATTCCTACCCTGTGTAGTGTTGCCCTGCTCAGTATTTCATGCCCTCTGTAATTACCCCAGGTGGCTGTCGACATGGAGTTTGCCAAGAACATGTACGAGCTGCATAAGAAAGTTACCTCCACTGAGCAGATTGTGGGCTGGTAAGTGGTACTTCCCATCCCCCCCTGCCCCAGTGTGTGTGGCGCCTCCCGTCCCCCCCCTGCCCCAGTGTGTGTGGCGCCTCCCGTCCCCCCCTGCCCCAGTGTGTGTGGCGCCTCCCGTCCCCCCTGCCCCAGTGTGTGTGGCGCCTCCCGTCCCCCCCTGCCCCAGTGTGTGTGGCGCCTCCCGTCCCCCCCTGCCCCAGTGTGTGTGGCGCCTCCCGTCCCCCCCTGCCCCAGTGTGTGTGGCGCCTCCCGTCCCCCCCTGCCCCAGTGTGTGTGGCGCCTCCCGTCCCCCCCTGCCCCAGTGTGTGTGGCGCCTCCCGTCCCCCCCCTGCCCCAGTGTGTGTGGCGCCTCCCGTCCCCCCTGCCCCAGTGTGTGTGGCGCCTCCCGTCCCCCCCTGCCCCAGTGTGTGTGGCGCCTCCCGTCCCCCCCTGCCCCAGTGTGTGTGGCGCCTCCCGTCCCCCCCTGCCCCAGTGTGTGTGGCGCCTCCCGTCCCCCCTGAGCCCAGTGTGTGTGGCGCCTCCCGTCCCCCCTGAGCCCAGTGTGTGTGGCGCTTCCCGTCCCCCCTGAGCCCAGTGTGTGTGGCGCTTCCCGTCCCCCCTGAGCCCAGTGTGTGTGGCGCTTCCCGTCCCCCCTGAGCCCAGTGTGTGTGTGGGGCGCTTCCCGTCCCCCCTGAGCCCAGTGTGTGTGTGGGGCGCTTCCCGTTCCCCCTGAGCCCAGTGTGTGTGTGTGGCGCTTCCCGTCCCCCCCTGAGCCCAGTGTGTGTGTGTGTGTGTGTGTGGCGCTTCCCGTCCCCCCCTGAGCGCAGTGTGTGTGTGTGGCGCTTCCCGTCCCCCCCCTGCCCCAGTGTGGTGTGTGGCGCTTCCCGTCCCCCCCTGCCCCAGTGTGTGTGTGTGTGGCGCTTCCCGTCCCCCCTACCCCAGTGTGTGTGGCGCTTCCCGTTCCCCCCGAGCCCAGTGTGTGTGGCGCTTCCCGTTCCCCCCGAGCCCAGTGTGTGTGTGGCGCTTCCCGTTCCCCCCGAGCCCAGTGTGTGTGTGGCGCTTCCCGTTCCCCCCGAGCCCAGTGTGTGTGTGGCGCTTCCCGTTCCCCCCGAGCCCAGTGTGTGTGTGGCACTTCCTGTCCCCTGAGCCGTGTGTGTTCTGATACGTTGCAGGTACGCCACAGGAAATGACATCACCGAGCACTCTGTTCTGATCCATGAGTACTACAGCCGCGAGGCCACCAATCCCATTCACATGACGGTGGATACCAGCCTGCAGGGGAACCGTATGAACATAAAGGCCTATATCAGGTACGGGGGCGCCAACCTCCCTCCCAACAAGCGTATGGGACGTTCCATTGGCTGAATGCCTCTCCTGCTCTTTCCCACAGCTCCCCGATGGGCGTTCCCGGCAAAACCATGGGCGTCATGTTCACCCCTCTCACCGTGCAGTATGTCTACTATGACACAGAGCGGATAGGAGGTGAGTGCCTGGTACCTGCGAGCCCTCTGGCGCCTCTAGTGGCAGCCGGGGTTCCAAGCCTGTAGGGTTTGTAGCTTTCATGCCCGCGATGCCCTACAGCATGTATATATAATCCCGTCTGTCTCCTCACAGTGGATCTGATCACCAAGACCTGCGCCAATCCCAACCGCTCCATTGGCCTGACCACTGACCTGCAGCAGGTGGGGGTGGCGGCTAACAGACTGCAGGATTCCCTCAGCACGGTACTGCAGTATGCCGAGGATGTACTGGTGAGTGCAGCTCCCATCACCCCCTCTGATTGGTTCTTACTCCCCGTTCACCCTTAACCCCTGTCTCTCTCTCTCGGAAGTCGGGGAAGGTGACGGCAGACAACACAGTCGGGCGCTTCCTGATGGATCTGGTCACCCAGGTTCCTAAGATCGACCCAGAAGACTTTGAGGCCATGTTGAACAGCAACATTAATGTAAGTGGGTCGGGCCCGACACCCACAATGCACTGCAGGCTCCGTTATACAGACTGTTGGGGTATTGGGGTTCTTATTGTTCTTTGTGTTCCGTTCCCAGGATCTTCTGATGGTCACTTACCTGGCCAACCTGACCCAGTCCCAGATCGCCCTGAATGAGAAGCTCCTCAACCTGTAACCGGCTCCGACCCGTGTTTTTACTTGGACTTGACCGACCGACGCACATTCGACGCCCAATAGAGGTGCATTCTGGGGGATTGAGACTGTTCCTATTAAATTATATTCACAGGGGATTAAAGGGCTGGGTGGGCTGCAGCAAGAACATCTATTCTGTCCCCTCCCCGTACGGAGCCCCCGATATCTCATTATGTTACAGCATCTGTCCAGCAGGGGGGGTAATTGCATTCCCTGGCAGCACAGTCACCAAAGTGTATTTTGTGGATTAATAAATAAATTAGAAAAACCACTTCATTCTATTTATTTCTCTAACCATTATGTGTATGTGCGCTGGGGGTAACTGGGCAGCAGATTATTCAAGCAGCTTCCTCCTCAGGGTTCATCTTCCTCATAGGTACCATTTCTTTTCATGTGTTTTCCCTTAATAAGACACTGGGGCTCGCTAATCAACACTTGCCCATGGGTAGTAACCCATAGCAACCAATTAGTGATTAGCTTTTTCAGCCAGCTGCATGTATATGACCCCAGCTGAGTGCTGCACAGTTTAGCCACTAGATGGCAGCAGAGGGATATCATTGCATTTTATGTTGCCAGACAACATCGGGCATGCAGTGGGGGGGCCCAAATGATTGTGGGAATTATGTACCTCCCAGCCCCCATAATGTTACCTCCCAGGTCAGTGTGAATCAAATACAGACTCGGTAAGGTTAGGAACACCCCAAAAACTGTATGTAGTATGTAGGTATATAGCCAAGGCTGGGAGAGCACTCCACTATACGGATAGGGGCTCATAGGGGGGCTATTAAGAGAGAGATATATGAGAGTATACAGATAGGGGGGCTATTAAGAGAGAGATATATGAGAGTATACAGATGGGGCACATAGGGGGGCTATTAAGAGAGAGAGATATGAGAGTATACGGATAGGGGGGCTATTAAGAGAGATATGAGAGTATACGGATAGGGGGGGCTATTAAGAGAGAGATATGAGAGTATACAGATAGGGGGGCTATTGAGAGAGATATGAGAGTATACAGATAGGGGGGCTATTAAGAGAGAGATATATGAGTATACGGATAGGGGGGCTATTAAGAGAGAGATATGAGAGTATACGGATAGGGGGGCTATTAAGAGACAGATATATGAGAGTATACGGATAGGGGGGCTATTAAGAGAGAGATATATGAGAGTATACAGATGGGGCACATAGGGGGGCTATTAAGAGAGAGATATATGAGAGTATACGGATAGGGGGGCTATTAAGAGAGAGATATGAGAGTATACGGATAGGGGGGCTATTAAGAGAGAGATATGAGAGTATACGGATAGGGGGGCTATTAAGAGAGAGATATGAGAGTATACGGATAGGGGGGCTATTAAGAGAGAGATGAGAGTATACGGATAGGGGGGGCTATTAAGAGAGAGATATGAGAGTATACAGATAGGGGGGCTATTAAGAGAGAGATGAGAGTATACGGATAGGGGGGGCTATTAAGAGAGAGATATGAGAGTATACGGATAGGGGGGCTATTAAGAGAGAGATATGAGAGTATACGGATAGGGGGGCTATTAAGAGAGAGATATGAGAGTATACGGATAGGGGGGCTATTAAGAGAGAGATGAGAGTATACGGATAGGGGGGGCTATTAAGAGAGAGATATGAGAGTATACGGATGGGGGGCTATTAAGAGAGAGATATGAGAGTATACGGATAGGGGGGCTATTAAGAGAGAGATATGAGAGTATACGGATAGGGGGCTATTAAGAGAGAGATGAGAGTATACGGATAGGGGGGGCTATTAAGAGAGAGATATGAGAGTATACGGATAGGGGGGCTATTAAGAGAGAGATGAGAGTATACGGATAGGGGGGCTATTAAGAGAGAGATATGAGAGTATACAGATAGGGGGGCTATTGAGAGAGATATGAGAGTATACAGATAGGGGGGGCTATTAAGAGAGAGATATATCAGTATATGGATAGGGGGGCTATTAAGAGAGAGATATGAGAGTATACGGATAGGGGGGCTATTAAGAGAGAGATATGAGAGTATACGGATAGGGGGGCTATTAAGAGAGAGATATGAGAGTATACGGATAGGGGGGCTATTAAGAGAGAGATATGAGAGTATACAGATAGGGGGGCTATTAAGAGAGAGATGAGAGTATACGGATAGGGGGGGCTATTAAGAGAGAGATATGAGAGTATACAGATAGGGGGGCTATTAAGAGAGAGATATATGAGTATACGGATAGGGGGGCTATTAAGAGAGAGATATGAGAGTATACGGATAGGGGGGCTATTAAGAGACAGATATATGAGAGTATACGGATAGGGGGGCTATTAAGAGAGAGATATATGAGAGTATACGGATAGGGGGGCTATTAAGAGAGAGATATGAGAGTATACGGATAGGGGGGCTATTAAGAGAGAGATATGAGAGTATACGGATAGGGGGGCTATTAAGAGAGAGATATGAGAGTATACAGATAGGGGGGCTATTAAGAGAGAGATGAGAGTATACGGATAGGGGGGGCTATTAAGAGAGAGATATGAGAGTATACAGATAGGGGGGCTATTGAGAGAGATATGAGAGTATACAGATAGGGGGGCTATTAAGAGAGAGATATATGAGTATACGGATAGGGGGGCTATTAAGAGAGAGATATGAGAGTATACGGATAGGGGGGCTATTAAGAGACAGATATATGAGAGTATACGGATAGGGGGGCTATTAAGAGAGAGATATGAGAGTATACGGATAGGGGGGCTATTAAGAGAGAGATATGAGAGTATACAGATAGGGGGGCTATTAAGAGAGAGATATATGAGAGTATACGGATAGGGGGGCTATTAAGAGAGAGATATGAGAGTATACAGATAGGGGGGCTATTAAGAGAGATATATATGAGAGTATACGGATAGGGGGGCTATTAAGAGACAGATATATGAGAGTATACGGATAGGGGGGCTATTAAGAGACAGATATATGAGAGTATACGGATAGGGGGGCTATTAAGAGAGATATGAGAGTATACAGATAGGGGGGCTATTAAGAGAGAGATATATGAGAGTATACGGATAGGGGGGCTATTAAGAGAGAGATATGAGAGTATACGGATAGGGGGGGCTATTAAGAGAGATATATGAGAGTATACGGATAGGGGGGGCTATTAAGAGAGATATATATGAGAGTATACGGATAGGGGGGCTATTAAGAGAGAGATATGAGAGTATACGGATAGGGGGGGCTATTAAGAGAGATATATATGAGAGTATACGGATAGGGGGGCTATTAAGAGAGAGATATGAGAGTATACAGATAGGGGGGCTATTAAGAGAGAGATATAAGAGAGCCCCGCCCAATACTGTGTGTCAGAGTGTTGCCCACCGGTAGAGGAGACCAGGGCTAAGTGTATGGGGAGACTCAGCCACTGGGGGGCGCTGTGGGACTTTGTGCTGTGGGGCAGCCGCTTTAGTGTTTAGCCAGAATCCCTGCCATAAAGCAAGGCGGCACTGCTGAGGCAAGAGAAACATGAGCAGCAGGAAATGGGTTCCCCCATGGGAGCAGGGAGGGCACATGGGACATGCTGATGGCAGCACTATTTACCCCTATTGATAACAGGGCTCAGAGCATGTGACATTCCCAACCAATGGGTTTGATAGCAGACTCTCTGGGGATGCTGGGAGCTGTAGTCCTATAAGACCTAGTTGGGCACACAGTGTGCTGCCTGTCAGTGGGTTTAATACAAGTAAAAGTCCTTCTGTAGGAAATGTATCTCTGTGTCTGTAACAGACTATTTCCCTGCGCTGTCTCCGCACCTCATTGGTCTACTGAGGTCACATTGTATCGCACACCGTGATCCTTCCGCACCTCATTGGTCTACTGAGGTCACATTGTATCGCACACCGTGATCCTTCCGCGCCTCATTTAATGTCACTTAATATCCCTTAATGTTATCCCTCCGCGCCTCACTGAAGTTCCAATGTCTCACTTAATGTTATCCCTCCGCCCCTCACTGAAGTTCCAATGTCTCACTTAATGTTATCCCTCCGCGCCTCACTGGCCTACTGAGATCCTACAGTGTCCCAGCGCCATACACAGAGCCCCGTAACAAACCCTACTGCCTTCCCACAATGCACTGCTCTCCCCACTCTGTAACCAGCCCAGCACTACCAACACTCCGCCATGTGGGAATGTCATGTGATCTCTTATTGGCCCGTGTGGGTGTTGTGCTTGGGATACAAGGTGACTTCTGATTGGTTGTTAGAAGGCCCTGCCTACACAAAATACTGTTGCTAGGATACGTTGTACACAGACCCGGGCTGAAAGCAGCAGTACAGGATGGCCACTCACTACAGCGCTAACCAGGTACCTACCCCTCTCTGGGGCAAATACAGATACACGGGGCTACTCACTACAGCGCTAACCAGGTACCTACCCCTCTCTGGGGCAAATACAGATACACGGGGCTACTCACTACAGCGCTAACCAGGTACCTACCCCTCTCTGGGGCAAATACAGATACACGGGGCTACTCACTACAGCGCTAACCAGGTACCTACCCCTCTCTGGGGCAAATACAGATACACGGGGCTACTCACTACAGCGCTAACCAGGTACCTACCCCTCTCTGGGGCAAATACAGATACACGGGGCTACTCACTACAGCGCTAACCAGGTACCTACCCCTCTCTGGGGCAAATACAGATACACGGGGCTACTCACTACAGCGCTAACCAGGTACCTACCCCTCTCTGGGGCAAATACAGATACACAGGGCCACTCACTACAGCGCTAACCAGGTACCTACCCCTCTCTGGGGCAAATACAGATACACAGGGCTACTCACTACAGCGCTAACCAGGTACCTACCCCTCTCTGGGGCAAATACAGATACACGGGGCTACTCACTACAGCGCTAACCAGGTACCTACCCCTCTCTGGGGCAAATACAGATACACGGGGCTACTCACTACAGCGCTAACCAGGTACCTACCCCTCTCTGGGGCAAATACAGATACACAGGGCCACTCACTACAGCGCTAACCAGGTACCTACCCCTCTCTGGGGCAAATACAGATACACAGGGCTACTCACTACAGCGCTAACCAGGTACCTACCCCTCTCTGGGGCAAATACAGATACACAGGGCTACTCACTACAGCGCTAACCAGGTACCTACCCCTCTCTGGGGCAAATACAGATACACAGGGCCACTCACTACAGCGCTAACCAGGTACCTACCCCTCTCTGGGGCAAATACAGATACACAGGGCTACTCACTACAGCGCTAACCAGGTACCTACCCCTCTCTGGGGCAAATACAGATACACAGGGCCACTCACTACAGCGCTAACCAGGTACCTACCCCTCTCTGGGGCAAATACAGATACACAGGGCTACTCACTACAGCGCTAACCAGGTACCTACCCCTCTCTGGGGCAAATACAGATACACGGGGCTAATCACTACAGCGCTAACCAGGTACCTACCCCTCTCTGGGGCAAATACAGATACACGGGGCCACTCACTACAGCGCTAACCAGGTACCTACCCCTCTCTGGGGCAAATACAGATACACAGGGCTACTCACTACAGCGCTAACCAGGTACCTACCCCTCTCTGGGGCAAATACAGATACACGGGGCTACTCACTACAGCGCTAACCAGGTACCTACCCCTCTCTGAGGCAAATACAGATACACGGGGCCACTCACTACAGCGCTAACCAGGTACCTACCCCTCTCTGGGGCAAATACAGATACACAGGGCTACTCACTACAGCGCTAACCAGGTACCTACCCCTCTCTGGGGCAAATACAGATACACAGGGCCACTCACTACAGCGCTAACCAGGTACCTACCCCTCTCTGGGGCAAATACAGATACACAGGGCTACTCACTACAGCGCTAACCAGGTACCTACCCCTCTCTGGGGCAAATACAGATACACAGGGCCACTCACTACAGCGCTAACCAGGTACCTACCCCTCTCTGGGGCAAATACAGATACACAGGGCTACTCACTACAGCGCTAACCAGGTACCTACCCCTCTCTGGGGCAAATACAGATACACGGGGCTAATCACTACAGCGCTAACCAGGTACCTACCCCTCTCTGGGGCAAATACAGATACACGGGGCCACTCACTACAGCGCTAACCAGGTACCTACCCCTCTCTGGGGCAAATACAGATACACAGGGCTACTCACTACAGCGCTAACCAGGTACCTACCCCTCTCTGGGGCAAATACAGATACACGGGGCTACTCACTACAGCGCTAACCAGGTACCTACCCCTCTCTGAGGCAAATACAGATACACGGGGCCACTCACTACAGCGCTAACCAGGTACCTACCCCTCTCTGGGGCAAATACAGATACACAGGGCTACTCACTACAGCGCTAACCAGGTACCTACCCCTCTCTGGGGCAAATACAGATACACAGGGCCACTCACTACAGCGCTACCCAGGTACCTACCCCTCTCTGGGGCAAATACAGATACACGGGGCCACTCACTACAGTGCTAACCAGGTACCTACCCCTCTCTGGGGCAAATACAGATACACGGGGCCACTCACTACAGCGCTAACCAGGTACCTACCCCTCTCTGGGGCAAATACAGATACACGGGGCTACTCACTACAGCGCTAACCAGGTACCTACCCCTCTCTGGGGCAAATACAGATACACGGGGCTACTCACTACAGCGCTAACCAGGTACCTACCCCTCTCTGGGGCAAATACAGATACACGGGACCAGTCACTACAGTGCTAACCAGGTACCTACCCTTCAGTCACCACACAGGGGCGTCGGCACCCATCAGCAGGGGCACCCACCTCATTCTGTTGTCTTTGTCTCCCTTCCACAGTACCAGAGCGCTTTCACCCCCAAACAGCTTCAGAGTTGGAATGTTCCCAAGGCATACAAGGAGGTAAGAATGGAAAGGGTTAAACTGCAGATAGAATATTGTGCTGGCTGTGCCCTTGCCTATATGAGCTTACAATCAAGGCGACACTAGCTTAACTGGGAAGCTACACACTGCTGCACTACAGTCGGTAGAACTACAACTCCCAGCATCCCCTGACTAACATTCCCTTCCTGTTTCAGCGCCCCTCCGACCATGACGGCTACACGCAGTTCATAGCCAATGAGCGGGGCCACTTGCTTCCCGGGGTCCCCCGGTCACAGGTCAGTCACACCCTCCCGTACATTATTATGGTAGAACCAGTTGTCCATGGTAATAACCAAAGCAGTTATGGCATAAGAAAGCTCTGATAGCCTCCGAGGCTGCTCTCTTCCCCATGGTCAAGTTATAAGTCCATTCCTTCAGTTACTGGCTGGCCATGGGAAAGAGAACAGCAAAGGGACAGAGTCACTAGGGGCTCTAACAGGAGCTACAGGGACTGACTGCTACTCACTAACGTTTCCTTCCGCCTTAACAGAAGAACCCATGGGGGACCTTTATAGGGACCTGGGATCTGCCCACCAAAATCCCCCCCTCCAAGGTGAGTCTGACATCCCGCTCAGCAGTGGCCTCCCGGCGCCTCACCAACTGGATCCAGAACTCAGAAGCGCTGCTCAGCGCCTGCAATGGACTCCACCCGCACATCTCCGGCAAGGTACCCACAAGCCCCAGCTGCTGTCTGTATGTGCCCAAGGGGGGAGGGGGGGGATTGGGTGGCAGGGAGATTGGATTCACTTACCCGGGGGGGGGGGGGGGGGGGGGATTCCTGCCTGACCATGGGAAAGAGAGCAGCCCAGGAGCAGGAAGTACAGAGAATCAGAGCTCTGTACCTGGGTAAGTACTGGGGGGAGATTGGATTCACTTACCCAGGGGGGGTTCCTGCCTGACCATGGGAAAGAGAGCAGCCCAGGAGCAGGAAGTACAGAGAATGACAGCTCTGTACTTAGAGTCCCTATTGTGACTTATACTAAAGGACCACGTAGGACTCACGGTGAGTTCACTCTGTATGAGCATTTCCGCTGAACTGCCTGTGAATCTTTTTAATTTGATGGTTCTTAGTGTTTGCTGCTGATCTTTCTGCCTGTTATTATATTATAAGGTACATTTGACTCCCAAACCGCTGCCCGTTTGCCGAACCACAAAAAATAGCGAATAAGAACCCGTACCTGCTTTGTACCTTTGTTTCTCACACAACTCATACATGTCCCCCCCCCCCCCAACAGGCTTCAGGGCAGACACACAGCCTGAGGGACAGCAGTGAGGAGACGCAGCAAGAAAAGGCCAAGCAAACATCCCCTTCCCGACCTGGGAGCCAGACGGGGCAGCCCTAGCAACGCCAATAGGGAACAGCCCTAGCAACGCCAGTACAGCCCAGAGAGGGATCATCCAGCAGGGAGGCTTCTCAAGCCCACCCAGAGGAACCTTAATGGTGGGACTTGTGCAAATGCTGGAATGTACCATTGCCCCTTACAATAAACAGACTTGGTTCCGTTCCCCAAATCATGTGCCTTTTGGGTCAGACCATCTCAGCTTCAGTACAGGTATAGGAACCGTTATCCAGAATGCTCGGGACCAAGGGTATTCCGGATAAGGGGTCTTTCTGTAATTTGGATCTCCATACCTTAAGTCTACTAAAAAAAAATCAATAAAACATTAATTAAACCCAACAAGATTGTTTTTCATCCAATAAGGGGTAATTATATCTTAGTTGGGATCAAGTACAGGTACCGTTTTATTATTACAGAGAAAAGGGAATCATTTAACCATTAAATAAACCCAATAGGGCTGTTCTGCCCCAATAAGGGGTAATTATATCTTAGTTGGGATCAAGTACAGGTACTGTTTTATTATTACAGAGAAAAGGGAATCATTTAACCATGAAATAAACCCAATAGGACTGTTCTGCCCCAATAAGGGGTAATTATATCTTAGTTGGGATCAAGTACAGGTACTGTTTTATTATTACAGAGAAAAGGGAATCATTTAACCATGAAATAAACCCAATAGGGCTGTTCTGCCCCCAATAAGGGGTAATTATATCTTAGTTGGGATCAAGTACAGGTACTGTTTTATTATTACAGAGAAAAGGGAATCATTTAACCATTAAATAAACCCAATAGGGCTGTTCTGCCCCAATAAGGGGTAATTATATCTTAGTTGGGATCAAGTACAGGTACTGTTTTATTATTACAGAGAAAAGGGAATCATTTAAGGGGTAATATATATATATATATATATATATATACAGGCTTTCCGTAACTCGGAGCTTTCTGGATAATGGGTTTCCGGATAAGGGATCCCACACCTGTATGTTATAGAGTGTACTATTCCTAGCATCTTAGCACTTAGTCTTGATTATTTATTTTTGATAGTTCTTAAATTATTTGCCCTCTTTGCCTACATCTCTCCAGCTTTCACTTGGGATGGGGGTCACCGACCCCGGCAGCCAAAAAAAATGTATTCTCTTTAAGGCTACAATTTTATATTTATAGTTACTTTTTATTCCTCATCTTTTTATTTAGTCCCTCTTCTATTCATACTCCAGTCTCTTATTCACACCGCTGCCTGGTCGGTAAGGTAAACAAGACCCTAGCAACCAGATAGCCGATGAAAATCCAAATCCTAAGCCCCGGTCTAGGATTAGGTGCCCCTATTTACTTACTAACCCCACCCCCTTTATATATCAGCTGACTGGGCTCTGGCAGTGAAAGGGTCAGGCAGTTGCGCAGCCAATAATTAGGCCGTGGGAGACGTTACATTCCATTTACATACAATGACTCGATTTTTCCCCCCCCTTGCGGCTTAAAGAGCAAAGCTGGTATGTGTCCCGCGGTGCCCACGCGAGGGGCGGGGCTAAAATAGGCGTTTTAGTTCAAGAATAGAATTTTATTGATTTATACATTTTATTTATTTTTTTTTTTTTTACAATGAATTTTGTCATCGAGTGCAAGTTTAGAAGCGAATGTCGATTTAAGTGCTCAGCAAGGTGGTCAAATTGCCCCCCAACCAAACCAAAGTTACCAGTTTCCAGTCTGTTCGCTCCCTGCATGGGATGTACCATCTACAGTTACCGGACCACAACTCCCAGAATTCCCAGTGGGATTTTGCAGCTCAGCAACTAGAGACTTGGGGCAAGCAATCACCCAATAAGCTTTGTTTGGCCACCGAAGCAAGCAAGATATCGGATTGGTTGCCCAGGGCTATAGGCCACAATGGGATCATTTGGGCATAGTCCTCCTCATTTTGAGATTTATTCTACTTAATTATCTATATTGTTGCAGAGAACTCTATCTGTTTGCATCTCAGCTGCCCTTTTACACCAACCCCCACGGCAACCGCTGGAATTCGCCCGCCTTCCCACACGCAGTTTGGACAAGGGGCCACATTGTCCAGCCGTGCTGAGCAGACACCAGAACTTGCTACTCCCTCCCTTTGTCCCTGTCTGGGCACATTCACACCAACGGGGGGGCCCTATACATTATAATTAATAATGGCACCACCCGCACATCTATAAGGCCTATTCTGTCTGCCCAAACCCCTGTATGGGGGTCATAATGCCTGACTTTATATGTACTTCCCTTTATAATCAGACAGGCAGGGAGGGAATGAAGATCTTTGGCTGTTAAGTTCCCCTTTAAAAGTTCATTTAAGATTAGGACGGATGCAAAACGAGTGTGTAATCTCTGTGTAAAGGGTAAGTTGTAAATAAAGGCAAAATGGAGGGAGTGTGTGTATAACAGAGCTAGCCAATTAGAGATCTGGAGAATCAGGGTAGCAGAGGTGTCTTTATAAATCAGTATGAAATTAAACATGGGCGAAGGAGGCGGGGCACCAAATTATTCACCAATCACATGGCGGCCAGGGTAGCGGTCGTTATGAGGGTTAAAGCCAGGACTGTGACTCCAGACCGATAAACTTGGGGGATCTTCAAGCCTTTACCCAGGTCCCAGGTCTGTAGCAACAGGGAGGAAAGGAAAAGGGGGTTATTGTAGGAGTAAATCCGGTTAGACTGCTGTAGGTTCTTATTCCTGATTGGTCAATGCGAAGGTTCTGTTGCGCTGATTGGCTGCACATTGGTCCAGCCTTATAAATGTTGCTGATTTATTCCTGTCCGTGCTCCGATTGGCTACGTATCACTCCAATCCCGTGAGCGTTTTAATGCTGTGATTGGCTAAAGGTTTTTCCGAGCCCATAACTGGTTAAACACGTACACGCTTAACATTAAAGGGGTTGTTCACCTGTGAGTTTACTTTTAGTAGGTAATATTCTGAGGCAATTTGCAATTGGTCTTCATTATTTTTATTTGTGGTTTTGTAATTATTTTACTTTTTGTCCAGTTTGGAATTTCAGCAGTTATCTGGTTGCTAGGGTCCAAGTTACCTTAGCGACCAGGCATTGGTTTGAATGGTTGGAACAAACAGAATGTAATAAAAAGTAACAGTAACAATAAAACTGGA
The DNA here is from genome assembly GCF_000004195.4 of Xenopus tropicalis. NCBI lineage: Eukaryota > Metazoa > Chordata > Amphibia > Anura > Pipidae > Xenopus > Xenopus tropicalis. The sequence goes on from NC_030684.2 coordinate 141,334,848, forward strand.
GCCTCACAGAGCGATAGTTTCTGGTTGCCGGGGTCAGTGATAAATAATGAAGACCAATTGAAAAGCTGCTTAGAATTGGCCATTCCATGACATACTAAAAGTTAACTGAAAGGTGAGCCAGCCCTTTAGGTGCAACTAAAATGGCCCTTACCAAATGCCGGATGCCGTTCCACACGTGGTACGTTAGAGGGAAAGCCAAGGCGAATTTGGCAGAGTAAATCAGAGCGGGTCCCAAACTCAGAGACTTGACGAGCTCCAGGTAAGATGCAAAGTCACCGGGTAGTACCAGCGCGGCCAGTCCGAACAGGGACACCCCTAGAATGGGAGGGATACACATGTGAATGTTAGGGGGTACTTTATTCATTATATAATATACAGGGGCCACAAATAACCTTTATATGGCCATGGAACCCCTCTGTGACTTATAATATCCCTATATGTTACAATAGGGGGTACTTTATTCACTATATAATATACAGGAGCCACAAATAACCTTTATATGGCCATGGAACCCCTCTGTGCCTTATAATATCCCTATATGTTACAATAGGGGGTACTTTATTCACTATATAATATACAGGAGCCACAAATACCCTTTATATGGCCATGGAACCCCTCTGTGCCTTATAATATCCCTATATGTTACAATAGGGGGTACTTTATTCACTATATAATATACAGGAGCCACAAATAACCTTTATATGGCCATGGAACCCCTCTGTGACTTATAATATCCCTATATGTTACAATAGGGGGTACTTTATTCACTATATAATATACAGGAGCCACAAATACCCTTTATATGGCCATGGAACCCCTCTGTGCCTTATAATATCCCTATATGTTACAATAGGGGGTACTTTATTCACTATATAATATACAGGAGCCACAAATACCCTTTATATGGCCATGGAACTCCTCTGTGCCTTATAATATCCCTATATGTTACAATAGGGGGTACTTTATTCACTATATATTATAAGGAACCCCTCTGTGCCTTATAATATCCCTATATGTTACAATAGGGGGTACTTTATTCACTATATAATATACAGGAGCCACAAATAACCTTTATATGGCCATGGAACTCCTCTGTGCCTTATAATATCCCTATATGTTACAATAGGGGGTACTTTATTCACTATATAATATACAGGAGCCACAAATACCCTTTATTTGGCCATGGAACCCCTCTGTGACTTATAATATCCCTATATGTTACAATAGGGGGCACTTTATTCACTATATATTATAAGGAACCCCTCTGTGCCTTATAATATCCCTATATGTTACAATAGGGGTTGAGATGGTTCCATTTCACAAAAACAAGGGGCCAGATGTACTTTTTTATTTTGGAGGGAAGGCAGCTTGTTGGGATAATATAAGAGTATATAATCATAAACAAATACACTTCGTTAGGAACACAGAGCTATGGGATGGATAAAGCATTAAATAATCCTACTGCTGATACTCACCGGCAGTCATAGCTATTCCTGTGCCTCGGTGTGATATGGACATCGCCATTGGTAACGACCATCTGCAAAGAAGAAAGAAGGAGTTAAGTGTCAGGGGAAAATAGCGGCTCAGAGGTTGGCAAGATAATACTCCATACATGAAATAACCCCAATAGGGCTGTTCTGCCCCCAATAAGGGGTAATTATATCTTAGTTGGGATCAAGTACAGGTACTGTTTTATTATTACAGAGAAAAGGGAATCATTTAACCATGAAATAAACCCAATAGGGCTGTTCTGCCCCAATAAGGGGTAATTATATCTTAGTTGGGATCAAGTACAGGTACTGTTTTATTATTACAGAGAAAAGGGAATCATTTAACCATGAAATAAACCCAATAGGGCTGTTCTGCCCCCAATAAGGGGTAATTATATCTTAGTTGGGATCAAGTACAGGTACTGTTTTATTATTACAGAGAAAAGGGAATCATTTAACCATTAAATAAACCCAATAGGGCTGTTCTGCCCCAATAAGGGGTAATTATATCTTAGTTGGGATCAAGTACAGGTACTGTTTTATTATTACAGAGAAAAGGGAATCATTTAACCATTAAATAAACCCAATAGGGCTGTTCTGCCCCAATAAGGGGTAATTATATCTTAGTTGGGATCAAGTACAGGTACTGTTTTATTATTACAGAGAAAAGGGAATCATTTAACCATGAAATAAACCCAATAGGGCTGTTCTGCCCCAATAAGGGGTAATTATATCTTAGTTGGGATCAAGTACAGGTACTGTTTTATTATTACAGAGAAAAGGGAATCATTTAACCATGAAATAAACCCAATAGGGCTGTTCTGCCCCCAATAAGGGGTAATTATATCTTAGTTGGGATCAAGTACAGGTACTGTTTTATTATTACAGAGAAAAGGGAATCATTTAACCATGAAATAAACCCAATAGGGCTGTTCTGCCCCAATAAGGGGTAATTATATCTTAGTTGGGATCAAGTACAGGTACTGTTTTATTATTACAGAGAAAAGGGAATCATTTAACCATGAAATAAACCCAATAGGGCTGTTCTGCCCCAATAAGGGGTAATTATATCTTAGTTGGGATCAAGTACAAGTACTGTTTTATTATTACAGAGGGACATTGGGAAGTAAAACATTAAAAGGAAGAGGGATTTTGAGGTTTTTATAACCCTATATTGTGGTCAATGAAGGTCAGTTTGTAACATTAATATTATGGCAGAGATGGCAGATTTGCATTTGTGCAGAATGTAAGGAACCCGAGCGGCAGGGGCCCCCGTACAGCACAGACACATTAAATGAGATATTTTCTATAAACAGGCACATTATTTGAGCTGAGTGGGAAAGCTGGCACGGTTCTGTTGCTCCTAGCAGCCAGGAGGAGCGGCGTTTGCACATTCTGTGCAGGGGTTCTGGGTGCCTTTGCCAAGAATTCGCTGAGGGGGAGAGAAGGAGAAGAGTGTGCGCTTCTCTCCCAGGGTCCCTAGATAGCGGAGTTATTCATTGGCCCGTGGGGAACTGGTATGTGTGCGGGTGGGCAAACAGCAGGGTCTGGCAAGGAACCGCTCGGGGAGAGAAAGGACTGTGCCCTGGGGGGGGCCGAGGGAGGGTGAGGATGCTGAAAGGAAGGCTTTCTGTGCCACGGGGCTGATAAACCCACTCCCCAGTCTGCAAAGAGGAGAGGAATTTCCAGAGCCGCGATATCACAAACAGATCAAATCTCCCCATTCAGCAGCAGCAATAATAGGGGGGGGGGGGGGGGGGGGGGGGGGAGAGACTGGGGTACTGAACCCCGACAGTCTCCCAAACACACTCATTTGTCTTCATTCCCCTCAGCTACAGAAATAGCCCCCACAGAAGAAGCTATAAAGCTTACACTGAGGTCAAGAACTGAGGGGGAGGTTTAAAAGATCAGCCTTATATTTATCATAAATATATATATATATAAAATAAAGTACCCCCTATTGTAACATATAGGGATATTATAAGGCACAGAGGGGTTCCATGGCCATATAAAGGTTATTTGTGGCTCTTGTATATTATATAGTGAATAAAGTACCCCCTATTGTAACATATAGGGATATTATAAGTCACAGAGGGGTTCCATGGCCATATAAAGGTTATTTGTGGCTCCTGTATATTATATAGTGAATAAAGTACCCCCTATTGTAACATATAGGGATATTATAAGCCCCCGAGGGGTTCCATGGCCATATAAAGGGTATTTGTGGCTCCTGTATATTATATAGTGAATAAAGTGCCCCCTATTGTAACATATAGGGATATTATAAGTCACAGAGGGGTTCCATGAATAAAGTACCCCCTATTGTAACATATAGGGATATTATAAGGCACAGAGGGGTTCCATGGCCATATAAAGGTTATTTGTGGCTCCTGTATATTATATAGTGAATAAAGTACCCCCTATTGTAACATATAGGGATATTATAAGGCACAGAGGAGTTCCTTATAATATATAGTGAATAAAGTACCCCCTATTGTAACATATAGGGATATTATAAGGCACAGAGGGGTTCCATGGCCATATAAAGGTTATTTGTGGCTCCTGTATATTATATAGTGAATAAAGTACCCCCTATTGTAACATATAGGGATATTATAAGGCACAGAGGAGTTCCTTATAATATATAGTGAATAAAGTACCCCCTATTGTAACATATAGGGATATTATAAGTCCCCGAGGGGTTCCATGGCCATATAAAGGGTATTTGTGGCTCCTGTATATTATATAGTGAATAAAGTGCCCCCTATTGTAACATATAGGGATATTATAAGTCACAGAGGGGTTCCATGGCCATATAAAGGGTATTTGTGGCTCCTGTATATTATATAGTGAATAAAGTACCCCCTATTGTAACATATAGGGATATTATAAGGCACAGAGGGGTTCCATGGCCATATAAAGGATATTTGTGGCTCCTGTATATTATATAGTGAATAAAGTACCCCCTATTTTAACATATAGGGATATTATAAGGCACAGAGGGGTTCCATGGCCATATAAAGGATATTTGTGGCTCCTGTATATTATATAGTGAATAAAGTACCCCCTATTTTAACATATAGGGATATTATAAGTCACAGAGGGGTTCCATGGCCATATAAAGGATATTTGTGGCTCCTGTATATTATATAGTGAATAATGTCCCCCATATTGTAACATATAGGGATATTATAAGGCACAGAGAGGTTCCATGGCCATATAAAGGTTATTTGTGGCTCTTGTATAATATATAGTGAATAAAGTACCCCCTATTGTAACATATAGGGATATTATAAGTCCCCGAGGGGTTCCATGGCCATATAAAGGGTATTTGTGGCTCCTGTATATTATATAGTGAATAAAGTACCCCCTATTGTAACATATAGGGATATTATAAGTCACAGAGGGGTTCCATGGCCATATAAAGGTTATTTGTGGCTCCTGTATATTATATAGTGAATAAAGTACCCCCTATTGTAACATATAGGGATATTATAAGGCACAGAGGAGTTCCATGGCCATATAAAGGTTATTTGTGGCTCCTGTATATTATATAGTGAATAAAGTACCCCCTATTGTAACATATAGGGATATTATAAGGCACAGAGGGGTTCCATGGCCATATAAAGGTTATTTGTGGCTCCTGTATATTATATAGAGAATAAAGTACCCCCTACTGTAACATATAGGGATATTATAAGGCACAGAGGGGTTCCATGGCCATATAAAGGTTATTTGTGGCTCCTGTATATTATATAGTGAATAAAGTGCCCCCTATTGTAAAATATAGGGATATTATACATCTCAAAGGGGTTCCATGGCCATATAAAGGTACAAGGCCGAAGGCTGAATGCATTTATACAGGTCATGGAACTCCGGAGACTTCGGATATCCTCATATTATACAACAGGGGGTACTTTATTATAATATCCAAGTTTTATTGAGTCATGTGACAAAAATGATATCACTAAGCTCCAATTATAACTGATGACACCACTAAGCACCGTTTGTATGGATATAATTTACAGTCTGGTCCCATAGGGAAATGACCAAACTGTGTATATATTACCTTGTTGGTACAGGGTAAATGAAAAAAAAAAATATTAAATGGAGACATTGCAAAAGTGCTGAAAATATGTTGGAGCCATACAGGGCCTGTATGCAAACTATCCCACTGTATTTGGCCCATGAAAGATTTATGAGCTGGTTCCACACTCTCAGTGCATTTGGGGCTGAGCGGAGGGATTGGGCCTCATACATCAAAGTGAATTTATAAGGGGAATATAAAAGGCACAAGGCCCAGGCCCACAATGCTGGATCTGCTCCTGTGGAAGAAAAAGTACCAAAGGGCATGTGTTGAGTTGATGAGCTCTCCTTTAAAGACTGCCATGATTTTTATGGGGCACTTTTTATTTGTAAATGACACTGTTACACAGCAAATATTTCCCTCTGCCATTTAACCTTTTATTCTTCAACCAACAAATGTATTTGTAGCTGTAATATTGGTGTGTAGGCGCCATCTCAGTGCCTTGTGCCTGAGTCTGAGCTTTCAGCCAGCGCTACTCATTAGAACTGCTTTCAGCTAACCTACTGTTTCTCCTACTCCCATGTAACTGGAGGAGTCCCAAGCCGGACTTGGATTTCTTACTATTGAGTGCTATTCTGATACCTACTGGGAGCTGCTATCTTGCTCCCTTCCCATTGTTCTGCTGATCGGCTGCTGGGGGTGAGGGGGGGGGATATCACTCCAACTTGCAGCGCAGCAGTAAAGTGTGCCTGAATCTGAGCTTTCAGCCAGCGCTACACATTAGAACTGCTTTCAGCTAACCTATTGTTTCTCCTACTCCCATGTAACTGGAGGAGTCCCAAGCCGGACTTGGATTTCTTACTATTGAGTGCTATTCTGATACCTACTGGGAGCTGCTATCTTGCTCCCTTCCCATTGTTCTGCTGATCGGCTGCTGGGGGTGAGGGGGGGATATCACTCCAACTTGCAGCGCAGCAGTAAAGTGTGCCTGAGTCTGAGCTTTCAGCCAGCGCTACACATTAGAACTGCTTTCAGCTAACCTATTGTTTCTCCTACTCCCATGTAACTGGAGGAGTCACAAGCCGGACTTGGATTTCTTACTATTGAGTGCTATTCTGATACCTACTGGGAGCTGCTATCTTGCTCCCTTCCCATTGCTCTGCTGATCGGCTGCTGGTGGGGAGGGGGGGATATCACTCCAACTTGCAGCGCAGCAGTAAAGTGTGCCTGAGTCTGAGCTTTCAGCCAGCGCTACACATTAGAACTGCTTTCAGCTAACCTATTGTTTCTCCTACTCCCATGTAACTGGAGGAGTCCCAAGCCGGACTTGGATTTCTTACTATTGAGTGCTATTCTGATACCTACTGGGAGCTGCTATCTTAAAAAAATATATAAACGAAGACCAATTGCAAATTGAGAGAGATCAGAAAGCAAAGGGACTCACTTATAGATAGTAATATGAGGGGAGAGCGGCCGGTTGAGGCGAGTGTTCTTGTTCCAGAACCGATCCATCTCCTGCTGGGCTGTAGTCCCCATCGGCACAACACTGAAAGCATGAAACCAACATGTTATGGAAACAAGCAATGAAACAGATTCTATATACAGGCCCCATTGTATATATACCGATACTGTGGGGATGTTCCTTGCTTGCCGGCATTGCTGCAAAGTATCCATAAGGCTTCAGACAAACGCTATGGAGGGGGGCCTGATAAGGGGTAAGAGAATATTAACCCCCACAGGGGTAGGTACTTACTGTCTAGTGCACAGGAGGGGTGTGAGCTGGGTACGTAGGCACTGCCGCCCTGCGTGTCTGGGGAACAAGAAAGGCAAAGTTAATAACCATTCAGCTTCCAACCAATCGCCCGCCCCCGGGGTATCTGTACCTGTCGCCATGACTGATTTCTATTGATCATGTGTCCGGGCTGATAACCCCCCCAGCCGGCAGCGCCCTCTCTCCTAATCTGACCGGGCAACCCGCCCAGGGATATTGGCCCATAAACACGGAGTTCGGCAAGGTCACGGGAAGGGGCCGCCCTAAGGCTTACGGCTCAGAGGGGGCTATTAAACTCCCATACGAAATAAATAGGATACCCCAGTACTCCCTTCCTCCCTCTCTGTTACCATCCCAAACCTCTCTGCCCCTCTCCCCACCTCTGAGCAGGGGCCAATCAGAGAGTAGGACAAGGTTGCTAGGGCCCATTAGCTGGGAGACTGCAGGTGTAAGTGAACAGAACGTAGAATATCGGTTAATGTATATTTTCAGTACAAATATCTGCCTTCCAACATGGGTGGGATGTAGAGTTCAGCAAGAGGTAGGGGTCGCAGGTAGGACATCCCCGAGGGTCCCCAGAATTCCTGTATGAACCCCCCCCATACTATATACACAGAACCCCTCTATCATTTTCCCTCCAGCACTGACTGCCCCCCACCTTCCATCTCTAACCCCCCCCATACTATATACACAGAACCCCTCTATCATTCTGCCTCCAGCACTGACTGCCCCCCACCTTCCATCTCTAACCCCCCCCACACTATATACACAGAACCCCTCTATCATTCTCCCTCCAGCACTGACTGCCCCCCACCTTCCATCTCTAACCCCCCCCCATACTATATACACAGAACCCCTCTATCATTCTCCCTCCAGCACTGACTGCCCCCCACCTTCCATCTCTAACCCCCCCATACTATATGCACAGAACTCCTCTATCATTCTCCCTCCAGCACTGACTGCCCCCCTCCTTCCATCTCTAACCCCCCCATACTATATACACAGAACCCCTCTATCATTCTCCCTCCAGCACTGACTGCCCCCCACCTTCCATCTCTAACCCCCCCATACTATATACACAGAACCCCTCTATCATTCTCCCTCCAGCACTGACTGCCCCCCCACCTTCCATCTCTAACCCCCCCCCATACTATATACACAGAACCCCTCTATCATTCTCCCTCCAGCACTGACTGCCCCCACCTTCCATCTCTAACCCCCCCATACTATATACACAGAACTCCTCTATCATTCTCCCTCCAGCACTGACTGCCCCCCCACCTTCCATCTCTAACCCCCCCCCATACTATATACACAGAACCCCTCTATCATTCTCCCTCCAGCACTGACTGCCCCCCACCTTCCATCTCTAACCCCCCCATACTATATGCACAGAACTCCTCTATCATTCTCCCTCCAGCACTGACTGCCCCCCTCCTTCCATCTCTAACCCCCCCATACTATATACACAGAACCCCTCTATCATTCTCCCTCCAGCACTGACTGCCCCCCCACCTTCCATCTCTAACCCCCCCATACTATATACACAGAACTCCTCTATCATTCTCCCTCCAGCACTGACTGCCCCCCACCTTCCATCTCTAACCCCCCCCCATACTATATACACAGAACCCCTCTATCATTCTCCCTCCAGCACTGACTGCCCCCCACCTTCAATCTCTAACCCCCCCATACTATATACACAGAACCCCTCTATCATTCTCCCTCCAGCACTGACTGCCCCCCACCTTCAATCTCTAACCCCCCCATACTATATACACAGAACCCCTCTATCATTCTCCCTCCAGCACTGACTGCCCCCCACCTTCCATCTCTAACCCCCCCATACTATATACACAGAACCCCTCTATCATTCTCCCTCCAGCACTGACTGCCCCCCACCTTCCATCTCTAACCCCCCCATACTATATACACAGAACCCCTCTATCATTCTCCCTCCAGCACTGACTGCCCCCCCACCTTCCATCTCTAACCCCCCCATACTATATACACAGAACTCCTCTATCATTCTCCCTCCAGCACTGACTGCCCCCCACCTTCCATCTCTAACCCCCCCCATACTATATACACAGAACCCCTCTATCATTCTCCCTCCAGCACTGACTGCCCCCCACCTTCTATCTCTAACCCCCCCATACTATATACACAGAACCCCTCTATCATTCTCCCTCCAGCACTGACTGCCCCCCCACCTTCCATCTCTAACCCCCCCATACTATATACACAGAACTCCTCTATCATTCTCCCTCCAGCACTGACTGCCCCCCCACCTTCAATCTCTAACCCCCCCATACTATATACACAGAACCCCTCTATCATTCTCCCTCCAGCACTGACTGCCCCCCACCTTCCATCTCTAACCCCCCCATACTATATACACAGAACCACTCTATCATTCTCCCTCCAGCACTGACTGCCCCCCACCTTCCATCTCTAACCCCCCCATACTATATACACAGAACTCCTCTATCATTCTCCCTCCAGCACTGACTGCCCCCCACCTTCTATCTCTAACCCCCCCATACTATATACACAGAACCCCTCTATCATTCTCCCTCCAGCACTGACTGCCCCCCACCTTCTATCTCTTACCCCCCCATACTATATACACAGAACCCCTCTATCATTCTCCCTCCAGCACTGACTGCCCCCCACCTTCCATCTCTAACCCCCCCACCTTCCATCTCTAACCCCCCCCATACTATATACACAGAACCCCTCTATCATTCTCCCTCCAGCACTGACTGCCCCCCACCTTCCATCTCTAACCCCCCCATACTATATACACAGAACCCCTCTATCATTCTCCCTCCAGCACTGACTGCCCCCCACCTTCCATCTCTAACCCCCACCTTCCATCTCTAACCCCCCCCATACTATATACACAGAACCCCTCTATCATTCTCCCTCCAGCACTGACTGCCCCCCACCTTCCATCTCTAACCCCCCCACCTTCCATCTCTAACCCCCCCATACTATATACACAGAACCCCTCTATCATTCTCCCTCCAGCACTGACTGCCCCCCACCTTCCATCTCTAACCCCCCCATACTATATACACAGAACCCCTCTATCATTCTCCCTCCAGCACTGACTGCCCCCCACCTTCCATCTCTAACCCCCCCATACTATATACACAGAACCCCTCTATCATTCTCCCTCCAGCACTGACTGCCCCCCACCTTCCATCTCTAACCCCCCCATACTATATACACAGAACCCCTCTATCATTCTCCCTCCAGCACTGACTGCCCCCCACCTTCCATCTCTAACCCCCCCCCATACTATATACACAGAACTCCTCTATCATTCTCCCTCCAGCACTGACTGCCCCCCACCTTCCATCTCTAACCCCCCCATACTATATACACAGAACCCCTCTATCATTCTCCCTCCAGCACTGACTGCCCCCCACCTTCCATCTCTAACCCCCCCCCCCCCCCCCAGTGAAGCCTTTGCCTCTCCCTATAACCATCCCAAGACCCCCTGTCACTATATAAAGACTTTACCCATGATGCCCTGTTGGCCCTTATCTCTCCCTAAACAACACATAACTCCCCTATCTCTCTCCATTACACCCTCCGCCTGTTTATTCCCGTCCCACTCCCGCACTTCTCACTCGCCCCCTCATATCCCGGCGGGAGAAAAGTCACCTCAATAACAAAGCCGCCATCTTGGAGTCCCTCAGAGCAACGTCACAGACAGCTGTCACATGTCCCCCTAACATTAGCCTCCGCCCTCCTCCCGCTCTGCTCTGATTGGGCAGTGTGAGCTGGGGGCGGGGCCACACCCGGAAGTGCTCGGGAAACCTTGGAACATGTGCGCTGCTGTCATTCTCTGGGGGTTAGGGTATATACAGTAGTGCGGGCACTCTGGGGGTTAGGGTATATACAGTAGTGCGGGCACTCTGGGGGTTAGGGTATATACAGTAGTGCAGACACTCTGGGGGTTAGGGTATATACAGTAGTGCGGACACTCTGGGGGTTAGGGTATATACAGTAGTGCAGACACTCTGGGGGTTAGGGTATATACAGTAGTGGGGGCACTCTGGGGGTTAGGGTATATACAGTAGTGCGACACTCTGGGGTTAGGGTATATACAGTAGTGGGGGCACTCTGGGGGTTAGGGTATATACAGTAGTGCAGACACTCTGGGGGTTAGGGTATATACAGTAGTGCGACACTCTGGGGGTTAGGGTATATACAGTAGTGGGGGCACTCTGGGGGTTAGGGTATATACAGTAGTGCAGACACTCTGGGGGTTAGGGTATATACAGTAGTGGGGGCACTCTGGGGGTTAGGGTATATACAGTAGTGCAGACACTCTGGGGTTAGGGTATATACAGTAGTGCGACACTCTGGGGGTTAGGGTATATACAGTAGTGGGGGCACTCTGGGGGTTAGGGTATATACAGTAGTGCAGACACTCTGGGGGTTAGGGTATATACAGTAGTGCAGACACTCTGGGGGTTAGGGTATATACAGTAGTGCGGGCACTCTGGGGTTAGGGTATATACAGTAGTGCGGGCACTCTGGGGTTAGGGTATATACAGTAGTGCAGACACTCTGGGGGTTAGGGTATATACAGTAGTGCAGACACTCTGGGGGTTAGGGTATATACAGTAGTGCGGGCACTCTGGGGGTTAGGGTATATACAGTAGTGCGGACACTCTGGGGGTTAGGGTATATACAGTAGTGCAGACACTCTGGGGGTTAGGGTATATACAGTAGTGCAGGCACTCTGGGGGTTAGGGTATATACAGTAGTGGGGGCACTCTGGGGGTTAGGGTATATACAGTAGTGCAGACACTCTGGGGGTTAGGGTATATACAGTAGTGGGGGCACTCTGGGGGTTAGGGTATATACAGTAGTGCGACACTCTGGGGGTTAGGGTATATACAGTAGTGGGGGCACTCTGGGGGTTAGGGTATATACAGTAGTGCGGGCACTCTGGGGGTTAGGGTATATACAGTAGTGCAGACACTCTGGGGGTTAGGGTATATACAGTAGTGCAGACACTCTGGGGGTTAGGGTATATACAGTAGTGCGGGCACTCTGGGGGTTAGGGTATATACAGTAGTGCAGACACTCTGGGGGTTAGGGTATATACAGTAGTGCAGACACTCTGGGGGTTAGGGTATATACAGTAGTGCAGACACTCTGGGGGTTAGGGTATATACAGTAGTGGGGGCACTCTGGGGGTTAGGGTATATACAGTAGTGCGACACTCTGGGGGTTAGGGTATATACAGTAGTGGGGGCACTCTGGGGGTTAGGGTATATACAGTAGTGCGGGCACTCTGGGGGTTAGGGTATATACAGTAGTGCGGGCACTCTAGGGGTTAGGGTATATACAGTAGTGCAGGCACTCTGGGGGTTAGGGTATATACAGTAGTGGGGGCACTCTGGGGGTTAGGGTATATACAGTAGTGCGACACTCTGGGGGTTAGGGTATATACAGTAGTGGGGGCACTCTGGGGGTTAGGGTATATACAGTAGTGCGGGCACTCTGGGGGTTAGGGTATATACAGTAGTGGGGGCACTCTGGGGGTTAGGGTATATACAGTAGTGCAGACACTCTGGGGGTTAGGGTATATACAGTAGTGCGGGCACTCTGGGGGTTAGGGTATATACAGTAGTGCGGGCACTCTGGGGGTTAGGGTATATACAGTAGTGCAGACACTCTGGGGGTTAGGGTATATACAGTAGTGCGGGCACTCTGGGGGTTAGGGTATATACAGTAGTGCAGACACTCTGGGGGTTAGGGTATATACAGTAGTGCAGACACTCTGGGGGTTAGGGTATATACAGTAGTGCGGGCACTCTGGGGGTTAGGGTATATACAGTAGTGCGGGCACTCTGGGGGTTAGGGTATATACAGTAGTGCGGGCACTCTGGGGGTTAGGGTATATACAGTAGTGCAGACACTCTGGGGGTTAGGGTATATACAGTAGTGCAGGCACTCTGGGGGTTAGGGTATATACAGTAGTGCAGACACTCTGGGGGTTAGGGTATATACAGTAGTGCAGACACTCTGGGGGTTAGGGTATATACAGTAGTGGGGGCACTCTGGGGGTTAGGGTATATACAGTAGTGCAGACACTCTGGGGGTTAGGGTATATACAGTAGTGCAGACACTCTGGGGTTAGGGTATATACAGTAGTGCGGGCACTCTGGGGGTTAGGGTATATACAGTAGTGCGGGCACTCTGGGGGTTAGGGTATATACAGTAGTGCGGGCACTCTGGGGGTTAGGGTATATACAGTAGTGCAGACACTCTGGGGGTTAGGGTATATACAGTAGTGCGACACTCTGGGGGTTAGGGTATATACAGTAGTGCAGACACTCTGGGGGTTAGGGTATATACAGTAGTGCAGACACTCTGGGGGTTAGGGTATATACAGTAGTGCGACACTCTGGGGGTTAGGGTATATACAGTAGTGCGGGCACTCTGGGGGTTAGGGTATATACAGTAGTGCGGGCACTCTGGGGGTTAGGGTATATACAGTAGTGCGGGCACTCTGGGGGTTAGGGTATATACAGTAGTGGGGGCACTCTGGGGGTTAGGGTATATACAGTAGTGCGGGCACTCTGGGGGTTAGGGTATATACAGTAGTGCAGACACTCTGGGGGTTAGGGTATATACAGTAGTTGTGGGCACTCTGGGGGTTAGGGTATATACAGTAGTGTGGGCACTCTGGGGGTTAGGGTATATACAGTAGTGGGGGCACTCTGGGGGTTAGGGTATATACAGTAGTGCAGGACACTCTGGGGGTTAGGGTATATACAGTAGTGCGGACACTCTGGGGGTTAGGGTATATACAGTAGTGCAGACACTCTGGGGGTTAGGGTATATACAGTAGTGTGGGCACTCTGGGGGTTAGGGTATATACAGTAGTGTGGGCACTCTGGGGGTTAGGGTATATACAGTAGTGCAGGCACTCTGGGGGTTAGGGTATATACAGTAGTGCAGACACTCTGGGGGTTAGGGTATATACAGTAGTGCAGACACTCTGGGGGGTTAGGGTATATACAGTAGTGCGGGCACTCTTGGGGGTTAGGGTATATACAGTAGTGCGGGCACTCTGGGGGTTAGGGTATATACAGTAGTGCGGCACTCTGGGGGTTAGGGTATATACAGTAGTGCGGGCACTCTGGGGGTTAGGGTATATACAGTAGTGCGGGCACTCTGGGGTTAGGGTATATACAGTAGTGCGGGCACTCTGGGGGTTAGGGTATATACAGTAGTGCGGGCACTCTGGGGGTTAGGGTATATACAGTAGTGCGGGCACTCTGGGGGTTAGGGTATATACAGTAGTGCGGGCACTCTGGGGGTTAGGGTATATACAGTAGTGCGGGCACTCTGGGGGTTAGGGTATATACAGTAGTGCGGGCACTCTGGGGGTTAGGGTATATACAGTAGTGCGGGCACTCTGGGGTTAGGGTATATACAGTAGTGCGGGCACTCTGGGGGTTAGGGTATATACAGTAGTGCGGGCACTCTGGGGTTAGGGTATATACAGTAGTGCGGGCACTCTGGGGGGTTAGGGTATATACAGTAGTGCAGGCACTCTGGGGGTTAGGGTATATACAGTAGTGCGGGCACTCTGGGGGTTAGGGTATATACAGTAGTGCGGGCACTCTGGGGGTTAGGGTATATACAGTAGTGCGGGCACTCTGGGGGTTAGGGTATATACAGTAGTGCAGACACTCTGGGGGTTAGGGTATATACAGTAGTGCGACACTCTGGGGGTTAGGGTATATACAGTAGTGGGGGCACTCTGGGGGTTAGGGTATATACAGTAGTGCGGGCACTCTGGGGGTTAGGGTATATACAGTAGTGCAGACACTCTGGGGGTTAGGGTATATACAGTAGTGCAGGCACTCTGGGGGTTAGGGTATATACAATAGTGCGGGCACTTTGGGGTTAGGGTATATACAGTAGTGCGGGCACTCTGGGGGTTAGGGTATATACAGTAGTGCAGACACTCTGGGGGTTAGGGTATATACAGTAGTGCGACACTCTGGGGGTTAGGGTATATACAGTAGTGGGGGCACTCTGGGGGTTAGGGTATATACAGTAGTGCGGGCACTCTGGGGGTTAGGGTATATACAGTAGTGCAGACACTCTGGGGGTTAGGGTATATACAGTAGTGCAGGCACTCTGGGGGTTAGGGTATATACAATAGTGCGGGCACTTTGGGGGTTAGGGTATATACAGTAGTGCGGGCACTCTGGGGGTTAGGGTATATACAGTAGTGCAGACACTCTGGGGGTTAGGGTATATACAGTAGTGCGGGCACTCTGGGGGTTAGGGTATATACAGTAGTGCGGGCACTCTGGGGGTTAGGGTATATACAGTAGTGCAGGCACTCTGGGGGTTAGGGTATATACAGTAGTGCGGGCACTCTGGGGGTTAGGGTATATACAGTAGTGCGGGCACTCTGGGGGTTAGGGTATATACAGTAGTGCGGGCACTCTGGGGGTTAGGGTATATACAGTAGTGCAGACACTCTGGGGGTTAGGGTATATACAGTAGTGCGACACTCTGGGGGTTAGGGTATATACAGTAGTGGGGGCACTCTGGGGGTTAGGGTATATACAGTAGTGCGGGCACTCTGGGGGTTAGGGTATATACAGTAGTGCAGACACTCTGGGGGTTAGGGTATATACAGTAGTGCAGGCACTCTGGGGGTTAGGGTATATACAATAGTGCGGGCACTTTGGGGGTTAGGGTATATACAGTAGTGCGGGCACTCTGGGGGTTAGGGTATATACAGTAGTGCAGACACTCTGGGGGTTAGGGTATATACAGTAGTGCGGGCACTCTGGGGGTTAGGGTATATACAGTAGTGCGGGCACTCTGGGGGTTAGGGTATATACAGTAGTGCAGACACTCTGGGGGTTAGGGTATATACAGTAGTGCGGGCACTCTGGGGGTTAGGGTATATACAGTAGTGCGACACTCTGGGGGTTAGGGTATATACAGTAGTGCAGACACTCTGGGGGTTAGGGTATATACAGTAGTGCGGGCACTCTGGGGGTTAGGGTATATACAGTAGTGCGGGCACTCTGGGGGTTAGGGTATATACAGTAGTGCAGGCACTCTGGGGGTTAGGGTATATACAGTAGTGCGGGCACTCTGGGGGTTAGGGTATATACAGTAGTGCGGGCACTCTGGGGGTTAGGGTATATACAGTAGTGCGGGCACTCTGGGGGTTAGGGTATATACAGTAGTGCAGACACTCTGGGGGTTAGGGTATATACAGTAGTGCAGACACTCTGGGGGTTAGGGTATATACAGTAGTGCGGGCACTCTGTGGGTTAGGGTATATACAGTAGTGCGGGCACTCTGGGGGTTAGGGTATATACAGTAGTGTGGGCACTCTGGGGGTTAGGGTATATACAGTAGTGCGGGCACTCTGGGGGTTAGGGTATATACAGTAGTGCAGACACTCTGGGGGTTAGGGTATATACAGTAGTGCAGACACTCTGGGGGTTAGGGTATATACAGTAGTGCGGGCACTCTGGGGGTTAGGGTATATACAGTAGTGCAGACACTCTGGGGGTTAGGGTATATACAGTAGTGCAGACACTCTGGGGGTTAGGGTATATACAGTAGTGCGGGCACTCTGGGGGTTAGGGTATATACAGTAGTGCGGGCACTCTGGGGGTTAGGGTATATACAGTAGTGCGGGCACTCTGGGGGTTAGGGTATATACAGTAGTGCGGGCACTCTGGGGGTTAGGGTATATACAGTAGTGCGGGCACTCTGGGGGTTAGGGTATATACAGTAGTGCGGGCACTCTGGGGGTTAGGGTATATACAGTAGTGTGGGCACTCTGGGGTTAGGGTATATACAGTAGTGCGGGCACTCTGGGGGTTAGGGTATATACAGTAGTGCGGGCACTCTGGGGGTTAGGGTATATACAGTAGTGCGGGCACTCTGGGGGTTAGGGTATATACAGTAGTGCAGACACTCTGGGGGTTAGGGTATATACAGTAGTGCGGGCACTCTGGGGGTTAGGGTATATACAGTAGTGCGGGCACTTTGGGGGTTAGGGTATATACAGTAGTGCGGGCACTCTGGGGGTTAGGGTATATACAGTAGTGCAGACACTCTGGGGGTTAGGGTATATACAGTAGTGCGGGCACTCTGGGGGTTAGGGTATATACAGTAGTGCGGGCACTCTGGGGGTTAGGGTATATACAGTAGTGCAGGCACTCTGGGGGTTAGGGTATATACAGTAGTGCGGGCACTCTGGGGGTTAGGGTATATACAGTAGTGCGGGCACTCTGGGGGTTAGGGTATATACAGTAGTGCGGGCACTCTGGGGGTTAGGGTATATACAGTAGTGCAGACACTCTGGGGGTTAGGGTATATACAGTAGTGCAGACACTCTGGGGGTTAGGGTATATACAGTAGTGCGGGCACTCTGTGGGTTAGGGTATATACAGTAGTGCGGGCACTCTGGGGGTTAGGGTATATACAGTAGTGCGGACACTCTGGGGGTTAGGGTATATACAGTAGTGCAGACACTCTGGGGGTTAGGGTATATACAGTAGTGCAGACACTCTGGGGGTTAGGGTATATACAGTAGTGCGGGCACTCTGGGGGTTAGGGTATATACAGTAGTGCGACACTCTGGGGTTAGGGTATATACAGTAGTGCGGACACTCTGGGGGTTAGGGTATATACAGTAGTGCGGGCACTCTGGGGGTTAGGGTATATACAGTAGTGCGGGCACTCTGGGGGTTAGGGTATATACAGTAGTGCGGGCACTCTGGGGGTTAGGGTATATACAGTAGTGCGGGCACTCTGGGGGTTAGGGTATATACAGTAGTGCGGGCACTCTGGGGGTTAGGGTATATACAGTAGTGCGGGCACTCTGGGGGTTAGGGTATATACAGTAGTGCGGGCACTCTGGGGGTTAGGGTATATACAGTAGTGCGGGCACTCTGGGGGTTAGGGTATATACAGTAGTGCAGACACTCTGGGGGTTAGGGTATATACAGTAGTGCAGGCACTCTGGGGGTTAGGGTATATACAGTAGTGCAGACACTCTGGGGTTAGGGTATATACAGTAGTGCAGGCACTCTGGGGTTAGGGTATATACAGTAGTGCAGACACTCTGGGGGTTAGGGTATATACAGTAGTGCAGGCACTCTGGGGGTTAGGGTATATACAGTAGTGCGGGCACTCTGGGGGTTAGGGTATATACAGTAGTGCAGACACTCTGGGGGTTAGGGTATATACAGTAGTGCAGACACTCTGGGGGTTAGGGTATATACAGTAGTGCGGGCACTCTGGGGGTTAGGGTATATACAGTAGTGCAGACACTCTGGGGGTTAGGGTATATACAGTAGTGCAGACACTCTGGGGGTTAGGGTATATACAGTAGTGCAGGCACTCTGGGGGTTAGGGTATATACAGTAGTGCAGACACTCTGGGTGTTAGGGTATATACAGTAGTGCAGACACTCTGGGGGTTAGGGTATATACAGTAGTGCGGGCACTCTGGGGGTTAGGGTATATACAGTAGTGCAGACACTCTGGGGGTTAGGGTATATACAGTAGTGCGGACACTATACTATATGTATCTTTGTTATATATTTTTGCTCTCTGTGTCCCTGCAATATCTTCATATGGGGAGTGATGAGAGCCAATCAGTACCAGGGGATTTCCAGCCTCGGCAGAACCCCCCCTAAGTTGTTGGCCAATCGTCAGCAGGAAACCAGCCATTATGTATTTTAGGGAATTTCCTTCATTCCTAAACGGGGAACGGGGTCCCGGGGAGCCTCTGGGAAACAACAGTCTGGCCGTTTCCATAATAATAATAATTGTATAGTATTAGTTTCATGGATATACCGACCCAGACTGGTGCGTTATATGGAAGCCCCTCTTTATTATAACACTAGCCCCCATGTGTAATAAAAGGTGCTAACTGCGACCAATAAGATGTTTGCTTTTAAACAGGTGACCAGTATGGAAATATGAATATAGCTCTCAGTACTAGTTGGCCCAGGTTCTGGTCCGGTTACCATCATGGAGTCAGGAAGGAATTTTCCCTCTGGTGGGTACCAATGATCTCTGATAGTACCAGGGTGGCACAGATATACTTCAGTAGTGCCAGGCGGGTACCAATGATCTCTGATAGTACCAGGGTGGCACAGATATACTTCAGTAGTGCCAGGTGGGTACCAGTGATCTCTGATAGTACCAGGGTGGCACAGATATACTTCAGTAGTGCCAGGTGGGTACCAATGATCTCTGATAGTACCAGGGATACACAGATATACTTCAGTAGTGCCAGGTGGGTACCAGTGATCTCTGATAGTACCAGGGATACACAGATATACTTCAGTAGTGCCAGGTGGGCACCAATGATCTCTGATAGTACCAGAGATACACAGATATACTTCAGTAGTGCCAGGTGGGTACCAGTGATCTCTGATAGTACCAGGGATACACAGATATACTTCAGTAGTGCCAGGTGGGCACCAATGATCTCTGATAGTACCAGGGTGGCACAGATATACTTCAGTAGTGCCAGGTGGGTACCAATGATCTCTGATAGTACCAGGGATACACAGATATACTTCAGTAGTGCCAGGTGGGTACCAATGATCTCTGATAGTACCAGGGATACACAGATATACTTCAGTAGTGCCAGGTGGGTACCAGTGATCTCTGATAGTATCAGGGATACACAGATATACTTCAGTAGTGCCAGGTGGGTACCAGTGATCTCTGATAGTACCAGGGATACACAGATATACTTCAGTAGTGCCATGTGGGTACCAATGATCTCTGATAGTACCAGGGATACACAGATATACTTCAGTAGTGCCAGGTGGGTACCAGTGATCTCTGATAGTACCAGGGATACACAGATATACTTCAGTAGTACCAGGTGGGTACCAATGATCTCTGATAGTACCAGGGATACACAGATATACTTCAGTAGTGCCATGTGGGTACCAATGATCTCTGATAGTACCAGGGTGGCACAGATATACTTCATTAGTGCCAGGGGGCACCAATGATCTCTGATAGTACCAGGGATACACAGATATACTTCAGTAGTGCCAAGTGGGTACCAATGATCTCTGATAGTACCAGGGATACACAGATATACTTCAGTAGTGCCAGGTGGGTACCAATGATCTCTGATAGTACCAGGGTTACACAGATATACTTCAGTAGTGCCAGGTGGGTACCAATGATCTCTGATAGTACCAGGGATACACAGATATACTTCAGTAGTGCCAGGTGGGTACCAATGATCTCTGATAGTACCAGGGATACACAGATATACTTCAGTAGTGCCAGGTGGGTACCAATGATCTCTGATAGTACCAGGGATACACAGATATACTTCTGTAGTGCCAGGGGGGTACCAATGATCTCTGATAGTACCAGGGATACACAGATATACTTCAGTAGTGCCAGGTGGGTACCAATGATCTCTGATAGTACCAGGGATACACAGATATACTTCAGTAGTGCCAGGCGGGCACCAATGATCTCTGATAGTACCAGGGATACACAGATATACTTCAGTAGTGCCAGGCGGGCACCAATGATCTCTGATAGTACCAGGGATACACAGATATACTTCAGTAGTGCCAGGCGGGTACCAATGATCTCTGATAGTACCAGGGATACACAGATATACTTCAGTAGTACCAGGTGGGTACCAATGATCTCTGATAGTACCAGGGTGGCACAGATATACTTCAGTAGTGCCAGGTGGGTACCAATGATCTCTGATAGTACCAGGGTGGCACAGATATACTTCATTAGTGCCAGGGGGCACCAATGATCTCTGATAGTACCAGGGATACACAGATATACTTCAGTAGTGCCAGGTGGGTACCAATGATCTCTGATAGTACCAGGGATACACAGATATACTTCAGTAGTGCCAGGTGGGTACCAATGATCTCTGATAGTACCAGGGATACACAGATATACTTCAGTAGTGCCAGGTGGGTACCAATGATCTCTGATAGTACCAGGGATACACAGATATACTTCAGTAGTGCCAGGTGGGTACCAGTGATCTCTGATAGTACCAGGGATACACAGATATACTTCAGTAGTGCCAGGTGGGCACCAATGATCTCTGATAGTACCAGGGATACACAGATATACTTCAGTAGTGCCAGGTGGGCACCAATGATCTCTGATAGTACCAGGGTTGCACAGATATTCTACATTAGTGCCAGGTGGGTACCAATGATCTCTGATAGTACCAGGGATACACATATATACTTCAGTAGTGCCAGGTGGGTACCAATGATCTCTGATAGTACCAGGGATACACAGATATACTTCAGTAGTGCCAGGTGGGTACCAATGATCTCTGATACTACCAGGGATACACAGATATACTTCAGTAGTGCCAGGGGGGTACCAATGTTCTCTGATAGTACCAGGGATACACAGATATACTTCAGTAGTGCCAGGTGGGTACCAATGATCTCTGATAGTACCAGGGATACACAGATATACTTCAGTAGTGCCAGGTGGGCACCAATGATCTCTGATAGTACCAGGGATACACAGATATACTTCAGTAGTGCCAGGTGGGTACCAATGATCTCTGATAGTACCAGGGATACACAGATATACTTCAGTAGTGCCAGGTGGGTACCATTGATCTCTGATAGTACCAGGGATACACAGATATACTTCAGTAGTGCCAGGTGGGCACCAATGATCTCTGATAGTACCAGGGATACACAGATATACTTCAGTAGTGCCAGGTGGGTACCATTGATCTCTGATAGTACCAGGGATACACAGATATACTTCAGTAGTGCCAGGTGGGCACCAATGATCTCTGATAGTACCAGGGATACACAGATATACTTCAGTAGTGCCAGGTGGGCACCAATGATCTCTGATAGTACCAGGGATACACAGATATACTACATTAGTGCCAGGTGGGTACCAGTGATCTCTGATAGTGCCAGGGATACACAGATATACTTCAGTAGTGCCAGGGATACACAGATATACTACATTAGTACTAAGTTGGCACTGCCCTGTCTCAGTCTCTCCGCTTTCCCATAGATGCCCTGTGTCCCAGCTCCCCGTTATTTCTATACCCCCTTCCCTTCCAGCCTCTCCCCGTTTTGCCTCCTACATGTCAGCGGAACAAAAGACACAATTGGTGCCATGGCCCTTGCCCTCTCCTCCCATCTGCACACTCACAGCCAGAGCCTTCCCACATCCTATCCCACTGCCCATACTCTGCCTGCAGATTGGCCAGGGGCCCGGGGGGAGCGGTGCCACCCCACCCTCAGGGGCATTTATACCCCGTGCCCAGCTCAGCCTCCCTCATTCCATCACGGGAAGGGTACTTGAGGGGATCCGGCTCTCTCCCCATGTATCAGGGGATCACACAATACTGAATTACCAATGGAATCCTCAGGACTAAGGGCACCATGCTCCCTACTGGTTCTACTCTCAGCGCTGGGTAAGTCCATCCCTCATTTACTCATTTGTATTAACTTCTGTGCCCACATCAACTCCCAGCATTCCCAGCCAGCCTTCTACAGACTAATATACCATTCTACTATAATACTGTTACATTGCCTTTGGATAGCTAGTTACTGTCATTGATGTTCCCTGTATAACTCAGCCTGCAGCCTTGTGCCTTTATATGGGGGGCACAGAACCCCTCAGTGACTGCTAATATCCTTATCATTTACAGTAGGGGGTACATTATCCCTTATAATACATGAGTGATACTCAGAGTTCCCTGTATAACTCAGCCTGCAGCCTTGTGCCTTTATATGGGGGGCACAGAACCCCTCAGTGACTGCTAATATCCTTATCATTTACAGTAGGGGGTACATTATCCCTTATAATACATGAGTGATACTCAGAGTTCCCTGTATAACTCAGCCTGCAGCCTTGTGCCTTTATATGGGCACAGAACCCCTCAGTGACTGCTAATATCCTTATCATTTACAGTAGGGGGTACATTATCCCTTATAATACATGAGTGATACTCAGAGTTCCCTGTATAACTCAGCCTGCAGCCTTGTGCCTTTATATGGGGGGCACAGAACCCCTCAGTGACTGCTAATATCCTTATCATTTACAGTAGGGGGTACATTATCCCTTATAATACATGAGTGATACTCAGAGTTCCCTGTATAACTCAGCCTGCAGCCTTGTGCCTTTATATGGGGGGCACAGAACCCCTCAGTGACTGCTAATATCCTTATCATTTACAGTAGGGGGTACATTATCCCTTATAATACATGAGTGATACTCAGAGTTCCCTGTATAACTCAGCCTGCAGCCTTGTGCCTTTATATGGGCACAGAACCCCTCAGTGACTGCTAATATCCTTATCATTTACAGTAGGGGGTACATTATCCCTTATAATACATGAGTGATACTCAGAGTTCCCTGTATAACTCAGCCTGCAGCCTTGTGCCTTTATATGGGCACAGAACCCCTCAGTGACTGCTAATATCCTTATCATTTACAGTAGGGGGTACATTATCCCTTATAATACATGAGTGATACTCAGAGTTCCCTGTATAACTCAGCCTGCAGCCTTGTGCCTTTATATGGGGGGCACAGAACCCCTCAGTGACTGCTAATATCCTTATCATTTACAGTAGGGGGGTACATTATCCCTTATAATACATGAGTGATACTCAGAGTTCCCTGTATAACTCAGCCTGCAGCCTTGTGCCTTTATATGGGGGGCACAGAACCCCTCAGTGACTGCTAATATCCTTATCATTTACAGTAGGGGGTACATTATCCCTTATAATACATGAGTGATACTCAGAGTTCCCTGTATAACTCAGCCTGCAGCCTTGTGCCTTTATATGGGGGGCACAGAACCCCTCAGTGACTGCTAATATCCTTATCATTTACAGTAGGGGGTACATTATCCCTTATAATACATGAGTGATACTCAGAGTTCCCTGTATAACTCAGCCTGCAGCCTTGTGCCTTTATATGGGCACAGAACCCCTCAGTGACTGCTAATATCCTTATCATTTACAGTAGGGGGTACATTATCCCTTATAATACATGAGTGATACTCAGAGTTCCCTGTATAACTCAGCCTGCAGCCTTGTGCCTTTATATGGGCACAGAACCCCTCAGTGACTGCTAATATCCTTATCATTTACAGTAGGGGGTACATTATCCCTTATAATACATGAGTGATACTCAGAGTTCCCTGTATAACTCAGCCTGCAGCCTTGTGCCTTTATATGGGGGGCACAGAACCCCTCAGTGACTGCTAATATCCTTATCATTTACAGTAGGGGGGTACATTATCCCTTATAATACATGAGTGATACTCAGAGTTCCCTGTATAACTCAGCCTGCAGCCTTGTGCCTTTATATGGGGGGCACAGAACCCCTCAGTGACTGCTAATATCCTTATCATTTACAGTAGGGGGTACATTATCCCTTATAATACATGAGTGATACTCAGAGTTCCCTGTATAACTCAGCCTGCAGCCTTGTGCCTTTATATGGGGGGCACAGAACCCCTCAGTGACTGCTAATATCCTTATCATTTACAGTAGGGGGTACATTATCCCTTATAATACATGAGTGATACTCAGAGTTCCCTGTATAACTCAGCCTTGTGCCCTTGTGGGTTTGTGACCTCGGGTCTCTGTTCCTACTCCCCATAGTGCTGCCTCCAACCCTGGCAATTGAAGTTTACACCGATCGGGAGGTCTATGGGACGGTGGGCTCCAGGGTCACCCTGTCCTGCTCATTCTGGTCGAGCGAATGGATCTCGGACGACGTTTCCGTCACCTGGCACTATCAGCCCGACCACAGCCGGGAAATGTATTCGGTAATCTGCTCCTCTCCCTGATATTTGGGGGAACGTTCTTCCACGCCCGGGGCTCCCTCAGCCTGGTTGGACCCCAGCTGGCATTATATAGAGGGTGGCCCTATCATATGGGAGACTTGGAACTCATTTGATGTAGCTTTTTGCCCATTTGTTTGGAGAACCCCCTATAACTAGGGTTTACTTCTCCTTTATATTCCAGTATAAGTCATGGTAAGCCAATGGCCATGGAGAATCCTGTGCAAAGAGACAATGGATGGTGCTGAAGCTCCATTCTCCATCCTACTCATCCAATATTTGGCTAAATATATGTTGGGCGGGTTTAGAAAATCCCATCAGATGACCACTTTGGCTCATTCATGGTCCTCTCCTAAAATCAAGTATTTACTTGTGTGAAGACCTTGCCAACCTTGACCTTGAACATATCTTCTGTACATGGCCAACTTAAGTCTTGCAGGCCTGATCCTTCACCATAAAGCATGGACTGGGGCAGGAATCTTAGTGTAGAGAGGGCAATTGAACTGGGACTTGGTCTCATAAATGTACCAGAGGTGGCTTTTTGCTTGGGCACTTCAAGGGTTGGCATCACCACAGACTATGATCACTCTCTCTTCTTTAGATATTCCACTATGCCAAGGGCCAACCTTCCATTGACGCTGGGGTCTTCAAAGACCGTATTGAATGGGTGGGCTCCCCGAAATGGAAGGATGCCAGCATTGTGCTGCACAACCTGGAATTAATTGATAATGGCACTTTTACCTGTGATGTCAAGAACCCACCCGATGTGGTCGGAAAGTCTTCCTATGTCCACCTCCAGGTCCAAGAGAAAGGTGGGTTTTCTGGGATGACAACATTTTTATATTAAGCCATAAAGATAGGATTAGTTGAACTAAAGATCTTTGGGGCATGAAACTGTCTCCATGTGTGAATGGAGGTGGGACAGTTAGTGGCCGACCAAGGCCTATCAGTTGTTCTAGAGGTGGAACTGTAGAACCTTCCACGATCTGTTTTTCCATTGACCTTGTGGTTGACTTTTACAGGTGCTGCCCGTGCCGGGCTGGTTCTGGGGATCATAATTGCTGTTGCCCTGGCCCTAGTCATTGTCGTGACAATCCTCATCCTGCTCATTCGGTACTGCTGGCTAAGAAGACAGGTCCGAGTACAGAGGGAGCTTAGGTAAGTTCTACTAACTAAATCCCCTACTAACTAAATCCCGGTTACTTTACTTGCCCTCCCTAATCCAATGGAATTTATCAGCCTCCTGGTATCTTGAGCTGTGGCTTGGTCTCTCCTGCCTGCAGGACTGTCTTTAGAGCTGGCAGGGCCTAGGACCCCATTATTTATATAAAGTCGGTCTGGCATACCTATCACCTGGTCCCTGCAAGCTGCTGTTTGACTACAACTCTCTCCACTCTTGACAGCCTTTGGCTAGGTGGTGTTGCAGATTGGGCAACACTTGCCCTACTGCTCCCTTGTTGCTATCTTGTCCTACTGCTGCCATCTTACCCTACTGTAGCCATCATGTCCTACTGCTGCCATCTTACCCTACTGTAGCCATCATGTCCTACTGCTGCCATCTTACCCTACTGTAGCCATCATGTCCTACTGCTGCCATCTTACCCTCCTGTAACCATTTGCCCTACTATACCTTATTTGTCTCACTCTTCTACCCTACAGCAGCTTTTGTTTTGTGCCCTTACATGCACCATGCTCTTCCTCTCCCTAGTAATGGTCACTGCACCGCACTTTTTATCTTCCTTATTCTTTTCAGTAACAGTTCATTTGCCCCATGTTCTTCATCCTTCTTCTTAATGGAAATATTCATCTTCACCACATTTTTCTTCTCACTAGTATGTTCACCTGCACTATGCTCTTCCTTCTTCCTTTCTCTAGTGATGTTCACCTGCACCATGCTGTTCCTTCTTCCACTCACTAGTAATGTTCACCTGCACTATGCTCTTCCTTCTTCCACTCACTAGTAATGTTCACCTGCACTATGCTCTTCCTTCTTCCACTCACTAGTAATGTTCACCTGCGCTATGCTCTTCCTTCTTCCTTTCTCTAGTAATGTTCACCTGCACTATGCTCTTCCTTCTTCCTTTCTCTAGTGATGTTCACCTGCACCATGCTGTTCCTTCTTCCACTCACTAGTAATGTTCACCTGCACTATGCTCTTCCTTCTTCCACTCACTAGTAATGTTCACCTGCACTATGCTCTTCCTTATTCCACTCACTAGTAATGTTCACCTGCGCTATGCTCTTCCTTCTTCCTTTCTCTAGTAATGTTCACCTGCACTATGCTCTTCCTTCTTCCTTTCTCTAGTGATGTTCACCTGCACCATGCTGTTCCTTCTTCCACTCACTAGTAATGTTCACCTGCACTATGCTCTTCCTTCTTCCACTCACTAGTAATGTTCACCTGCACTATGCTCTTCCTTCTTCCACTCACTAGTAATGTTCACCTGCGCTATGCTCTTCCTTCTTCCTTTCTCTAGTAATGTTCACCTGCACCATGCTGTTCCTTCTTCCATTCAATAGTAATGTTCACCTGCACTATGCTCTTCCTTCTTCCACTCACTAGTAATGTTCACCTGCGCTATGCTCTTCCTTCTTCCTTTCTCTAGTAATGTTCACCTGCACCATGCTGTTCCTTCTTCCACTCACTAGTAATGTTCACCTGCACCATGCTGTTCCTTCTTCCTTTCTCTAGTAATGTTCACCTGCACTATGCTCTTCCTTCTTCCTTTCTCTAGTAATGTTCACCTGCACTATGCTCTTCCTTCTTCCTTTCTCTAGTAATGTTCACCTGCACCATGCTGTTCCTTCTTCCACTCACTAGTAATGTTCACCTGCACCATGCTGTTCCTTCTTCCTTTCTCTAGTAATGTTCACTTGCACTATGCTCTTCGTTCTTCCTTTCTCTAGTAATGTTCACCTGCACCATGCTGTTCCTTCTTCCACTCACTATAATGTTCACCTGCACTATGCTCTTCCTTCTTCCTTGCTCTAGTAATGTTCACCTGCGCTATGCTCTTCCTTCTTCCTTTCTCTAGTAATGTTCACCTGCACCATGCTCTTCCTTCTTCCTTTCTCTAGTAATGTTCACCTGCACCATGCTCTTCCTTCTTCCTTTCTCTAGTAATGTTCACCTGCGCTATGCTCTTCCTTCTTCCTTTCTCTAGTAATGTTCACCTGCACTATGCTCTTCCTTCTTCCTTTCTCTAGTAATGTTCACCTGCACTATGCTCTTCCTTCTTCCTTTCTCTAGTAATGTTCACCTGCACCATGCTGTTCTTTCTTCCACTCACTAGTAATGTTCACCTGCACTATGCTCTTCCTTTTTCCACTCACTAGTAATGTTCACCTGCGCTATGCCGTTCCTTCTTCCTTTCTCTAGTAATGTTCACCTGCACCATGCTGTTCCTTCTTCCACTCACTAGTAATGTTCACCTGCACCGTGCTGTTCCTTCTTCCTTTCTCTAGTAATGTTCACCTGCGCTATGCTGTTCCTTCTTTCTCTCTCTAGTAATGTTCACCTGCACTATGCTCTTCCTTCTTCCTTGCTCTAGTAATGTTCACCTGCACCATGCTCTTCCTTCTTCCTTTCTCTAGTAATGTTCACCTGCACTATGCTCTTCCTTCTTCCTTGCTCTAGTAATGTTCACCTGCACTATGCTGTTCCTTCTTCCTTTCTCTAGTAATGTTCACCTGCGCTATGCTGTTCCTTCTTCCTTTCTCTAGTAATGTTCACCTGCACCATGCTCTTCCTTCTTCCACTCACTAGTAATGTTCACCTGCGCTATGCTGTTCCTTCTTCCTTTCTCTAGTAATGTTCACCTGCACCGTGCTGTTCCTTCTTCCACTCACTAGTAATGTTCACCTGCACCGTGCTGTTCCTTCTTCCTTTCTCTAGTAATGTTCACCTGCACTATGCTCTTCCTTCTTCCTTTCCCTAGTAATGTTCACCTGCACTATGCTCTTCCTTCTTCCATTTACTTGTAATGTTCACCTGCACTATGCTCTTCCTTCTTCCATTTACTAGTAATGTTCAACCTGCACTATGCTCTTCTTTTTTCCACTCACTAGTAATGTTTATCTGCCCCATATATCTCCTCCTTCCTCTCACTGCCATGTGTACCTGGACCACATTCTTCTTCCTTCATCTAACTAGGAAGGTCCATGTTTCTCCTCCTTCCTCTCATTAATACTGCAGATCTGCACCGCACTGTTCCCCTCACTGGTTATGTACACCTTCCCCAAGCTCCTTGCTTATTTCCTCCTATTTTGTCTCACTTGGAATGTTCATCTGCACCACACTCTTCCTTCTTGGAATGTTCATCTGCACCACACTCTTCCTTCTTGGAATGTTCATCTGCAAAACACTCTTCCTCCTCCCTCTCACTTGGAATGGTCACCTACACCACACTCTTCCTCCTCCCTCTCACTTGGAATGGTCACCTACACCACACTCTTCCTCCTCCCTCTCACTTGGAATGGTCACCTACACCACACTCTTCCTCCTCCCTCTCACTTGGAATGGTCACCTACACCACACTCTTCCTCCTCCCTCTCACTTGGAATGGTCACCTACACCACACTCTTCCTCCTCCCTCTCACTTGGAATGGTCACCTACACCACACTTTTCCTCCTTCCTCTCACTTGGAATGGTCACCTACACCACACTCTTCCTCCTCCCTCTCACTTGGAATGGTCACCTACACCACACTCTTCCTCCTCCCTCTCACTTGGAATGGTCACCTACACCACACTTTTCCTCCTTCCTCTCACTTGGAATGGTCATCTGCACAACACTCTTCCTCCTCCCTCTCACTTGGAATGGTCACCTACACCACACTCTTCCTCCTCCCTCTCACTTGGAATGTTCTCCTACACTGCACTTTTCCTCCTCCCTCTCACTTGGAATGGTCACCTACACCACACTCTTCCTCCTCCCTCTCACTTGGAATGTTCTCCTACACTGCACTTTTCCTCCTCCCTCTCACTTGGAATGGTCACCTACACCACACTCTTCCTCCTCCCTCTCACTTGGAATGGTCACCTACACCACACTCTTCCTCCTTCCTCTCACTAATAATGATCACTGCACCACACTCTTCCTTCTTCCCTCTTCTATTAACGTTCATCTTTTCTTTTCAGTGCACTTGAGAGGGGAAAATTACACAAAGCAAAAGATTCCTCCAAACGCAGTAGCAGACAGGTGAGCAGCCATAAAACACCCAACCTGATTGGTGAAGCTTTGGCCCCAGTAGGAGAGTTTGTTCCTCTGAAGTGGAACATCTAACTTCTCTTGGGGAACCATCTCCACCCTACTCTCCTAATATTCATCACACTCAGGGTACTTTATGGTACTTTTAGTTATCCCCACCAACAGGCAGGGCCAACTGGTACTTTTGGGGCCACATGTGGCCCTCACTTTTCTTCCCCTTGGCCCATTTATGACATTCAATCCAAGGAGACCCTCTGGCCAACCTTTGAAATGGTTTTGTCTCTTCGTACATAACTGACCATTTGTACTAAAGTTCATTAGTGCGATTTAATAACGAGGACTTTGAAATATGGATTTGTTTGCTGAGTATTATTTGTATGCTGCTTTATCTGCAAGCGCCGGGCCGATTCTCTGCCAGCAAATGATATTTACGGATCCTGCAGACTGCGCCGTTGCACCATAAAACTCATAGCGGCTGTAGAATTTATAGAGTCGTAAAAACCACTGCTGTCCGACTTCCTAGCTAATTGTATGTACCCAACGGTGACATTAATAACTCTTTCCCCTAAATGACAGGTAAACAGATGTCTCCCCGAAGCTCTAGAAAGCTGACTGCCGCCACCATGGCTCCCGTTTGAATATGCCATAAATATATAAAAAGATGACCAGTGCCATTTGGCCTGGGCGATATCGAATGACCTCATTTTTTAGAAAAGTCTATTATAAAGTATAGGACCCCTGTAGCGATGAGCATCCACCATAGGGGAAAGGTCAACTATTGTATCACCAAAGTGGAGAGACCCTACTTGTGGTTGGACCCACACTCACCTTCTTGACCTAAACCCGTCCAACCTACTTGGTCCTACAGGTTTCCGGTCAACACACTTATCACTAGAGCCATGTACAAGCCAACCAACCCCCCAACTACTACATCAAACTCAATGACACTGGAGAAGCCATGGTCAAACTTGGCCTGGGCGATATCGAATTACCTCATTTTTTAGAAAAGTCTATTATAAAGTATAGGACCCCTGTAGCGATGATCAGCCACCATAGAGGGAAAGGTCAACTATTGTATCACCAAAGTGGAGAGACCCACACCAAGGACTCAACTTCTTGACCTAAACCTGTCCAACCTACTGGTCCTACAGGTTTCCGGTCAACACACTTATCACTAGAGCCATGTACAAGCCAACCAACCCCCCAACTACTACATCAGACTCAATGACACTGGAGATGCCATGGTCAAACATGATGTCCAACATCAAAAGTCCAAAGGACCCATTGTGTATTTTGGGAATCTGGTGTAATGGTTGAGGAGCATGGCCTGTGCAGGACCATATACTACGAGATTTTACTTCTCCTTTAAAGTTTATTCTACCATATTCTTACCCTTTATGGGTAAGGTGGACCTTAAAATGCCACCACAGGGGGAAGGTCAACTATTGTATCACCAAAGTGGAGACCTGTAGGTTGGATGGGTTTTGGTCAAGAAGGTAAGTCCCTGGTGTGGGTTCTCCACAAGTCCCTACTTCTGGTGAACCCACACCAGGGACTCACCTTCTTGACCTAAACCCGTCCAACCTACTGGTCCTACAGTATTCCGGTCAACACACTTATCACTAGAGCCATATACAAGCCAACCAACCCCCCAACTACTACATCAGACTCAATGACACTGGAGATGCCATGGTCAAACATGATGTCCAACATCAACAGTGCAAGGGACCCGTTCGGGTGTATTCTACCATATTCTTACCCTTTGAGAACCATAAAGGGATTTTTTAAGGTCCACCAGGTTGGCTGAGAACTTCCGGCTGAGTAGAACCTGGCTAGTGGTTGGTGGCTAGAACACAATTTTGGTTGGACTCATAGATAAAGCTGGGTAGAACTTGTCATGGATGAACCACCTAGCGGCTAATGTTTGAATTAATTGTGCCTTGTCTTTTGCAGACCCCGATCCTTTATGCCATGCTAGACCAGACCAGAGGCAAAGCAAGCGAGAAGAAGGGCAAGGGCGGCATCGGCGACTCCCGCAAAGATAGGAAATAGCAATTAGCAGGCAGGGAAGGTACAACGAAGGCAGAAGAAGAGTCCCCCCGCAGCTCCAAAGTCGTCTACACCATCGAGATGGAGCTGAGGGGGGACGAAGAAGGGGATCAGCCCCGCAGAGCCGCTGTAAAGTCCCCCAGCAAAAACAGCCTCAAAAACGCCTTAAAGAACTTAATCAAAAGCGACTCCGAGAAACAAACTTAATTAATAGCGGAGCAGTGGGGGCTTGGGAGTGGGATGATCCCAAATAAGACTATAACATGGACATACTTTGCCCAAGGTCCGCTGACTCCTAGCAGCCAATTAGAAGTTTGCTTTCATTATCCTAACTGCACTAGACAGAAGCGGACTGCTGTTTGGTTGCTATGGGTTACTGGACCTGGGCACAGAATTTCCATGTTACACAACTCCCAGATAACCTTTTTAGTTCTCAAATATAAAAATATTCTGGCAAAAACCCAACATTTTTGGTTCTATTAAGTTGGTTCTCCTCTTCTTCCAACGCTCCCGAATCCCCACTGCTCACACAGCGCGGCTAATGCCTTCAGTAACATATTTTGTGTCACGCCAGCCTAGACCATCAGGTACCTTCCCCTGCGGGAAACGAGCAAGAACATTCCGAGAAAACAAGGATTAACGTAGGACTCCTCCGGGATACAGGGAAACCCAACTTATCGCCGCAGGAGTGACTGCAATGCAATAGAATGCAAGGTCATTTGCAAGGTCAACCCAACTGGGGACCTCACTGAGATATTTATATGATCAAGGCATCGGTTGGGGGCATCATCATTATTGGTCAGAGCCACAGCAGGTTATTCTAATGTTCTTGCGTCAGCTTTAGGTAGACCCGTTGGCTTCCAGATGTACAATTGGGTTCATAATGGTGGATACAGACCATCTTCTCCATTCCTGTTGACCTTGATCATACAAAATATTGCTTACCCTCAAGCTTCCCTTAGCTCTTCCTCGTACAAGCATCATGGGATTTGTGCTCTTGCAATGATGGGTGGACGTAGAGTCTTGCCAAGTAGTGCAGGTACAAGGCTCTTGGGTGCCATGGATATCTCAAACTCACCCCAATATATATGTCCTATGTTGCAAGGCCTACACCCTGCTCTTGGTTAAGACACCACATTGCCCTTCAAACCCCACTCTTAGGTGGCAAATGTACAAGTATTGCCCTTTCCGCCTCTCTCCAGGGCAATATTTCTACCATTCTCACTTCTCCTCTCCAAAAGCGAGAGAAGAAGGAGACTTTTACGGTATCTCCATCAACTTCACGGCTGCTAGCGAGGCCTCGGATTCTCTTAAGTGCCAGACAGCCATGACGTTAAAGAGAGACCCATAAGGAAGACTGCAGATCCCATGATGCCCGACATGCCAGAGCTAAGGGTAGCGGAGTGGGACCATATTGCCCGATTCTTCCCTGGTTCCTCAATTCTTCTTGAGTTCTCTGCAGGCCCTCGAGTCTGGAGTTAGAGTCCATGTAGTTTAATATACAATATCTTGATGTCCGTCTTAAATACGTCTTCTTTTTTCTATGGTGCTGCACTCTACGTGTGTTTTAGGCCAAGCGATGGAGACCCGATGAAGTTTCTTGGTTTAGAATGGGTGAAACAAAGACTCTTTTTGTTTTGTCCCCCGTTGCCATGACATATTAACCACCTTGACATTTTTTGGGGGT
Source organism: Xenopus tropicalis (assembly GCF_000004195.4). Classification (NCBI taxonomy): domain Eukaryota; kingdom Metazoa; phylum Chordata; class Amphibia; order Anura; family Pipidae; genus Xenopus; species Xenopus tropicalis. The sequence goes on from NC_030684.2 coordinate 141,368,971, forward strand.
ATTATTTTTAATGGCACTGTATCTCTCTATTATATTTTCTATGTTGTTTCTTCCATAGCCTATTCGTTGCTCCAACCAAACTTGACGTCCAGAAGCGGCAAAGGCTTCTGGGCCCTGTCTCCGTCATGTTAACGAGCAGAACGACACTTAGACTTCTAGAGAAATTTGGGATTTACCCAGTTGGCTTAGAGAAATCGTATTGGGGGGGCCAAGGTGTTACCAACAGGCAGAGTCCCCCAAATTCAGAGAAATTACTGATCTTGTTCTCAATTCTGCTCCTTCAGATAAGAACGTCTGTTGCCCAAGATAGACCTCGCCCATCTCTTTAATTTCTATATATGTGTATACAATGTATATAAATGAAAGTTTGAAAATGTATATGCCATGTACACCTCACCCCCCCCCCCCCCCTCTGTTTGCAGAAAACCCACAATTGACATTAAAAACCTTAATAAAAACTTACTCCTGGGGAAAAAAAAGTTTCTGGGCTGTGTTATTCCGTGTTATTGCCAGGGAAACAATATGGCGGCTACCTCCCAAGCGTAGGGTTGACTTTTCATCGGGCCGGGGGGCTGCCCGTGCCGACATATTGGGCTATGATGTAAGGGGCAGGAAAATGGGAGGATTAGGTGGGGGAAGGGCGAATGTGACTGGGAAATGGGCTGGGCAGAGGTGGGCCTATGATTAAAAAGGCTTATTATAAAGGTTATGGATGGAAGAAGAGTCAAACACCTTCATGGATTATTTCAAGATAAGATAAGGGACTATTTAAAGACATTTCCATGAGAATGAACCCTTCTGTGGGACCATCACTGGTAGGTAGATCCAGAAAAGAGACTATTTAAAGACATTTCCATGAGAATAAACCCTTCCTTGGGACCATCACTGGTAGGTAGAGCCAGATAAGGGACTATTTAAAGACATTTCCCTGAGAATGAACCCTACCTTGGGACCATCACTGGTAGGTAGAGCTAGATAAGGGACTATTTAAAGACATTTCCAAGAGAAGGAACCCTTCTGTGGGACCATCACTGGTAGGTAGAACCAGATAAGGGACTATTTAAAGACATTTTCAAGAGAAGGAACCCTTCTGTGGGACCATCACTGGTAGGTAGAACCAGATAAGGGACTATTCAAAGACATTTCCAAGAGAAGGAACCCTTCTTTGGGACCATCACTGGTAGGTAGAACCAGATAAGGGACTATTTAAAGACATTTCCAAGAGAATGAACCCTTCTGTGGGACCATCACTGGAAGGTAGAACCAGATAAGGGACTATTTAAAGACATTTCCAAGAGAAGGAACCCTTCTGTGGGACCATCACTAGTACAGTAGAGCCAGATAAGGGACTATTTAAAGACATTTCCAAGAGAATGAACCCTTCTGTGGGACCATCACTAGTACAGTAGAGCCAGATAAGGGACTATTTAAAGACATTTCCAAGAGAAGGAACCCTTCTGTGGGACCATCACTAGTACAGTAGAGCCAGATAAGGGACTATTTAAAGACATTTCCAAGAGAAGGAACCCTTCTGTGGGACCATCACTGGTGTGGTAGAGCCAGATAAGGGACTATTTAAAGACATTTCCATGAGAATTAACCCTTCTGTAGGACCATCACTGGTAGGTAGAGCCAGATAAGGGACTATTTAAAGACATTTCCATGAGAATGAACCCTTCTGTGGGACCATCACTAGTACAGTAGAGCCAGATAAGGGACTATTTAAAGACATTTCCATGAGAATGAACCCTTCTGTGGGACCATCACTGGTAGGTAGAGCCAGATAAGGGACTATTTAAAGATGTTTCCATGAGACTGAACCCTTCTGTGGGACCATCACTAGTACAGTAGAGCCAGATAAGGGACTATTTAAAGACATTTCCAAGAGAATGAACCCTTCTGTGGGACCATCACTGGTAGGTAGAGCCAGATAAGGGACTATTTAAAGACATTTCCATGAGACTGAACCCTTCTGTGGGACCATCACTGGTAGGTAGAGCCAGATAAGGGACTATTTAAAGATGTTTCCATGAGAATGAACCCTTCTGTGGGACCATCACTAGTACAGTAGAGCCAGATAAGGGACTATTTAAAGACATTTCCAAGAGAATGAACCCTTCTGTGGGACCATCACTGGTAGGTAGAGCCAGATAAGGGACTATTTAAAGACATTTCCATGAGACTGAACCCTTCTGTGGGACCATCACTGGTAGGTAGAGCCAGATAAGGGACTATTTAAAGATGTTTCCATGAGAATGAACCCTTCTGTGGGACCATCACTGGTAGGTAGAGCCAGATAAGAAACTATTTAAAGATGGTCTAAAGATGTTTCCATGAGAATGAACCCTTCTGTGGGACCATCACTGGTAGGTAGAGCCAGATAAGGGACTATTTAAAGACATTTCCAAGAGAATGAACCCTTCTGTGGGACCATCACTGGTAGGTAGAGCCAGATAAGGGACTATTTAAAGACATTTCCAAGAGAATGAACCCTTCTGTGGGACCATCACTGGTAGGGAGAGCCAGATAAGGGACTATTTAAAGACATTTCCATGAGACTGAACCCTTCTGTGGGACCATCACTGGTAGGTAGAGCCAGATAAGGGACTATTTAAAGATGGTTTAAAGATGTTTCCATGAGAATGAACCCTTCTGTGGGACCATCACTGGTAGGTAGAGCCAGATAAGGGACTATTTAAAGATGGTTCCATGAGAATGAACCCTTCTGTGGGACCATCACTAGTACAGTAGAGCCAGATAAGGGACTATTTAAAGACATTTCCAAGAGAATGAACCCTTCTGTGGGACCATCACTGGTAGGTAGAGCCAGATAAGGGACTATTTAAAGATGGTTCCATGAGAATGAACCCTTCTGTGGGACCATCACTAGTACAGTAGAGCCAGATAAGGGACTATTTAAAGACATTTCCATGAGACTGAACCCTTCTGTGGGACCATCACTGGTAGGTAGAGCCAGATAAGGGACTATTTAAAGATGTTTCCATGAGAATGAACCCTTCTGTAGGACCATCACTGGTAGGTAGAGCCAGATAAGGGACTATTTAAAGATGGTTCCATGAGAATGAACCCTTCTGTGGGACCATCACTAGTACAGTAGAGCCAGATAAGGGACTATTTAAAGACATTTCCATGAGACTGAACCCTTCTGTGGGACCATCACTGGTAGGTAGAGCCAGATAAGGGACTATTTAAAGATGTTTCCATGAGAATGAACCCTTCTGTGGGACCATCACTGGTAGGTAGAGCCAGATAAGGGACTATTTAAAGACATTTCCATGAGACTGAACCCTTCTGTGGGACCATCACTGGTAGGTAGAGCCAGATAAGGGACTATTTAAAGATGTTTCCATGAGAATGAACCCTTCTGTGGGACCATCACTGGTGTGGTAGAGCCAGATAAGGCACTATTTAAAGACATTTCCATGAGAATGAACCCTTCTGTGGGACCATCACTGGTATGGTAGAGCCAGATAAGGGACTATTTAAAGACATTTCCATAAGAATTAACCCTTCCTTGGGACCATCACTGATGTGGTAGAGCCAGATAAGGAACTATTTAACTGGAAAATGGGCGGGGCAGAGGTGGGCCTGTGGTTAAAAAGGCTGATTATAGAGGGGGGCAGCTCTGCGGTGTGGATGGAAGAAGAGTCAAACGCCTTCATGGATTATTTCAATTATTTTATTATTTAAACATGCTAAAACATTTCCAAGAGAATGAACCCGTCTGTGGGACCATCACTGGTAGGTAGAGCCAGATAAGGGACTATTTAAAGACATTTCTAGGAGAATGAACCCTTCTGTGGGACCATCACTGGTAGGTAGAACCAGATAAGAGACTATTTAAAGACATTTCTAAGAGAATGAACCCTTCCGTGGACCCTTCACTGGTAGGTAGAGCCAGATAAGGGACTATTTAAAGACATTTCTAGGAGAATGAACCCTTCTGTGGGACCATCACTGGTAGGTAGAACCAGATAAGAGACTTTTTAAAGACATTTCTAAGAGAATGAACCCTTCCGTGGACCCTTCACTGGTAGGTAGAGCCAGATAAGGGACTATTTAAAGACATTTCCATGAGAATGAACCCTTCTGTGGCACCATCACTGGTACAGTAGAGCAAGTTAAGGGACTATTTAAAGGTAAAGTGACCTATAAAGGGAATGTATTGGGTGGGGTCTTGCCAAGAACATGATCACATGACTCTTCAAGGGAATTCAACATTTTCACACCTATATAGGTGCCCAATATAAACCAAATGCCCCCCTATTACCTATTAACCTTTCAAGGCCCTTGGACAACCTCATAGCATTAATAGGAATTAGACATACAGTTAATATATATATTAAATTTAGCTCAGAGTAGGTTGGTTCTGACTTTGATCATCAACTCTTGGACCTTTGGTTCCTGTACGGGTCGGGGCTGAATGCTGCTGTTCCACAGACTGGTCACTAGATGGCAGTAGGACCATGGCTGCTGTTCCACAGACTGGTCACTAGGTGGCAGTAGGACCATGGCTGCTGTTCCACAGACTGGTCACTAGGTGGCAGTAGGACCATGGCTGCTGTTCCACAGACTGGTCACTAGATGGCAGTAGCACCATAGCAGCAATGGTTTGGCTGAAGCTTTCGGTGGCACCAACTGTAGAAGTCAAGTTCTTCTCATACAAAGTGACAGAGTAGCAGATATACAATATATATATATATATATATATATAAAGCATCAGTATACATGGAATTTCCATAGAATGTGAGAGGTTGGTCACTTGGCAAAGACTGGCCAGGGAAGGGGGAGGGGAGTTATGGATGCCATTTGCTTTGCCCTAATCCCAGTTTGGCTACTGGACCATGGTTAAATAGGGAATACTTTCCCTTTACAACAAGCAATTTGAGATGGAATAAAGGGGGGGGGGGGGGAGTGGGGGGGGGGGTAATTGCAGGCACCTTGTTTCATAAATAATTTCTAACCTGTTTCCATATAATCCTCTTTGTTATAAAAGTCACCCCGGGTAGTTACTGGCTTACTAGGCTAAGGGGGGGGGTATTATCTACAATATGGCTGACCAGCATTCATTATAGCCTAAGGCTTGGGGGGGGGGACAGTAAGAACGCAGCCCTGCTTGCATTCCTTGTGCCGTCGGGGTTCGGGGGGGGGGGACAGAAGCTGCCGCACAGTGGTTCTGTTTGTTTTGTACAGGGCAGTGCAGAGGTCAGAGGAGAGGGGGCGCCATTGCCCATCAAGGGCTGGGGTCCGTCTTCCTTTTCTGGAAGCGGCGGAACTTGCTCTGGATGGCGAGCGCCGCTTTCTCCGTCTCCGGGGCGTTCAGGTCGATGTCGATCTCCTCCTCGGCTTTCTCCGCGTTCCCAGCCTTGTCTGTAGGGGGGGGCGAGAGAGCAGAAGAGAATTCTATTACACTGAGCATGTGCAGTGCCACCGACACTCACACCGACTATTCACAAGATAGTACTCAGGGCAGGGTGGGGAGGTCACAGGGGCGGGGCAGTGATATTATGGGGCAGGGCTAGTGACATAGAGGGCAGAACTATGAAGCCATGGGGGCAGGACTATGCTGTGGTGATCAGTGATTGGCTGATCAGTGCATCAGTCAGGAGGAGTCCTGTCTGGATTTTCTTATTTGGAAAACCAGGAAGGCATTTTTGACCCAGACACCCCCGGCTGACCCGGTAGGGTTACCCCCCCCCCCCCCAGGGAGTAAACATCCGGCTAGGGCCAGGGCCAGAATTACAAATTTACCCCTTATAGGGCCAGATCGCCTATACCCCGCCCACATTGTCAATTTCCCCACCCACATTGTCCATTTCCCCACCCACTCCACACATGTCCCCGCCCCAATGTGACCCCCCTGCCTGTTACCCTGACCCAAAGGCCAGTATAAACGTAAATAAATGGGGGTCCAACCCTATGTCCGGGTCCAAACAGGACAGTTGGCCACCCTACTCATGGCCGAACATGGCCATTGCTGTTACAGGGTTAATGAGCCTCTGGGCTGGAATAGTAAGTTCTTTTCTCTATGGAGGTTTAGTTGTCCTTTAAAAGTTATACCCTTATGCCTTAGTGCTTACCAACATGGCAGCTCCCACCCAGATATATAAGCACAAATATACACAGATGGAATGCTCTGGGCATCTATCTATTCTCTAATGTGAGAGTATATCACCACCGTTGACCATATTAATTAGTATAGTGTTGGCTTCTGTCCAATCCCGGCTCTCCCGAATCTCCTCAATCCCATAATCCCCTTGGGCTTTCATTGTGCAAGGCCTGATAAAGACCTTAGCGGGGGAATCCTATTAGGGATCTCCTTATGTGAGAGGTAGATCTACTGCGAGACTCCTGATCTAACACCACAGGGGTCGCCATGATAAGAGTTGGCCGCCCAAAGCTTCTATTCCCTATGGACTAAAGAAGGGAGGGAAGGGGTTAAGGGAGACTGGGGGGGGGGGGACACTTACCCTTTTGCTCATCCAGAGAAGTTGGGTTTGGGGAAGGCAGCTCAGTGTTGGCCCGAAGCTGTGAGAGAGAGAGACAGGGTATAATTAATATGGGTTCTACCCAGCAATCATCCCTTCCTACCCCCCAGTAAGCGTGGGTGCCTGAGCATGAGGGGGGCAGTATCAGGCAGAGATAGGGTATAATAACTGCCATTACTAACTGTCAGGGCCCCCACAGAGTTACACAGCAGCACTCTCATTGGCTCTCTGCATGATGCCATCACTCTATACAAATACTACTAAATGTATTATATTGTTGCTGTATTCCTAACAGCAGTCCTGCCCTGCTTTATGGCTGAGATTCTAGCTATCTGTATAACAGAGCATTCTGTCACAGTGGCACAGATCCTGTCTGATCCCCCCATTGTAAGCAGCAGTCCTGCCCTGCTTTATGGCTGAGATTCTAGCTATCTGTATAACAGAGCATTCTGTCACAGTGGCACAGATCCTATCTGATCCCCCCCCCATTGTAAGCAGCAGTCCTGCCCTGCTTTATGGCTGAGATTCTAGCTATCTGTATAACAGAGCATTCTGTCACAGTGGCACAGATCCTATCTGATCCCCCCCCCCATTGTAAGCAGCAGTCCTGCCCTGCTTTATGGCTGAGATTCTAGCTATCTGTATAACAGAGCATTCTGTCACAGTGGCACAGATCCTATCTGATCCCCCCATTGTAAGCAGCAGTCCTGCCCTGCTTTATGGCTGAGATTCTAGCTATCTGTATAACAGAGCATTCTGTCACAGTGGCACAGATCCTATCTGATCCCCCCATTGTAAGCAGCAGTCCTGCCCTGCTTTATGGCTGAGATTCTAGCTATCTGTATAACAGAGCATTCTGTCACAGTGGCACAGATCCTATATGATCCCCCCCATTGTAAGCAGCAGTCCTGCCCTGCTTTATGGCTGAGATTCTAGCTATCTGTATAACAGAGCATTCTGTTATTAAGGAGAAAGTTCCGGGCAGTAGATGGAAGTGGATAGAATGAAGGAGACAGATTGTGCTAGAGGCCGGCAGGCAGCTGACAGATGCGCCTGTGAACTGTAATCGCTGCCTATAATTCTGACTTTACACAGCACATGACAGACAGGGATAATGAATGGGGGCAGATAAATCACTCACAGGCTCTCAGTGCCGAGTAAATCAGGGGAAGCCGGAGAATGTGGCACTGAGTTACTGTTCCTGCTGCCAGATTCTCAGAGACGTGGGGTCATTAGGAGCATATTCAGCTATATACAGTATCTCTATATTTATCTCTGAACTGGGACTGGCTGGGTATAGGGATAGGAGAGAGAGAGATAATACATAGATAGATAGATGGATAGATAGATAGATAGATAGATAGATAGATAGATAGATAGATAGATAGACAGATGATTGATGATAGATAGATAGATAGACAGAGAGAGAGAGAGAGAAAGATAGACAGAGAGAGAGAGAGATAGATAGATAGATAGATAGATAGATAGATGATAGATAGATAGATGATAGATAGATGATAGATAGTAGATGATAGATAGATAGATAGATAGATAGATAGATAGAGATAGATAGATAGATAGATAGATAGATAGATATAGATAGATAGATAGATAGATAGATGATAGATAGTAGATGATAGATAGATAGATAGATAGATAGATAGATAGATAGATAGATAGATAGATGATAGATGATAGATATATAGATAGATAGATGATAGATAGATAGTAGATGATAGATAGATAGATAGATGATAGATAGATAGATAGATAGATAGATAGATAGATGATAGATAGTAGATGATAGATGATAGATAGATAGATAGATAGATGATAGATAGAAAGAAAGAGATATAGATACAGTATATAGAGATACAGTATATAGAGATATAGATAGATAGATAGATAGATAGATAGATGATGCAGGGACCCAGTCTGTTTCCCACAATGCACTGCTGCTGGCCCCCCGGGTAATACACAGGCAGCCGGTGTGTGTATAGACTGTAATTACAGCCTGCAGTCTCTCTGATCCGGGCATGAAAGACTCCCGGCCTCTCTCTCTCTCACATCCCTCTGTCTCTGAGCCGCACACGGGGCCCCAGCGGCCTATCCAGCGGCAGAACTAATAAATAATACATGGGGCAGAATCACGGTACCCTAAATAGCCTGGCCTGGGAATTAGTGCCCCCCACTGGCCTGTTCCATCCTGCCCTCCTGGGAGCCTAGCCCCTTGCCTGTGTATATATATATATATCTGTATTTACCCAAATAGGTGAATTGACTTCCCAACTGCTCTCTGTCGGCTGAAATGCAAGACACTAGCTAGTTGCTAAGGTAAGTGCCCCTTGGGAACCAGGAAGCTGATTTGTGCTCAGGCTGTATCAGGAGCCAGAACCAGCAGTGCAGAGAAGCCTTGTGTTGTTAATAAAGCCTGTCAGTGCTGCCCCCTGCAGACAGTGTGTGGCTGTGACTAGTTAGGAGTAGGAAGGGTTAAAGCCCTGGCGCTATTTAGGAAAACCAAACCCACCCCCGCCTCACGACCTTCTCCTTTCCCCTTCAGTCCCCTGGCAGCGGCCCAGTTCTGCCGGTACCTGCAGTTCCTTCTGCCCGACCTGTTCCCACCGCCACTCAGGGGAACTCACCAATGGTTTGGCCTTGTCACCGAATCTGTTACTGCCGGCCGGTACCTGTGGGGCCCATTGCGCCTACAAACAGCCACTCATCAAGTCATTTCCCTGCACTAACGAATATCTCTCTGTATAAACAACTGTCACACAGGGGGACTGAGATTATTGCAGCATAACAAACGCTTTCCACTCCTCTCCCTGAGCATTATACTCCCCTTATATCCCTATCCCTGAGCATTATACTCTCCTTATATCCCTATCCCTGAGCATTATACTCCCCTTATATCCCTCTCCCTGAGCATTATACTCCCCTTATATCCCTCTCCCTGAGCATTATACTCCCCTTATATCCCTATCCCTGAGCATTATACTCCCCTTATATCCCTATCCCTGAGCATTATACTCCCCTTATATCCCTCTCCCTGAGCATTATACTCCCCTTATATCCTCTCCCTGAGCATTATACTCCCCTTATATCCCTATCCCTGAGCATTATACTCCCCTTATATCCCTATCCCTGAGCATTATACTCCCCTTATATCCCTATCCCTGAGCATTATACTCCCCTTATATCCCTATCCCTGAGCATTATACTCCCCTTATATCCCTCTCCCTGAGCATTATACTCCCCTTATATCCCTCTCCCTGAGCATTATACTCCCCTTATATCCCTATCCCTGAGCATTATACTCCCCTTATATCCCTCTCCCTGAGCATTATACTCCCCTTATCTCCCTATCCCTGAGCATTATACTCCCCTTATATCCCTCTCCCTGAGCATTATACTCCCCTTATATCCCTATCACTGAGCATTATACTCCCCTTATATCCCTATCCCTGAGCATTATACTCCCCTTATATCCCTCTCCCTGAGCATTATACTCCCCTTATATCCCTATCCCTGAGCATTATACTCCCCTTATATCCCTATCCCTGAGCATTATACTCCCCTTATATCCCTATCCCTGAGCATTATACTCCCCTTATATCCCTATCCCTGAGCATTATACTCCCCTTATATCCCTATCCCTGAGCATTATACTCCCCTTATATCCCTCTCCCTGAGCATTATACTCCCCTTATATCCCTATCCCTGAGCATTATACTCCCCTTATATCCCTATCCCTGAGCATTATACTCCCCTTATATCCCTATCCCTGAGCATTATACTCCCCTTATATCCCTATCCCTGAGCATTATACTCCCCTTATATCCCTATCCCTGAGCATTATACTCCCCTTATATCCCTATCCCTGAGCATTATACTCCCCTTATATCCCTCTCCCTGAGCATTATACTCCCCTTATATCCCTATCCCTGAGCATTATACTCCCCTTATATCCCTATCCCTGAGCATTATACTCCCCTTATATCCCTATCCCTGAGCATTATACTCCCCTTATATCCCTATCCCTGAGCATTATACTCCCCTCAGTGGCGTAGCGTGGGCTTTTGTCGCCTGGGGCCGACCGGAAATTTGCCGCCCCTGTATTTAGTTATTCTTAAAAAAAAATAGACAAATAAAAAAAGCAGCATTAAATTTTTTTTTTTTTTTTGATTGAATTTGAAATGCGGTGCGCATGTCATAATTGTCAAAAGTGGATTCAGCTGTGCGTCCGTGGCTGCCCATGGTGGCAGGGCCGCCATCAGAAATCACGGGGCCCCTCCCATCAGTACAGGACACACAGACATAAAAAGTATTAGGGTCACCCTACCACAGTGCCCCCTAACACTATGCTGGCCAGGCCCCCCTAACGCTATTCTGGCCACGGTCCCCCCCATACAACTGCCCCATAGACAGTACCCCCATACACAGTGCCCCCAATTGCCCCATACACAGTGCCCCCCACACACATTGCCTCCAATTGCCCATAGAAAGTGCCCCAATTTCCCCATAGACAGTGCCTCCAATTGCCCCATACACAGTGTCCCCATAGACAGCCCCCTCCACACAGTGCCCCCAATTGCCCCATGCAAAGTGCCCCCAATAGGAAGTGCCCCCATACACAGTGCCCCAATTGCCCCATACACAGTGTCCCCATAGACAATACCCCCCAAAGACCTTGCCCCTCAATAGAAAGTGCCCTCATACACAGAGCCCCAATTGCCCCATACACAGTGCCCCCAATAGGAAGTGCCCCCATACACAATACCCCACAAAGACCTGCCCCCCCATGGAAAGTGCCCCAATTTCCCCATAGACAGTAGCCCCCACACAGTGCCCCCAATTTCCCCCATAGTACATACCCCCAACAGACCATCGGCGGCGGCTCCTTCTCTCTTACAGGCAACAGGCGCTTCTATAAGGTTGCGCCTCGTCGCTGACGTGTGACGTCATACGCACGGGCGCAACCTTATAAAAGCGCCTGTTGCCTGTAAGAGAGAAGGAGCCGCCGCCGCCCCTTCTGATACGCCGCCCGGGGCCATGGCCCCCTCGGCACCCCCCTCGCTACGCCACTGACTCCCCTTATATCCCTATCCCTGAGCATTATACTCCCCTTATATCCCTATCCCTGAGCATTATACTCCCCTTATATCCCTATCCCTGAGCATTATACTCCCCTTATATCCCTATCCCTGAGCATTATACTCCCCTTATATCCCTATCCCTGAGCATTATACTCCCCTTATATCCCTCTCCCTGAGCATTATACTCCCCTTATATCCCTATCCCTGAGCATTATACTCCCCTTATATCCCTATCCCTGAGCATTATACTCCCCTTATATCCCTATCCCTGAGCATTATACTCCCCTTATATCCCTATCCCTGAGCATTATACTCCCCTTATATCCCTATCCCTGAGCATTATACTCCCCTTATATCCCTATCCCTGAGCATTATACTCCCCTTATATCCCTATCCCTGAGCATTATACTCCCCTTATATCCCTCTCCCTGAGCATTATACTCCCCTTATATCTCTATCCCTGAGCATTATACTCCCCTTATAGCCCTCTCCCTGAGCATTATACTCCCCTTATATCCCTATCCCTGAGCATTATACTCCCCTTATATCCCTATCCCTGAGCATTATACTCCCCTTATATCCCTATCCCTGAGCATTATACTCCCCTTATATCCCTCTCCCTGAGCATTATACTCCCCTTATATCCCTATCCCTGAGCATTATTCTCCCCTTATATCCCTATCCCTGAGCATTATACTCCCCTTATATCCCTATCCCTGAGCATTATACTCCCCTTATATCCCTATCCCTGAGCATTATACTCCCCTTATATCCCTATCCCTGAGCATTATACTCCCCTTATATCCCTATCCCTGAGCATTATACTCCCCTTATATCCCTATCCCTGAGCATTATACTCCCCTTATATCCCTCTCCCTGAGCATTATACTCCCCTTATATCCCTCTCCCTGAGCATTGTACTCCCCTTATATCCCTATCCCTGAGCATTATACTCCCCTTATATCCCTATCCCTGAGCATTATACTCCCCTTATATCCCTCTCCCTGAGCATTATACTCCCCTTATATCCCTGTCCCTTAGCATTATACTCCCCTTATATCCCTGTCCCTGAGCATTATACTCCCCTTATATCCCTATCCCTGAGCATTATACTCCCCTTATATCCCTGTCCCTGAGCATTATACTCCCCTTATATCCCTATCCCTGAGCATTATACTACCCTTATATCCCTATCACTGAGCATTATACTCCCCTTATATCCCTCTCCCTGAGCATTATACTCCCCTTATATCCCTCTCACTGAGCATTATACTCCCCTTATATCCCTCTCCCTGAGCATTATACTCCCCTTATATCCCTATCCCTGAGCATTATACTCCCCTTATATCCCTATCCCTGAGCATTATACTCCCCTTATATCCCTCTCCCTGAGCATTATACTCCCCTTATATCCCTATCCCTGAGCATTGTACTCCCCTTAAATCCCTATCCCTGAGCATTATACTCCCCTTATATCCCTATCCCTGAGCATTATACTCCCCTTATATCCCTCTCCCTGAGCATTATACTCCCCTTATATCCCTCTCCCTGAGCATTATACTCCCCTTATATCCCTATCCCTGAGCATTGTACTCCCCTTATATCCCTATCCCTGAGCATTATACTCCCCTTATATCCCTATCCCTGAGCATTGTACTCCCCTTATATCCCTATCCCTGAGCATTATACTCCCCTTATATCCCTCTCCCTGAGCATTATACTCCCCTTATATCCCTATCCCTGAGCATTGTACTCCCCTTATATCCCTATCCCTGAGCATTATACTCCCCTTATATCCCTATCCCTGAGCATTATACTCCCCTTATATCCCTATCCCTGAGCTTCATACTCCCCTTATATCCCTATCCCTGAGCATTATACTCCCCTTATATCCCTATCCCTGAGCATTATACTCCCCTTATATCCCTATCCCTGAGCTTCATACTCCCCTTATATCCCTATCCCTGAGCATTATACTCCCCTTATATCCCTATCCCTGAGCATTATACTCCCCTTATATCCCTCTCCCTGAGCATTATACTCCCCTTATATCCCTCTCCCTGAGCATTATACTCCCCTTATATCCCTATCCCTGAGCATTATACTCCCCTTATATCCCTATCCCTGAGCATTATACTCCCCTTATATCCCTATCCCTGAGCATTATACTCCCCTTATATCCCTATCCCTGAGCATTATACTCCCCTTATATCCCTATCCCTGAGCATTATACTCCCCTTATATCCCTATCCCTGAGCATTATACTCCCCTTATATCCCTCTTCCTGAGCATTATACTCCCCTTATATCCCTATCCCTGAGCATTATACTCCCCTTATATCCCTATCCCTGAGCATTATACTCCCCTTATATCCCTATCCCTGAGCATTATACTCCCCTTATATCCCTATCCCTGAGCATTATACTCCCCTTATATCCCTATCCCTGAGCTTCATACTCCCCTTATATCCCTATCCCTGAGCATTATACTCCCCTTATATCCCTATCCCTGAGCATTATACTCCCCTTATATCCCTATCCCTGAGCTTCATACTCCCCTTATATCCCTATCCCTGAGCATTATACTCCCCTTATATCCCTATCCCTGAGCATTATACTCCCCTTATATCCTCTCCCTGAGCATTATACTCCCCTTATATCCCTCTCCCTGAGCATTATACTCCCCTTATATCCCTATCCCTGAGCATTATACTCCCCTTATATCCCTATCCCTGAGCATTATACTCCCCTTATATCCCTATCCCTGAGCATTATACTCCCCTTATATCCCTATCCCTGAGCATTATACTCCCCTTATATCCCTATCCCTGAGCATTATACTCCCCTTATATCCCTCTTCCTGAGCATTATACTCCCCTTATATCCCTATCCCTGAGCATTATACTCCCCTTATATCCCTATCCCTGAGCATTATACTCCCCTTATATCCCTATCCCTGAGCATTGTACTCCCCTTATATCCCTATCCCTGAGCATTATACTCCCCTTATATCCCTATCCCTGAGCATTGTACTCCCCTTATATCCCTATCCCTGAGCATTATACTCCCCTTATATCCCTCTCCCTGAGCATTATACTCCCCTTATATCCCTATCCCTGAGCATTGTACTCCCCTTATATCCCTATCCCTGAGCATTATACTCCCCTTATATCCCTGTCCCTGAGCATTATACTCCCCTTATATCCCTATCCCTGAGCATTATACTCCCCTTATATCCCTATCACTGAGCATTATACTCCCCTTATATCCCTCTCCCTGAGCATTATACTCCCCTTATATCCCTCTCACTGAGCATTATACTCCCCTTATATCCCTCTCCCTGAGCATTATACTCCCCTTATATCCCTATCCCTGAGCATTATATTCCCCTTATATCCCTATCCCTGAGCATTATACTCCCCTTATATCCCTCTCCCTGAGCATTATACTCCCCTTATATCCCTATCCCTGAGCATTGTACTCCCCTTAAATCCCTATCCCTGAGCATTATACTCCCCTTATATCCCTATCCCTGAGCATTATACTCCCCTTATATCCCTCTCCCTGAGCATTATACTCCCCTTATATCCCTCTCCCTGAGCATTATACTCCCCTTATATCCCTATCCCTGAGCATTGTACTCCCCTTATATCCCTATCCCTGAGCATTATACTCCCCTTATATCCCTATCCCTGAGCATTGTACTCCCCCTTATATCCCTATCCCTGAGCATTATACTCCCCTTATATCCCTCTCCCTGAGCATTATACTCCCCTTATATCCCTATCCCTGAGCATTGTACTCCCCTTATATCCCTATCCCTGAGCATTATACTCCCCTTATATCCCTATCCCTGAGCATTATACTCCCCTTATATCCCTATCCCTGAGCTTCATACTCCCCTTATATCCCTATCCCTGAGCATTATACTCCCCTTATATCCCTATCCCTGAGCATTATACTCCCCTTATATCCCTATCCCTGAGCTTCATACTCCCCTTATATCCCTATCCCTGAGCATTATACTCCCCTTATATCCCTATCCCTGAGCATTATACTCCCCTTATATCCCTCTCCCTGAGCATTATACTCCCCTTATATCCCTCTCCCTGAGCATTATACTCCCCTTATATCCCTATCCCTGAGCATTATACTCCCCTTATATCCCTATCCCTGAGCATTATACTCCCCTTATATCCCTATCCCTGAGCATTATACTCCCCTTATATCCCTATCCCTGAGCATTATACTCCCCTTATATCCCTATCCCTGAGCATTATACTCCCCTTATATCCCTATCCCTGAGCATTATACTCCCCTTATATCCCTCTTCCTGAGCATTATACTCCCCTTATATCCCTATCCCTGAGCATTATACTCCCCTTATATCCCTATCCCTGAGCATTATACTCCCCTTATATCCCTATCCCTGAGCATTATACTCCCCTTATATCCCTATCCCTGAGCATTATACTCCCCTTGTATCCCTATCCCTGGGATACAATGCGGCTATGCGGCCTGGGCATTGGGGGCTATGCGGCCTGGGCATTGGGGGCTATGCGGCCTGGGCATTGGGGGCTATGCGGCCTGGGCATGGGGGGCTATGCAACCTGGGCATTGGGGGCTATGCGGCCTGGGCATTGGGGGCTATGCAGCCTGGGCATCGGGAGCTATGCGGCCTGGGCATGGGGGGCTATGCAGCCTGGGCATCGGGAGCTATGCGGCCTGGGCATGGGGGGGTTATGCGGCCTGGGCATGGGAGGCTATGCGGCCTGGGCATGGGGGGGTTATGCGGCCTGGGCATCGGGGGCTATGCGGCCTGGGCATGGGGGGCTATGCGGCCTGGGCATCGGGAGCTATGCGGCCTGGGCATGGGGGCTATGCGACCTGGGCATGGGGGGGCTATGCGGCCTGGGCATGGGGGGCTATGCGGCCTGGGCATGGGGAGGGCTATGCGGCCTGGGCATGGGGGCTATGCGGCCTGGGCATGGGGAGGGCTATGCGGCCTGGGCATGGGGGGCTATGCGGCCTGGGGGACTATGCGGCCTGGGCATGGGGGGCTATGCGGCTTGGGCATGGGGGGCTATGCGGCCTGGGCATGGGGGGCTATGCGGCTTGGGCATGGGGGGCTATGCGGCATGGGGGGCTATGCGGCCTGGGCATGGGGGGCTAAGCGGCATGGGGGGCTATGCGACCTGGGCATGGGGGGCTATGCGGCATGGGGGGCTATGCGGCCTGGGCATGGGGGGCTAAGCGGCATGGGGGGCTATGCGGCCTGGGCATGGGGGGCTAAGCGGCATGGGGGGCTAAGCGGCCTGGGGGGCTATGCGGCCTAGGCATGGGGGGCTATGCGGCATGGGGGGATATGCGGCCTGGGGGCTATGCGGCCTGGGGGGCTAAGCGGCCTGGGGGGCTATGCGGCCTAGGCATGGGGGGCTATGCGGCATGGGGGGATATGCGGCCTGGGGGCTATGCGGCCTGGGGGGCTATGCGGCATGGGGGGCTATGCGGCCTAGGCATGGGGGGCTATGTGGCATGGGGGGCTATGCGGCATGGGGGGCTATGCGGCGGAAGGCAGGGGAAGGAATGACAAGCGCCACTAAGCGTCTGAACTCTCTCGGGGCTCTAAAGAGATTAGGCTGAAATCTTCTTTTAATAAGAGAGAAATTCTACAGTCTGTCAGGCAGAGATCATGGGGGTTGCGGAGATGATGGGAGTAGCGGGGGGGGGGGAGTTGGAAGGATTATTAACCCCAGCAGAACTGGGGGCACAGGGAAAGGGTGAATGTGGAGCGGGGGGGGGATAAAGGGGATTAATGCAGAAGAACAAGGGGAGAAGTCTTAAGAAATGTGAGAAAAATTGGCAAACGGAGAATTAATAGGGAATTCTTACCATGGGCCTAAATGGGTGCAATAACCTGGCACCTTGGCATCAGCCCCTCCCCCCCTGCCAACCAACCTACAGAGCCGGCAGTCACATGGGGGAGATACTCAGGCCCACTATGGCCCCGGCGCGCTGCTCCTGGCGCCCACGGACGAGGCTATTAATACAGAGTGCAAAGGCTCATGGGAGGCAGCAGGTGTCCCGGCGGGAGGGAGATACGGGGCCTATATATACACTCAAGGTTCTACTATAATAATAGCCCCCCCCCCCCCCCGAGGTTATAATCCTAGAAATGAGCAGAATTAAATATTTATACAGTATTTGCTTGTTTGCAGTTGGTCTTGGGCAGGAAATTGCTGTGTGTGTGTGTAAGGAAGTGTGCCTTACCGGCACGGCGGGGACGCCCGCCGCGCTGCCATCGGCGGGGACGCCCGCCGCGCCGTTCTGCCTCTGTGCCTGCTCCTCCATAGTGTGCGCGCGCGCGCACTTCCGCATGTTTAAAGGCGCAGGCGCGCTGACGAATGACGTCATGACGCACGGCGCATGACGTCAGCGCGCAATGGCGCCAAATTTGAAATATTTAAAGGGCCTTTCTTTAGTTACTGATTGCCCGTGATAGGATTTGATTCCTGGTGCCTTTTGAGCCTTGTGTATTTTGTTCCTGTATCCTGCTTGTTGCCTTCCTGTGTTTTTGACCCGGCTTGCTCCTGACTATCCTGATTTTCCATATCTGACCTCGGCTTGTACTTCGACTACGTTTTCGTCTCATCCTGCTGTATCGATTATTCCGGTTTGACCCTTGCCTGTCTGACTATCCTTGATTGCTGCCCGCCCCGACCTAGCCTGCCTGACGACGACCTTGTTTAACCCTATTTGTACCGTGATCTTCGGCCTAACTGACTTTATCTACAGTCGTGCCCCTTTGCTTGCCAGAACTCCTGCCTCGTTCCCCTCGTTAAGTCCAGGTGGCATCTGAGTAGCTGAGGGCTCCTCCCGAAGCCAAAGGCGGTCACAACACTGGTGAAGCCGAGCCGAGACAAGGGAACTTGGCATCTGTTCTGGTTTAGGGTGCCGACCGTGACATTATCACGGGCCATGGAGGACCAAGATCACGTTGAGTCCGCTGCTGCTCCTCCCACTACTTCTGCTACCACTGAAGCGCTTCTTACTGCCTTGCTACAGCGCTTGGAGGATCAGGAGCAAAAGCAGAATTATCTCCTGCAGGGTTTCCACAATCTAACCCGCCAGCTGGAGACTACGCAATCTTCGCAGCAGCAACCTGTTCCTAGTTCTTCCCCTTCTGTGGGGGCATCTGCTATGGGAGGTAACACCTATAGACCCCAGGAGCCTAAGATTGCATTTCCTGAGAAATTCTCTGGGGACAGGTCAAAGTTTTTCGTCTTCAAAGAGGCGTGTAAATTATATCTTAGCTTTTTCCCTCATTCATTCCCTTCTGGTGAGGAGAAAGTAAGATTTGTTATGACCCTTCTTCTGGGAGATCCCCAGGTTTGGGCCCTTAGGCTGCCTCCCTCTGATCCAGCCCGCTTTTCCCTTGATGTATTCTTTAATTCCATGGCAATCCTTTATGATGACCCGGATCGTGCATCATCTGCCGATTCGGCGATTCGTAAACTGCGCCAAGGGAGACGGGATGCAGAGGTGTATTGCACAGAGTTCCGCCGGTGGGCAGGAGAGACTGAGTGGAACGATGCAGCCCTGCGCAGTCAGTTCCGTATCGGGCTATCCGACTCTATTAAAGATAGCCTGGTGAATTACCCCTTGTCGTCTAGTCTGGATGATCTCATGTCCCTAGCCATCCAGATTGATAGGAGACAAAGGGAAAGAAGGAGTGAAAGGGGTCATACTAATTTTTCTGGGGTTACTTATATGAGGCCTGACTTAGGGACCAATGTTAAGTCTTCGGCTTCCCCGGTGTCTCCACCTCAGGAGGAGCCTATGCAACTAGGCCTATTCCATCTCTCTCCTGAGGAAAAGACACGCAGGCGGACCCTTGGGTTATGTTTATATTGTGGGGACAAGGGTCACTTTCTCAAACAATGTACCAAGAGGCCGGGAAACGCCCAAGCCTAAATGAAGAAGGGGAGCTTCATTTGGGTGCAGGCGTTTCCTCTCCCCAATTTGCCTCCAAGGTTCAGCTACCGGTCAAACTGTCCTGGCCTACGGGCTCCGTTAACTTGTCCGCTTTCGTGGACTCTGGGGCAGAGGGTAACTTTATTGAGGCCAGATTTGCTGCTAAACATGGCATTCCTGTAGTCCCTCTTAGTGTTCCCATGAAATTATTAACGGTGGACAAAAGACCTTTAGGGTCTGGTGTAGTAAATAAGAAAACTGTATCTTTATCCTTATGTGTGAACGATTTCCATGTTGAAGAGATAGTCCTTTTTCTTATTGAAGGTGCCTCTTCTCCACTCATTTTGGGTTTACCCTGGCTCCAGGTTCATAACCCCCAGATTAATTGGGTTACTGGGGAGGTTTCTCAATGGGGTTCTTGTTGTAGGGGTATCTGTATTCCCTCAACTATAGCAGCCACCTCACTTGAGGGGTTACCTGCAGCCTATTCGGCTTATGCCGATGTCTTTTCCAAAAAGGCGGCCGAGACCTTACCCCCACACAGACAGTATGACTGTCCCATTGATCTGGTTCCAGGTTCCTCTCCCCCTCGTGGTCGTACATACCCTCTTTCCCTACCTGAGTCCCAATCCATGAAGGAATATATCCAGGAAAACCTCGAAAGAGGTTTTATCCGGCCTTCTAATTCTCCTGCAGGTGCTGGGTTTTTCTTTGTGGGTAAGAAGGATGGGGGTCTCCGTCCTTGTATAGATTACAGGGGCTTAAACAAAGTCACTATTAAAAATCGCTACCCTCTCCCTCTAATTTCTGAGTTATTTGACCAGGTTAAAACAGCCAAGATCTATACCAAGCTTGATCTTAGAGGTGCATACAATCTCATCCGCATTAGAGAGGGGGACGAGTGGAAAACTGCTTTTAACACCAGGGACGGCCACTACGAGTATTTAGTAATGCCCTTTGGGCTCTGTAACGCCCCCCGCAGTTTTTCAAGAATTTGTCAACGACATCTTTCGTGACCTACTGGGGGTATTCGTAGTGGTCTACCTCGACGATATTCTTATTTTCTCTTCTAATCTAAATGTACATCGTAAACATGTGTGTGAGGTCTTAAAAAGGCTAAGGGAGAATAATCTGTATGCAAAACTAGAGAAATGTACCTTTGAAGTTTCTACTGTTCAGTTTTTGGGTTTTATTATCTCCGGCAAGGGTCTAGAAATGGATCCAGGTAAAGTGAGGGCTGTCCTAGATTGGGCCCAACCCTTTTCGTTACGCGCTATACAAAGGTTTCTTGGTTTTGCCAATTATTATCGTCAATTTATTAAGAATTTTTCTCTAATTGTAGCTCCCATCACAAATTTAACTAAAAAGGGCGCTGATCCCAGTATATGGCCTCCTGAGGCTGTACAAGCGTTTGAAACCCTCAAAAAAGAGTTTAGTTCTGCCCCTATCCTTAGACCTCCCAATTCCGCTCTCCCTTTCATTGTAGAGGTAGATGCCTCTGAGGTAGGAGCTGGGGCAGTCCTGTCTCAAAGACATCCGATAACCAACAAGATGCATCCCTGTGCCTTTTTCTCTAGAAAGTTTTCACCTGCAGAGATCAATTATGACATAGGGAACAGGGAATTGCTGGCCGTGAAATTGGCTTTCGAGGAATGGCGCCATCTTTTAGAAGGGGCTAAACATCTAGTTACGGTCTATACCGACCATAAGAATTTACTTTATATTGAATCCGCTAAGCGCCTGAATCCAAGGCAAGCCAGGTGGGCTTTATTCTTTTCAAGGTTCAATTTTTCTTTAACTTTTAAGCCCGGCTCAAAGAATACCAAGGCGGATGCACTCTCTAGGAGTTTCGACTCAGTTTCCTCCGACTCTAGTGAGTGCACTCCTATCATTCCCAGGGAGATAATTGTTGCAACCTTGAGGTCTGACCTCTCTTCCTTATTGTCCCCTTTACAGTCTTCTGCTCCTGCTGAGACACCATCTGGTAAATGGTTTGTTCCTGAGGTATTTAGGGAGCAAGTATTAAGAGAGGCTCATGATTCCAGGGTGGCGGGTCATCCCGGTATTGCAAAAACCATTTGTTTATTGTCCCGACATGTTTGGTGGCCCTCCTTCAAACAGGATGTTAAAACTTTTGTCAGTTCCTGTTCAGTCTGCCAAAGGTCTAAGTCATCTCATCATCGGTCCCAGGGTCTGTTAAATCCCTTACCCATCCCAGAGAAACCATGGTCTCACATTTCCATGGATTTTGTTGTAGAGTTGCCCTCTTCTCAGGGTAAAACAGTGATTTGGGTGGTGGTTGATAGGTTCAGTAAAATGGCTCATTTTATTCCTCTTCCACATCTCCCTTCTGCTAAAACCCTGGCTGATTTATTTATTATGCATATTTTCAAGTTTCATGGATTTCCTGAAAATATTGTTTCTGACAGGGGGGTTCAATTTATCTCTAAATTTTGGCGTGCTTTCTGTACTTTGGTTGGGACGGAATTATCTTTTTCCTCTGCCTATCACCCCCAAACTAACGGTCA
Source organism: Xenopus tropicalis (assembly GCF_000004195.4). Lineage (NCBI taxonomy): Eukaryota > Metazoa > Chordata > Amphibia > Anura > Pipidae > Xenopus > Xenopus tropicalis. Next base: position 141,391,077 of record NC_030684.2, read on the forward strand.
AACTGAAAGGGTGAACCAGTCCCTTGAACAGTATCTCCGGTGCTATGTGTCCGATAACCAGTCCACATGGTCTGAACTACTTCCCTGGGCAGAATTTGCATACAATAATGCTACCCATTCCTCCTCAGGGAGGTCTCCTTTCTTTGTCGTTTATGGGTTACACCCCAAAGCATTTTCTTTTTCTGGCTCTAATTCCCCTGTACCCTCTGCCAATTCCTCTGTCTTAAGATTTTCTGAAGTCTGGTCGCTAGTGCATGATTCACTATCTGCAGCTTCCCTAGCCCAGAAAAAAGCTGCTGACAAATCCCGTAGGGAGGCTCCCCAGTATAAGGTGGGGGATTTAGTGTGGTTATCAACCAGGAATATTAAGTTAAAGATTCCTTCTCCCAAACTGGGTCCCAGGTTTATTGGTCCATATCCCATCATTTCAATAATTAACCCATCTTCTGTCCGTCTTCAGTTACCTCCTAATTTCAGAATTTCTAATACTTTTCATGTTTCTCTCCTTAAACCTGCTGCTAACACTCGCCATCAGTCTGTTCCTCCCCCGGTGTTGATTGAAGGTCAGCCTGAGTATGAGATCCAAGAGTTCCTCGACTCCCGCCGTGTGAGAGGTAAACTTCAATATCTTACTAGGTGGAGAGGCTTCGGTCCTGAGGAGAACTCTTGGGTCTCAGTTGATGACATCAAGGCTGATCGCCTCAGGAAACAATTCCATTTAAAGTTTCCTGAGAAGCCTGGGGGTCCAGTGGCCCCCCCTAGAGAGGGGGGTAATGTAAGGAAGTGTGCCTTACCGGCACGGCGGGGACGCCCGCCGCGCTGCCATCGGCGGGGACGCCCGCCGCGCCGTTCTGCCTCTGTGCCTGCTCCTCCATAGTGTGCGCGCGCGCGCACTTCCGCATGTTTAAAGGCGCAGGCGCGCTGACGAATGACGTCATGACGCACGGCGCATGACGTCAGCGCGCAATGGCGCCAAATTTGAAATATTTAAAGGGCCTTTCTTTAGTTACTGATTGCCCGTGATAGGATTTGATTCCTGGTGCCTTTTGAGCCTTGTGTATTTTGTTCCTGTATCCTGCTTGTTGCCTTCCTGTGTTTTTGACCCGGCTTGCTCCTGACTATCCTGATTTTCCATATCTGACCTCGGCTTGTACTTCGACTACGTTTTCGTCTCATCCTGCTGTATCGATTATTCCGGTTTGACCCTTGCCTGTCTGACTATCCTTGATTGCTGCCCGCCCCGACCTAGCCTGCCTGACGACGACCTTGTTTAACCCTATTTGTACCGTGATCTTCGGCCTAACTGACTTTATCTACAGTCGTGCCCCTTTGCTTGCCAGAACTCCTGCCTCGTTCCCCTCGTTAAGTCCAGGTGGCATCTGAGTAGCTGAGGGCTCCTCCCGAAGCCAAAGGCGGTCACAACACTGGTGAAGCCGAGCCGAGACAAGGGAACTTGGCATCTGTTCTGGTTTAGGGTGCCGACCGTGACAGTGTGGTATCTATGGGCCCCCGGGGTTTCTGTAGCAACGGGGTGAATTCTCAATTAGTTCTGACTAAACAGCCCCGGGCCTTTCTGTCACGGATACAACTTGTTGGGACCTCGGCTGTAACCCCATGGCATAAGGGGGGGTCATTTGGGGTTGTTTTATTCCAAATCCCTTTCCAAATGGGGACATGAAATAAGGTCCCAAGTCTGACCTGACCCCCCCAATACCCACACAAAAACCAACCAATCAGCTCTCTGCTCTCCTGCATCACTTTCTTGACCAGTGACCCCCACATCTCCCAAATCCCCCCCTAACTGGCCTTCAGGCTGGGCCCCCTTAGCCCATAACAAGGTTACAGATATATAGAAACATTGGGGTAACAGTCACCCTGCTATAGTTCCAGGGGTACCCAGGGCACAAATAAGCACTCACCCCAAATCCCCCCTAACTGGCCTTCAGGCTGGGCCCCCTTAGCCCATAACAAGGTTACAGATATATAGAAACATTGGGGTAACAGTCACCCCGCTATAGTTCCAGGGGTACCCAGGGCACAAATAAGCACTCACCCCAAATCCCCCCCTAACTGGCCTTCAGGCTGGGCCCCCTTAGCCCATAACAAGGTTACAGATATATAGAAACATTGGGGTAACAGTCACCCCGCTATAGTTCCAGGGGTACCCAGGGCACAAATAAGCACTCACCCCAAATCCCCCCCTAACTGGCCTTCAGGCTGGGCCCCCTTAGCCCATAACAAGGTTACAGATATATAGAAACATTGGGGTAACAGTCACCCTGCTATAGTTCCAGGGGTACCCAGGGCACAAATAAGCACTCACCCCAAATCCCCCCCTAACTGGCCTTCAGGCTGGGCCCTCAAATCTACTCAGGGACCCCTACATGGGGCTGAAAACCAAAGGGAAAAAAAGTATTTTGCTTTTCTCTTCATCTATAAAGTACTTAAAGTTACATGAACTTCCCCTTTAATGACTGGCGCTGCCTCTAAATGGCAAATTATCTGTGAGTGAATGAGAGAAAATGAAGATTTCCGGGGGAATAATTAGAATGTGACAAGTCGCAGTTAAATCACAAGAGACAAACGACAGCAGATTTCTCTCTCCCCCCCATTCAGCTTTCATGTGCGTCTCTATTGGTCTCCCCCCCCCCTTGTTGGAACAGATGCAGCCGGCGCCAAATTGCTCTGCTCTCGTATACGGGCGAATTATCCGCCAAGGAACTATAGCGGGGTGACTGTTACCCCAATGTTTCTATATATCTGTAACCTTGTTATGGGCTAAGGGGGCCCAGCCTGAAGGCCAGTTAGGGGGGGATTTGGGGTGAGTGCTTATTTGTGCCCTGGGTACCCCTGGAACTATAGCGGGGTGACTGTTACCCCAATGTTTCTATATATCTGTAACCTTGTTATGGGCTAAGGGGACCCAGCCTGAAGGCCAGTTAGGGGGGATTTGGGGTGAGTGCTTATTTGTGCCCTGGGTACCCCTGGAACTATAGCAGGGTGACTGTTACCCCAATGTTTCTATATATCTGTAACCTTGTTATGGGCTAAGGGGGCCCAGCCTGAAGGCCAGTTAGGGGGGATTTGGGGTGAGTGCGTATTTGTGCCCTGGGTACCCCTGGAACTATAGCGGGGTGACTGTTACCCCAATGTTTCTATATATCTGTAACCTAGTTATGGACTAAGGGGCCCAGCCTGAAGGCCAGTTAGGGGGGGATTTGGGGTGAGTGCTTATTTGTGCCCTGGGTACCCCTGGAACTATAGCGGGGTGACTGTTACCCCAATGTTTCTATATATCTGTAACCTTGTTATGGGCTAAGGGGGCCCAGCCTGAAGGCCAGTTAGGGGGGGATTTGGGGTGAGTGCTTATTTGTGCCCTGGGTACCCCTGGAACTATAGCGGGGTGACTGTTACCCCAATGTTTCTATATATCTGTAACCTAGTTATGGACTAAGGGGGCCCAGCCTGAAGGCCAGTTAGGGGGGATTTGGGGTGAGTGCTTATTTGTGCCCTGGGTACCCCTGGAACTATAGCGGGGTGACTGTTACCCCAATGTTTCTATATATCTGTAACCTTGTTATGGGCTAAGGGGGCCCAGCCTGAAGGCCAGTTAGGGGGGGATTTGGGGTGAGTGCTTATTTGTGCCCTGGGTACCCCTGGAACTATAGCGGGGTGACTGTTACCCCAATGTTTCTATATATCTGTAACCTTGTTATGGGCTAGGGGGCCCAGCCTGAAGGCCAGTTAGGGGGGGATTTGGGGTGAGTGCTTATTTGTGCCCTGGGTACCCCTGGAACTATAGCGGGGTGACTGTTACCCCAATGTTTCTATATATCTGTAACCTTGTTATGGGCTAAGGGGGCCCAGCTTCAAGGCCAGTTAGGGGGGGATTTGGGGTGAGTGCTTATTTGTGCCCTGGGTACCCCTGGAACTATAGCGGGGTGACTGTTACCCCAATGTTTCTATATATCTGTAACCTTGTTATGGGCTAAGGGGGCCCAGCCTGAAGGCCAGTTAGGGGGGGATTTGGGGTGAGTGCTTATTTGTGCCCTGGGTACCCCTGGAACTATAGCAGGGTGACTGTTACCCCAATGTTTCTATATATCTGTAACCTTGTTATGGGCTAAGGGGGCCCAGCCTGAAGGCCAGTTAGGGGGGGATTTGGGGTGAGTGCTTATTTGTGCCCTGGGTACCCCTGGAACTATAGCGGGGTGACTGTTACCCCAATGTTTCTATATATCTGTAACCTTGTTATGGGCTAAGGGGGCCCAGCCTGAAGGCCAGTTAGGGGGGGATTTGGGGTGAGTGCTTATTTGTGCCCTGGGTACCCCTGGAACTATAGTGGGGTGACTGTTACCCCAATGTTTCTATAGATTATAGATAGATAGAGACCAGTGCAGACAGACAAAGAAGACAAGGCTTCAGTACAAGTTCTATAAGTTCTATCCTGTACATTTGTTCCGCCCCTTTGTGTTGCTAGAACGTCTCCCACATTCCAAGGTTGTTCTGAAGGAAAGTTTGACCAACACACGGTGAGTACAAAGCCAGCAGCGTGGGTGGAATTTCTCTGCGTGCCCACCTACACATTGCCTGAGCCCACCCACACAAACACTGCTGGAAATTACATGTGAGCCAAGAATGCCCCCCCAAATGTCTCCATAGAGATGTGCAATAGGCCAATCTAGATACATCTGGACTGGATCCAACAGCAAAATGCCATGAATGTTCCGCACGTGGCATTGCCACATTTTTCTGTAGAACAATGATGTCATCTTGGTGATGTCATTATAGTAAGTGGCCATCTTGGGTCAGGGGCACAGTGGGCTTCTTGCTGATTGCCTATTTATCAAGCTAATTGGCCAGAGAAGATGCAATAATCAATACAAAATGATTGCGGCGTCAGACTGTGGGGGTTTAGGGCAAATGGAGAGATGCTTAGAGTATGGTTATCCTGGAGATCAATATCATATGAGAAACTAATTCCACGGCAAATACCCCACGGGGTTTCTAATATGTTCCTCTGCTTCTCTTCCCTCCATTGCCTTCTGGGCCTCACTCCCAGTCAGTCATCGCCCAAAGCCCCTTTCCCTTTTAATTCTGTGCCAAACACCAATGTGCCCTTATTGTACCATCGCCCAAAGCCCCTTCCCCCCCCATCTACATGTTCCTACCCATGTGCCCTAATTACCCCTCAGCCCCTGTTCCCTCCAAATGGCCCCTATGCCTATATTCCATCAGTCCAATTACCCCTCAGCCCCTGTTCTCTCCAAATGGCCCCTATGCCTATATTCCATCGGTTCTATGTCAGCCCAAAGCCAATATTCCTCCACCTGAGTCCCTCCTCCTTACATCTTTGCCAATCTCTCCTATTAAGGTGCCCTCAACTATATTATGATCCAAAGCCCCTCTCTCTCTCTCTCTCTCTCTCTCTCTCTCTATCTCTATCATCACCAAGTCCTTCTTCCATCCATCTCTTTATCATCATCCAAAACCCCTCTTCCACCCATTTCCATCCATTTCTATCTATGATCATCCAAAGTCATTACCTCAGATGAAAGTTAGGACCAAAGCCCTTACATCTTTGTCAAAGCCTTTCATCCAGGTGCCCTCAACTGTATCATCGCCCAAATCCTTTCTTCCACCCATCTCTGCTTATGCCTTTAACCAAGGAACCCTCAAATTTATCATCACCAAAAGTCCCTCTTCTTCACATCTCCATCTAGGCCTCGCAACCAGATGCCCCAACTCTGTCATCATCCCAAGCCCAAATTCCATCTATCTCAGTCTGTGCTTCCCACCAAGGCACCTTCAAGTCTATCGATGCCCCTCTTCCTTTCATCTTCTTTAATGCCTTACACCCAGTAGCCCTCAACTCTATCCCCCAGACTGTCTCTTCTTTCATCTCTGCCTGAGCCTCACACACAGATGCCTACAGCTTTAATCACCCAAAGCCCCTCTTCATTGCACCCAAAGCCCCTCTTCATTGCACCCAAAGCCCCTCTTCATTCCACCCAAAGCCCCTCTTCATTCCACCCAAAGCCCCTCTTCATTCCACCCAAAGCCCCTCTTCATTGCACCCAAAGCCCCTCTTCATTCCATCTCAGTCTATGCCCAGTTGCCCAAAGTCATGTTATTTCCGTTCCTCATTACCCCTCCTCTCTCCATCTCTCTCTCTGCTGTACCCCAAATGCCCCCATGTCTATCACCAGTGTAGGCCCCCATTTGCCTCCCAGTCTCCGTCTCGCTCCTCAGCTCTGGATGCTTTCCCTGCTGACACATCATTTGTTTCCCTACAAGACAGATTGCTGCAGTTTGCAGTTGTCAGAGGCCTCCTCGTTCCTCTAAACCCCCCTTCTCCTCAACATCCTTCAAGGGAGCCCATCTCCTCGTCGCATTTCGCACTCGTCTCCCCCCACCCCCACACTCTCCTGCAGCACTTTAGCTCTTGAAATAGACATCCATTGTTAAACCCAGAGACACTCACATACCTCAGGGGTTAGAGAGGTCCTCAGGGTCTGATAATCCCCCACCCACCCCAACCAAACTGCCTTCTGCCCGTGTCTACTAAACCTGAATGTCATTGCTACTGGGGACACGGCATGGCTAAAGGGGGCACGTAACCTACTTACACACAAGGGCCTCAGCTGCCATACTGGTTCCCTTAGACAGAACCCTATAGAAGCACAACTCACATACCAACACTAGCGCCACCCTATGGCGAGGCAGAATCTCAGCTCCCACTTACTGTAATGTTATACAGTTTGGTGCCTATAACGAGCTGCGCCATCGCCAATGTATTAATCATAGAAGGAGTTTCCATGTTCCAGCACTGCAGGGGTTAAACCACAGCCTGGCCTTTATTAGAACGTAATGGTCCTTTACTGTGATTTCCCGGCGCAGGAGGGAGAGATGGGAAAGTGGCCGGCAGTCAGTCTGCTCCAATCTGCCGGTTAATGGAACGTTAATGAGAGAGAACGTAGCCCTGGGAGTCATTTAGCAGCACCCCAGCGCCCCGTGTTATTGGTCAGACGGGGACAGATGCCTCCCTGTGATTGGCAGAGGCTCCGACGGATCAGGCAATTAGCACAGATGGGATATGGCAGCGCAGACATGAATCTAAGGACCCAAACCGCCTCTAGAACCACTAATGACTCTCCATAGTCATTACTGACTCCATTAGGTGCGGCTGAACTGCCCCCCCCCATCCCCCAGCCACTGTGGCCACTGAGACAATTTGCAATTGGTCTTCATTTTTTATTATTGATAGTTTTTTTAAATTATTCTACTTTTTTTCGGCAGTTCTCCAGTTTGGAGTTTGAGCAGTTATGCGGTTGCTAGGGTCCACTTTACCTTAGTAACCAGGGAGGATGCTGATATATGAATAGGAGAGGGGCTGAATTGAAAGATAAGGAATAAAAAGTAACAATAACAATAAAACTGGAGCCTCACAGAGCAATAGGGTTTGGCTGCCGGGGTCAGTTCTCCTGTTGCTAGGGCTCAAATTACCTTAGCAACCAGGGAGTGATTTGAATGAGAGACTGGTATATGAATAGGGGAGGGGCTGAATAGAAAGATAAGGAATAAAAAGTAACAATAACAATAAAACTGGAGCCTCACAGAGCAATAGGGTTTGGCTGCTGGGGTCAGTGACCCCCATTTGAAAGCTGCAAAGAAGTAGAAGATAAAGGCAAATAATTCAGAAACTATAAAAGTTAAATAATGGAGACCAATTGAAAAGTTGTTTAGAATTGGCCATTTTTTAATATATACAAAGCCTGCTGTGGAAGAGTTTTCCACATTGGAACAATCATGGCTGCTGATGTTCAGTATCGGGGGCTCACAGCAGGGCCGGGTGTTCCCAGCAGGCTCCGTTTGCTGTTCTTATAATAAAACTGCAGTTCCGCATTTACCACGAGCGGAACGTTCAGAAATTGAAAGTACCTAAGTCCAGATGGCAAATGCCCAGGGGAAGGGTATTAAAAGAACTGCAACGGGCCATTAAAGAGCCATTACACTCAGTGCCAGTTGGAAGGGGCGGTGCCAGGGCAGCCATTGCACTGCTGCTTCATTACAGGGCAACGGGGGGGACTGCGCAGCAGGACGGAAAGCGAGAAAAGGAGCTGAGAGAACAACTTTGTTACTGCTTTAGGGGAAACGTAGGGAGACGAGTGGGACCATGTAGCAGCTGTTTCCCAGGCACAGTCTGGCCTCTACTACTACTTTGTTCCAAGGGCCGGAACCGGCAGTGCAGAAAGGGACAGTATAGCAATTACATACTGGCACCATTGTAACTATTCATAAATTGGACAAACGTTGCAGGGAGGGTCCGACCAGCACTGGGGGCTACTGGGATGTAAGTGTGGCGGCCCCCCCCATTCCCCATGCTATCCAGAGCAACCAATCAACCTAGACTAGTAACTAGGGTTGGGACTAAGGGTAGGTAAGAGGGGTATGTGTCTGGGGGGGTGCAATAGCTTATGGGGGGGTAGTGGAAGAGCAGCAGGGGGGGTTGGTGGGGCGGCAGGGTTAGGGGTCACATGACTTGGGCAGCAATACTACTTAACCCAGGTCTGCTTGTATCCAGGGTTACATAGTTACATAGTTACATAGTTACATAGGGTTGAAAAAAGACCAGTGTCCATCAAGTTCAACCCATCCAAGTAAACCCAGCGCACCTAACCCACACCTACCAATCTATACACTCACATACATAAACTATAAATACAACCACTAGTACTAACTGTAGATATTAGTATCACAATAGCCTTGGATATTCTGATTGGACTGGGGGGTGCAGGGCCCAACTGGGCTGCCACCCCAGGGGCCCCTACCGGCTGCATCCCCCCTGCAGGAGCCCCCATCAACCGCCCAACATCCTCCCCTGATGTTGGGCGGGCGGGGGAGCGATAACAGGAATCGGGTCTGTGCCGCTGGGGCCCACCGGGTTTTATCCCCAGTATCCCAGCGGCCCAGTCCGACCCTGCTAGTATCCCTTAACAACCAATCAGAGCTTTGCTGTCATTACTATAATTGCCCTAGACCAGTAAAAGGGAGCTGCTCATTGGTGATTGTATTTTTTAAATACAATCACTGGTTTGCCCGCCCCCTGGAACCCCCCCCTTGCCCAATCCCTGGCCCCGACGCACTAAACGTAAGTCAGCGGTAGTTAATGGGTTAATGCTGTCGGCGCTGGAGCGGAACCAATGCTAAAAATAAACAAAAACCCACCATTTTCAGGTTCCTTATCTAAATTTCTAAATATTCCTATTTTTGCCGCTTTCTGTTTCCGTAGAAACAATGGTTGCCAAGGGAACAATAAACAGCAGTATTTGAGACCTTGAATCCCCCCCCCCCACAATCCCTGCTGGAAATTACCCCACCCCCCCATATCCCATATCCCAGTACAACATACACTGTTCCCTGATGGAACATTCCATCTGTGTGGGTTGGGGGGGGGGGCCGTATCTCGCCGCTTTCCCTTCTCTGTTAATAAAATATTAAACTGAGGCAAAAAAAAAACTTTCCGTTCTGTTATTTTTAGAAGCGGGGAGAGTGACCCCGGCCCGGGGGTTAGAGGCAACTCGGATCTGTCTCTGCCTGGGGCAGAACTACAGAAAGTACCCGGCACTGGGGAAACATCAACTGCCCCACGGGGTAAGTCATCTAAATACCACAAGGCATTATTGTATCTGTTTCTCCCCCTACAGAACATTATTGTAATAACTTGTCCTGTCCCGCCCCTGTCCTGCCCCTGTCCCGCCCCTATCCTGCCTCTGATCCGCCCCTGTCCTGCCCCTGTCCTGCCTCTGTCCCGCCCCTGTCCCACCCCTGTCCCGCCCCTGTCCTGCCCCTGTCCTGCCTCTGATCCGCCCCTGTCCCTCCCCTATCCTGCCTCTGATCCGCCCCTGTCCTGCCCCTGTCCTGCCTCTGATCCGCCCCTGTCCTGCCCCTGTCCCTCCCCTGTCCTGCCTCTGATCCACCCCTGTCCCTCCCCTGTCCTGCCTCTGATCCACCCCTGTCCTGCCTCTGATCCGCCCCTGTCCCTCCCCTGTCCTGCCTCTGATCCACCCCTGTCCCTCCCCTGTCCTGCCTCTGATCCGCCCCTGTCCTGCCCCTGTCCCGCCCCTGTCCTGCCTCTGATCCGCCCCTGTCCTGCCCCTGTCCCGCCCCTGTCCTGCCTCTGATCCGCCCCTGTCCTGCCCCTGTCCCGCCCCTGTCCTGCCTCTGATCCGCCCCTGTCCCGCCCCTGTCCTGCCTCTGATCCGCCCCTGTCCCGCCCCTGTCCTGCCTCTGATCCGCCCCTGTCCTGCCCCTGTCCTGCCCCTGTCCTGCCTCTGATCCGCCCCTGTCCTGCCTCTGATCCGCCCCTGTCCTGCCCCTGTCCCGCCCCTGTCCTGCCTCTGATCCACCCCTGTCCCGCCCCTGTCCTGCCTCTGATCCGCCCCTGTCCTGCCCCTGTCCTGCCCCTGTCCTGCCTCTGATCCGCCCCTGTCCTGCCCCTGTCCCGCCCCTGTCCTGCCTCTGATCCGCCCCTGTCCTGCCCCTGTCCCGCCCCTATCCTGCCTCTGACCCGCCCCTGTCCCGCCCCTGCCTCTGATCCACCCCATCCTGCCTCCTAGCCCCTCCCCCAGCTCCCACCTTTCTAAAAGCCTTGCTTCCTGTTTCCCCTTGAATGCTGCCCACCGACATCACGCCCCGCCCCCACTTACATCACAATCCCACCCCCAACATAACAGACCCGCCCACCGCCATGGCTGGTTAGAACATTGGCAAAAGGTGACAACCCCTAAAATAAGAGGTGCTTTTTGGGTGAACTTGCCCTTTATTTGTGAGTGCAGGGTTCCTAACGAGCCCTGGCATTTGATTGGGTTAAAGGCAAGTGATGGATTGGCTGGGAATAAGAAGCCGCAGTCGATAGTTAATCCTTTATACACAGGCAGGAGATGGAGCAGAAGCTTCAGTCAATACCGTGTGGCAGAACCTGCCAGAAATGAGCCGACTCCAGCAGCCCAACATCAATACCCCCGATAATGAGGCTCCCATATAAATATATCATTCCGTGGCAAAAAACACTATTTCTGGGCTGCAGGGAGTTTCTATTGGGCAGAAATGCCCGGTCCGGATCCCTTCCCCAGGCTATTGGCCGGCATGGAGCTGTGGCACCGACTGGGACGTGGTGATGTTGCTACGTAGTTGCTAAGGCTGATAAAAGAACCACATTGGTCCATATTGCCCATTCATGGAATCCCCTTGTCCGCTATTGAGTACAGGAGCCAAACTGGACCCTACCAATGTGCTGCCCCGCCAACATCCAATTTGCCCCACCCTCCTTCATTCTGCCCCAAGACCCCCCAACTACCCCTAATTCTATCCCCTTGATATAAAGGGACATTCAGCGCCCCATCTCTGTGCCCCCCGTGCCTCTCCTCCCATGTGTCAGCAGGGGTAACCAGCAGTGCACCCCTATGCTCTCCAGACTTGGACCATTGCACCTTACAACTGTGCTGCTAGTAGAGTGTAAGCTCTGTGGCCCAGCAGCTATTCACCCTGTGCATTCCGTGCCCATTGATACACATACCCTGCTAGTAGAGTGTAAGCTCTGTGGCTCAGCAGCTATTCTCCCTGTGCATTCCGTGCCCATTGATACACATACCCTGCTAGTAGAGTGTAAGCTCTGTGGCCCAGCAGCTATTCTCCCTGTGCATTCTGTGCCCATTGATACACATACCCTGCTAGTAGAGTGTAAGCTCTGTGGCTCAGCAGCTATTCTCCCTGTGCATTCCGTGCCCATTGATACACATACCCTGCTAGTAGAGTGTAAGCTCTGTGGCTCACCAGCTATTCTCCCTGTGCATTCCGTGCCCATTGATACACATACCCTGCTAGTAGAGTGTAAGCTCTGTGGCCCAGCAGCTTTTCTCCCTGTGCATTCTGTGCCCATTGATACACATACCCTGCTAGTAGAGTGTAAGCTCTGTGGCCCAGCAGCTATTCTCCCTGTGCATTCTGTGCCCATTGATACACATACCCTGCTAGTAGAGTGTAAGCTCTGTGGCCCAGCAGCTATTCTCCCTGTGCATTCTGTGCCCATTGATACACATACCCTGCTAGTAGAGTGTAAGCTCTGTGGCCCAGCAGCTATTCTCCCTGTGCATTCCGTGCCCATTGATACACATACCCTGCTAGTAGAGTGTAAGCTCTGTGGCCCAGCAGCTATTCTCCCTGTGCATTCTGTGCCCATTGATACACATACCCTGCTAGTAGAGTGTAAGCTCTGTGGCTCAGCAGCTATTCTCCCTGTGCATTCCGTGCCCATTGATACACATACCCTGCTAGTAGAGTGTAAGCTCTGTGGCCCAGCAGCTATTCTCCCTGTGCATTCTGTGCCCATTGATACACATACCCTGCTAGTAGAGTGTAAGCTCTGTGGCCCAGCAGCTTTTCTCCCTGTGCATTCTGTGCCCATTGATACAAATACCCTGCTAGTAGAGTGTAAGCTCTGTGGCCCAGCAGCTATTCTCCCTGTGCATTCTGTGCCCATTGATACACATACCCTGCTAGTAGAGTGTAAGCTCTGTGGCCCAGCAGCTATTCTCCCTGTGCATTCCGTGCCCATTGATACACATACCCTGCTAGTAGAGTGTAAGCTCTGTGGCTCAGCAGCTATTCTCCCTGTGCATTCCGTGCCCATTGATACACATACCCTTCTAGTAGAGTGTAAGCTCTGTGGCTCAGCAGCTATTCTCCCTGTGCATTCTGTGCCCTGTGCATTCTGTGCCCATTGATACACATACCCTGCTAGTAGAGTGTAAGCTCTGTGGCCCAGCAGCTATTCTCCCTGTGCATTCTGTGCCCATTGATACACATACCCTGCTAGTAGAGTGTAAGCTCTGTGGCCCAGCAGCTATTCTCCCTGTGCATTCCGTGCCCATTGATACACATACCCTGCTAGTAGAGTGTAAGCTCTGTGGCCCAGCAGCTATTCTCCCTGTGCATTCCGTGCCCATTGATACACATACCCTGCTAGTAGAGTGTAAGCTCTGTGGCTCAGCAGCTATTCTCCCTGTGCATTCCGTGCCCATTGATACACATACCCTTCTAGTAGAGTGTAAGCTCTGTGGCTCAGCAGCTATTCTCCCTGTGCATTCTGTGCCCTGTGCATTCTGTGCCCATTGATACACATACCCTGCTAGTAGAGTGTAAGCTCTGTGGCTCAGCAGCTATTCTCCCTGTGCATTCTTTGCCCATTGATACACATACCCTGCTAGTAGAGTGTAAGCTCTGTGGCCCAGCAGCTATTCTCCCTGTGCATTCTGTGCCCATTGATACACATACCCTGCTAGTAGAGTGTAAGCTCTGTGGCCCAGCAGCTATTCTCCCTGTGCATTCTGTGCCCATTGATACACATACCCTGCTAGTAGAGTGTAAGCTCTGTGGCCCAGCAGCTATTGTTCCTGTGCAGTCTGTGCCCATTGATACACATACCCTGCTAGTAGAGTGTAAGCTCTGTGGCCCAGCAGCTATTCTCCCTGTGCATTCTGTGCCCATTGATACACATACCCTGCTAGTAGAGTGTAAGCTCTGTGGCCCAGCAGCTATTCTCCCTGTGCATTCCGTGCCCATTGATACACATACCCTGCTAGTAGAGTGTAAGCTCTGTGGCCCAGCAGCTATTCTCCATGTGCATTCCGTGCCCATTGATACACATACCCGCCCCCCGCCCGTAGCGATTGGCTGATGGATACGGATGAGCTTGGGGAGTCTGGGAATAGAAGGCGGCAGCGGGAAAGGAAACATTTTGGCATTTAATGTGCATCAAATCCACAGAGAGCCGCGAACTCATAGTGTGTAATGAGCCTCCCCCCCGCCCCCCCCGCCCCCCCCGCCCCCCCCGCCCAGCAAGGAAATACTCACTTCCCATAAATGTTATTATTCATATTATAGGAACTGTCTTACTGTGTGCCCAGAGCATTCCTTCTCTGTATATTTGTATTTATACATATGGGTAGGGGGTGCCATAGTGTTTCCCTTAGACAGTACAGTATGGGGGTACAGCTTATTGTGTGCCCAGAGCATTCCTTCTCTGTATATTTGTATTTATACATATGGGTAGGGGGTGCCATAGTGTTTCCCTTAGACAGTACAGTATGGGGGTACAGCTTATTGTGTGCCCAGAACATTCCTTCTCTGTATATTTGTATTTATACATATGGGTAGGGGGTGCCATAGTGTTTCCCTTAGACAGTACATTATGGGGGTACAGCTTATTGTGTGCCCAGAACATTCCTTCTCTGTATATTTGTATTTATACATATGGGTAGGGGGTGCCATAGTGTTTCCCTTAGACAGTACAGTATGGGGTACAGCTTATTGTGTGCCCAGAACATTCCCTCTATGTATATTTGTATTTATACATATGGGTAGGGGTGCCATAGTGTTTCCCTTAGACAGTACAGTATGGGGGTACAGCTTATTGTGTGCCCAGAACATTCCTTCTCTGTATATTTGTATTTATACATATGGGTAGGAGGTGCCATAGTGTTTCCCTTAGACAGTACAGTATGGGGGTACAGCTTATTGTGTGCCCAGAACATTCCTTCTCTGTATATTTGTATTTATACATATGGGTAGGGGGTGCCATAGTGTTTCCCTTAGACAGTACAGTATGGGGGTACAGCTTATTGTGTGCCCAGAACATTCCCTCTCTGTATATTTGTATTTATACATATGGGTAGGGGGTGCCATAGTGTTTCCCTTAGACAGTACATTATGGGGGTACAGCTTATTGTGTGCCCAGAACATTCCTTCTCTGTATATTTGTATTTATACATATGGGTAGGGGTGCCATAGTGTTTCCCTTAGACAGTACAGTATGGGGGTACAGCTTATTGTGTGCCCAGAACATTCCTTCTCTGTATATTTGTATTTATACATATGGGTAGGGGGTGCCATAGTGTTTCCCTTAGACAGTACAGTATGGGGGTACAGCTTATTGTGTGCCCAGAACATTCCTTCTCTGTATATTTGTATTTATACATATGGGTAGGGGGTGCCATAGTGTTTCCCTTAGACAGTACAGTATGGGGGTACAGCTTATTGTGTGCCCAGAACATTCCTTCTCTGTATATTTGTATTTATACATATGGGTAGGGGGTGCCATAGTGTTTCCCTTAGACAGTACAGTATGGGGGTACAGCTTATTGTGTGCCCAGAACATTCCCTCTCTGTATATTTGTATTTATACATATGGGTAGGGGGTGCCATAGTGTTTCCCTTAGACAGTACAGTATGGGGGTACAGCTTATTGTGTGCCCAGAACATTCCTTCTCTGTATATTTGTATTTATACATATGGGTAGGGGGTGCCATAGTGTTTCCCTTAGACAGTACAGTATGGGGTACAGCTTATTGTGTGCCCAGAACATTCCTTCTCTGTATATTTGTATTTATACATATGGGTAGGGGGTGCCATAGTGTTTCCCTTAGACAGTACAGTATGGGGGTACAGCTTATTGTGTGCCCAGAGCATTCCGGGCCAATCCCTGTAAGCCTGGGAGCAGAGCGGTACATTATCCGGTTGGCCTCACATCCCATGATGGGATTATATAATGCCAGAGCTCAGTGAGGGCAGAATTCCCTGCGGCTCCGTAACTCCCTGCTGTGCTCTGAGGAATCTCCTTCCCTTCCTGCCCTATTTATAAATGAATCATCTCAGCCAGAAATCTCCTTCCCCCTCTGTATCTCTCACTCCCAGTCTCCCCAGCGAGCCCCCGAACCCCCATGTATGTATGCCTATTCCCATGTATCAGCATAATGGGAGACCCTGCCCCAAGGAGCTTACACTCTAGTGGTATAATGGGAGACCCTGTCCCAAGGAGCTTACACTCTAGTGGTATAATGGGAGACCCTGTCCCAAGGAGCTTACACTCTAGAGGTATAATGGGAGGCCCTGCCCCAAGGAGCTTACACTCTAGTGGTATAATGGGAGGCCCTGCCCCAAGGAGCTTACACTCTAGTGGAATAATGGGAGGCCCTGCCCCAAGGAGCTTACACTCTAGTGGTATAATGGGAGGCCCTGCCCCAAGGAGCTTACACTCTAGTGGTATAATGGGAGACCCTGCCCCAAGGAGCTTACACTCTAGTGGTATAATGGGAGGCCCTGCCCCAAGGAGCCTACACTCTAGTGGTATAATGGGAGGCCCTGCCCCAAGGAGCTTACACTCTAGTGGAATAATGGGAGGCCCTGTCCCAAGGAGCTTACACTCTAGTGGTATAATGGGAGGCCCTGCCCCAAGGAGCTTACACTCTAGTGGTATAATGGGAGACCCTGCCCCAAGGAGCTTACACTCTAGTGGTATAATGGGAGGCCCTGTCCCAAGGAGCTTACACTCTAGTGGTATAATGGGAGGCCCTGCCCCAAGGAGCTTACACTCTAGTGGTATAATGGGAGGCCCTGTCCCAAGGAGCTTACACTCTAGTGGTATAATGGGAGACCCTGCCCCAAGGAGCTTACACTCTAGTGGTATAATGGGAGACCCTGTCCCAAGGAGCTTACACTCTAGTGATATAATGGGAGACCCTGCCCCAAGGAGCTTACACTCTAGTGATATAATGGGAGACCCTGCCCCAAGGAGCTTACACTCTAGTGGTATAATGGGAGACCCTGCCCCACGAGCTTACACTCTAGAGGTATAATGGGAGGCCCTGCCCCAAGGAGCTTACACTCTAGAGGTGAGTAAATGGTTAAAGGTTTGGAAGTTCAGGGGCAAAGAGCAGAATGTGGGTAACAGCTTCTCTATGAGCCACACCCCATAAACCCCATGGACTCTCCATCTCTCAGATTTAACCCCTTACTGGCTCCCTATAGAAATACCCCCCCCCTCCCCCACATAAAGGGAATATAAACCCAAATATACAATTCTACATAATGAAAATAAGTTCTAAGGTTCTAAGCGTTACAGTTACTTATTGGAACAGAGAGCAGTTATTCCCTTTGCTTCTCTCTGCACTGTATTGTATTCATGGCACAGGGCATTTCTATTCATGGCACAGGGCATTTCTATTCATGGCACGGGGCAATTCTATTCATGGCACAGGGCAATTCTATTCATGGCACGGGGCATTTCTATTCATGGCACAGGGCAATTCTATTCATGGCACGGGGCATTTCTATTCATGGCACGGGGCAATTCTATTCATGGCACAGGGCAATTCTATTCATGGCACAGGGCAATTCTATTCATGGCACGGGGCATTTCTATTCATGGCACGGGGCAATTCTATTCATGGCACAGGGCAATTCTATTCATGGCACAGGGCAATTCTATTCATGGCACAGGGCAATTCTATTCATGGCACAGGGCATTTCTATTCATGGCACAGGGCATTTCTATTCATGGCACAGGGCATTTCTATTCATGGCACAGGGCAATTCTATTCATGGCACGGGGCATTTCTATTCATGGCACAGGGCAATTCTATTCATGGCACGGGGCATTTCTATTCATGGCACAGGGCAATTCTATTCATGGCACGGGGCATTTCTATTCATGGCACAGGGCAATTCTATTCATGGCACGGGGCATTTCTATTCATGGCACAGGGCAATTCTATTCATGGCACGGGGCATTTCTATTCATGGCACAGGGCATTTCTATTCATGGCACAGGGCATTTCTATTCATGGCACAGGGCATTTCTATTCATGGCACAGGGCAAGTCTATTCATGGCACAGGGCAATTCTATTCATGGCACAGGGCAATTCTATTCATGGCACAGGGCATTTCTATTCATGGCACGGGGCATTTCTATTCATGGCACGGGGCATTTCTATTCATGGCACGGGGCAATTCTATTCATGGCACAGGGCATTTCTATTCATGGCACAGGGCATTTCTATTCATGGCACAGGGCATTTCTATTCATGGCACAGGGCATTTCTATTCATGGCACAGGGCAAGTCTATTCATGGCACAGGGCAAGTCTATTCATGGCACAGGGCATTTCTATGTGTGGCACTGTGTGTGGGGTAGAATGCCTACAGACACCCTGTGCTTCCAACACAAGTCTACTTGCCCCTAGGTAAGTACTCCTACTGCCCTCTCACCTCCTAATGCAGAATATCTGCCCCCTGCAGGCACCCCGGAGCTTTGCCTCTGCCCCCCACCCTGGAGCTTTGCCCCTGCCCCCACCCTGGAGCTTTGCCCCTGCCCCCACCCTGGAGCTTTGCCCCTGCCCCCAGCTCTCCCAGGACTAACACTGACACTTAATTGGATATAATATCATTCTCTGCTCCCAAACTGCCACCTTCCCTCAGATCAGTGCTAATTGCTTTATAATCAGTGTGGAAGTCTGTGGCCCCTTGCTCTGGGCCTGGCCATTGGCCGCTGTGCCCGCTGCTTAGTGATGGCATTACAGTTCTGCTAGATGGGGGAGCCAATAGGAACTCCCTGATTCTGTATAAACCCGAAGAAAGCGGAATTTTCTGCCAACACTGACAGGCAGTTGCTAATCGAGCCAATGGGAAGGGATCAGACTGTCAAAGATAGACTGGAAGCGAATATAAAGGTTAACTTAGCCTTTAACAGCTTGATACCCAAATCAGCTGCAACGTGCTCGCTGCACTCGATAGGCCAGTTATAAAGTCCCACGGTGGCCATTGATTTGCTGCTATTACATTTCACTGCAGATAAATTTGATACCGGTTCTGGCAGGTAAAACCCAGTGTAACACTACGGGGGGCCCCTGGGCTGTCGGCCTGACCCCACTCGGGGGCAATCTCTGTGGAACAAACCTCCACAGAAGGGAAATCCTTACTAATTCCATCAGCTTTAGGGGGCACTATACCAAGGGCACCCTAATATTCACCCCCAGTCATGTATCTCTGGCCCCTTCTCTCTGTGTCTCTTACCCCCCCCCCCAGTTTCACCCCTATGGTGTTGCCCCTGAGCCCCCATTGTCGTTCCGCTCCATCCCCATTCACCCCCATGTGACTTTGCCCGACTCCGTCAGACTTATCCACCATTAAGCACCGCATGGAAATGTGAGCAGCATGCACAACTGCCGCCTCCCAAAGGGGCAACCGCTCACCTCACCGTCCCCTTACTGTATAGAGAGACAGCTGCACCGGGGGGTCTCACAGAGACAGGCACAGACACATAACAGCAGCCACCTAACTGCCAGCTTAGACAGATTTAGGTAGAGGGATGATAAAAATCAGGTAGGCGGCTATTATTTCTAGAGATATATAGATACTAAGATATATATATACGTGTGTAGATAATATAAATAGACAGATAACTTACAGATACCTCATTAATAGACAGATGATAGATAAAAATAGACAGTTACAAGCAGCCTATAGTTTTGGATAGGCAGAGATACATAGATGACAAATATATACAAATAGATAGATAGATAGATAGATAGATAGATAGATAGACAGACAGACAGACAGACAGACAGACAGACAGATAGATAGATAGATAGTAGAGAGATAGATAGATAGATAGATAGATAGATAGATAGACAGACAGACAGACAGACAGACAGACAGATAGATAGATAGATAGTAGAGAGATAGATAGATAGATAGACAGACAGACAGACAGACAGACAGACAGACAGACAGATAGATAGATAGATAGATAGTAGAGAGATAGATAGATAGATAGATAGATAGATAGATAGAGGCAAGCAGTTATAGACAGACAACGACAGACAGATAGTTAGTTAGAGACAAGCAGTTACAGATAGTTAAGAGACTGACAGGCAGTTAGTTAAAGATAAGCAGTTACCAACAGTTGGAGACTGACAGGCAGTTAGTTAGAGACAAGCAGTTAGAGATAGAGACTGATAGGCATTTAGAGACAAACAGAAAGACAGTTATAGACTGACAGGCAGTTATTGACAAACAGAAAGACAGTTAGAGACTGACAGGCAGTTATAGACAAACAGAAAGACAGTTAGAGACTGACAGGCAGTTAGCTAGAGACAGCACTTACAGAAAGACAGTTAGAGACTGACAGGCAGTTATAGACAAACAGAAAGACAGTTAGAGACTGACAGGCAGTTAGCTAGAGACAGCACTTACAGAAAGACAGTTAGAGACTGACAGGCAGTTAGCTAGAGACAGCACTTACAGAAAGACAGTTAGAGAAACTGACAGGCAGTTAGCTAGAGACAACACTTACAGAAAGACAGTTAGAGACTGACAGGCAGTTATAGACAAACAGAAAGACAGTTAGAGACTGACAGGCAGTTAGCTAGAGACAGCACTTACAGAAAGACAGTTAGAGACTGACAGGCAGTTATAGACAAACAGAAAGACAGTTATAGACTGACAGGCAGTTATAGACAAACAGAAAGACAGTTATAGACTGACAGGCAGTTATAGACAAACAGAAAGACAGTTAGAGACTGACAGGCAGTTATAGACAAACAGAAAGACAGTTAGAGACTGACAGGCAGTTATAGACAAACAGAAAGACAGTTAGAGACTGACAGGCAGTTATAGACAAACGGAAAGACAGTTAGAGACTGACAGGCAGTTATAGACAAACGGAAAGACAGTTAGAGACTGACAGGCAGTTATAGACAAACAGAAAGACAGTTAGAGACTGACAGGCAGTTATAGACAAACGGAAAGACAGTTAGAGACTGACAGGCAGTTATAGACAAACGGAAAGACAGTTAGAGACTGACAGGCAGTTATAGACAAACAGAAAGACAGTTAGAGACTGACAGGCAGTTATAGACAAACAGAAAGACAGTTAGAGACTGACAGGCAGTTATAGACAAACAGAAAGACAGTTAGAGACTGACAGGCAGTTAGTTAGAGAGAAGCAGTTACAGGCAGGCAGATAACGCTCACCTCACTCATGGTGTCTGTCTCTAAATGATGGGAACTGATGTCTCTCGCAGCTGCTCCTCTCTCTCCTCCCTGGGATACAGACTGCCTCTCACTCTCTCCCAGGCTCTCACTGCATCCCTATGGAGCCGGGGCTACACACTGACTGACAGCTCGCCCCAGCCAATAGGAATCTCCCCCATCCATTTGCTGCATTTCCAAAAAAGGGTGCGTGTTGCCTGCCGGGCGAGAGGGTGCCAGTGGGTGCACAGGGGGTTAACTCCTCGCTTGCCAGCACTCTGCCGGCCCCACACACATACACACAGGTACTGGTGGGAATTTGTATATTGTATATAAGGTAACAAGGAAAGCTTATATTCACAGAATGTCCCTCTAGATTGTAAGCTTTTGTGAACAGGGAATGCTGTTTGGTGTATAGAGAACTTATATCAACGCAGGTATGATCCCAGCCCAGCGACCTCCAACCAGTGTCCCTCCCTTACAGTCATTTGTGGGAAAGGGGGTGTCTCCCCCATCCCTTTAAGCCTGTTGTCCTAATGGGTCTTTATGGGGGAGGCTGATAGGAGTTATTGGGGTAAGGAAACTGGGGTATTACAGGTATAGTAAGAGAAGATAAGATGGAGACAGTAGGGCAAGATGGAGACAGTAGGACAAGATGGAGACAGTAGGGCAAGATGGAGACAGTAGGGCAAGATGGAGACAGTAGGACAAGATGGAGACAGTAGGGCAAGATGGAGACAGTAGGACAAGATGGAGACAGTAGGGCAAGATGGAGACAGTAGGGCAAGATGGAGACAGTATGACAAGATGGAGACAGTAGGGCAAGATGGAGACAGTAGGGCAAGATGGAGACAGTAGGGCAAGATGGAGACAGTATGACAAGATGGAGACAGTAGGGCAAGATGGAGACAGTAGGGCAAGATGGAGACAGTAGGGCAAGATGGAGACAGTAGGGCAAGATGGAGACAGTACGACAAGATGGAGACAGTAGGGCAAGATGGAGACAGTAGGGCAAGATGGAGACAGTAGGGCAAGATGGAGACAGTAGGGCAAGATGGAGACAGTAGGGCAAGATGGAGACAGTAGGGCAAGATGGAGACAGTAGGACAAGATGGAGACAGTAGGGCAGGATGGAGACAGTAGGACAAGATGGAGACAGTAGGACAAGATGGAGACAGTAGGACAAGATGGAGACAGTAGGGCAAGATGGAGACAGTAGGGCAGGATGGAGACAGTAGGGCAGGATGGAGTCAGTAGGACAAGATGGAGTCAGTAGGGCAAGATGGAGACAGTTGGACAAGATGGAGACAGTAGGGCAAGATGGAGACAGTAGGACAAGATGGAGTCAGTAGGGCAAGATGGAGACAGTAGGACAAGATGGAGACAGTAGGGCAGGATGGAGACAGTAGGACAAGATGGAGACAGTAGGGCAAGATGGGGACAGTAGGACAAGATGGAGACAGTAGGACAAGATGGAGACAGTAGGGCAGGATGGAGACAGTAGGACAAGATGGAGACAGTAGGGCAAGATGGAGACAGTAGGGCAAGATGAAGACAGTAGGGCAAGATGGGGACAGTAGGGCAAGATGGAGACAGTAGGGCAAGATGGAGACAGTAGGGCAAGATGGAGACAGTAGGGCAAGATGGAGACAGTAGGACAAGATGGAGACAGTAGGACAAGATAGAGACAGTAGGGCAAGATGGAGACAGCAGGACAAGATGGAGACAGTAGAGCAAGATGGAGACAGTAGGACAAGATGGAGACAGTAGGGCAAGATGGAGACAGTAGGACAAGATGGAGACAGTAGGGCAAGATGGGGACAGTAGGGCAAGATGGAGACAGTAGGGCAAGATGGAGACAGTAGGGCAAGATGGAGACAGTAGGGCAAGATGGAGACAGTAGGGCAAGATGGAGACAAAATGTATTCAACTATTTTGACCCACTTTGCTCTAAAAAAAGTTCCCTATTAAACATCTTTCCTGTTCTGTGTTTCTGCCCCGTTTGGGCCGAGCTGCTGGATCAGATTTAGCAGGAGAGAGAGAGATTTATTCATACGCGGTATCTCCCCACTAATCCCGCAGCCTACAGCTCCCTAATCCCCCCCTGTTACCAATGGCATTCCCATACATTCCTGTGCAAGGAGCTAACAATCTACTTTTAGCGCAGGACTGCGCTGCCTCCCTGTTCAGCCCCTGTGGCACCAAAGGGTTAAATGGTGGTGCCGCTCGGTGAGTCTCACAGCTGGGTGCTCGGGGGCCATGCCTGGCCAGCCGCCATCTTTGTGTCTCCTGGGGGATGAGGGAGGCAGTGGATTTGATGGTGATTAAAGGAAATTTGGGTTTTTGTTTCGCTCCCACACTGCCTGTTCCTTGTCAGCTTTAATTGCCCTCGCTGGCACAATACCGCTCCGGCTGGGAAAGGGTTAAACGAGTTACTTAATAGGCACTTAGTGGCTAATGAGGGGAGTCAGGGGAAGAGAGAGGAATGGATGGGGGGAAAGAGATGGAACTGGGAGAGAGGGGATTGGAGAAAGTGACTGGGGAAGGGCAACAGCCGGGGCAATAGGAGGGGGGTGAGGCTGGCTCTGGTCAGAGAACCCAAATAGTATTTTAATGGCAATTGGTAAGTAGAGAGAGTTTGGGGGTGGGAGGAGGGGGGGAGAGGCATTTGGGGGAGATAAAAAAATGTTGGGGGTAAGAGGCAAGAGATTAGAGAGAGGTGGGTATGGGGTGAAGGCAGAAAGAGAAGTGAGGCACTTGTTTGGGGCAAAAAAGAGAGATGGATGGGGAAAGTGATTGGGGGAGGAAATGGGGGCAATAAAGACAGAGGTCGAAGGAAGAGATAGAGATGATTGGGGGGGGGCAGAGAATAAAATATAATG
Source organism: Xenopus tropicalis (assembly GCF_000004195.4). Taxonomy (NCBI): domain Eukaryota; kingdom Metazoa; phylum Chordata; class Amphibia; order Anura; family Pipidae; genus Xenopus; species Xenopus tropicalis. The sequence goes on from NC_030684.2 coordinate 141,414,827, forward strand.
TTTGTGATGGGAGGCAGAGGAACTGGGTGAGGGGGTGAGCCAACTGGTGGCGCTATGATGGGGGCAATAAACAGATGGAGAAAGGGAGGTACAAGTCAGTGGAAAGGAGAGAGATCATTGGGGGCAGAAGGCTATGGAATATGGCTACGGGAAGGGTGGGTACAGGGGGAACCCAAGGGGTTGGGGGCAAAAGGCTAGGGGATATGGCTAGGGGAACGGTTGGTACAGGGGGAACCCAAGGGGTTGGGGGCAAAAGGCTAGGGGATATGGCTAGGGGAAGGGTTGGTACAGGGGGAACCCAAGGGGTTGGGGGCAGAAGGCTAGGGGATATGGCTAGGGGAAGGGTTGGTACAGGGGGAACCCAAGGGGTTGGGGGCAAAAGGCTAGGGGATATGGCTAGGGGAAGGGTTGGTACAGGGGGAACCCAAGGGGTTGGGGGCAGAAGGCTAGGGGATATGGCTAGGGGAAGGGTTGGTACAGGGGGAACCCAAGGGGTTGGGGGCAGAAGGCTAGGGGATATGGCTAGGGGAAGGGTTGGTACAGGGGGAACCCAAGGGGTTGGGGGCAGAAGGCTAGGGGATATGGCTAGGGGAAGGGTTGGTACAGGGGGAACCCAAGGGGTTGGGGGCAGAAGGCTAGGGATGGTTTAGGCTACAGGGATAGGGGGTGGACATGACTGAAGAGGGAAAGAGAGAGATATGGGAAAGGATATGGGTGTGGGGGGAAGAAATTCTCCTATGAGGTTGAGGTAAGTCAGAGACGGCTTGGGGTGAGGCAGGGAGACTTGGGAGGGGTGATGGTTGAGGGGGAAGAGATGGCTTGGGGTGATGGTTGAGGGGGAAGAGATGGCTTGGGGTGATGGTTGAGGGGGAAGAGATGGCTTGGGGTGTTGGTTGATGAGGGAAGAGATGGCTTGGGGTGATGGTTGATGGGGGAAGAGATGGCTTGGGGTGATGGTTGAGGGGGAAGAGATGGCTTGGGGTGATGGTTGAGGGGGAAGAGATGGCTTGGGGTGATGGTTGAGGGGGAAGAGATGGCTTGGGGTGATGGTTGAGGGGGAAGAGATGGCTTGGGGTGATGGTTGAGGGGGAAGAGATGGCTTGGGGTGATGGTTGATGAGGGAAGAGATGGCTTGGGGTGATGGTTGATGAGGGAAGAGATGGCTTGGGGTGATGGTTGATGGGGGAAGAGCTGGCTTGGGGTGATAGTTAATGGGGGAAGAGATGGCTTGGGGTGATGGTTGAGGGGGAAGAGATGGCTTGGGGTGATGGTTGAGGGGGAAGAGATGGCTTGGGGTGATGGTTGAGGGGGAAGAGATGGCTTGGGGTGATGGTTGAGGGGGAAGAGATGGCTTGGGGTGATGGTTGAGGGGGAAGAGATGGCTTGGGGTGATGGTTGAGGGGAAGAGATGGCTTGGGGTGATGGTTGAGGGGGAAGAGATGGCTTGGGGTGATGGTTGATGGGGAAGAGATGGCTTGGGTGATGGTTGAGGGGGAAGAGATGGCTTGGGGTGATGGTTGAGGGGGAAGAGATGGCTTGGGGTGATGGTTGAGGGGGAAGAGATGGCTTGGGGTGATGGTTGATGAGGGAAGAGATGGCTTGGGGTGATGGTTGATGGGGTAAGAGCTGGCTTGGGGTGATGGTTGATGGGGAAGAGATGGCTTGGGGTGATGGTTGAGGGGGAAGAGATGGCTTGGGAGGATGGTTGAGGGGGAAGAGATGGCTTGGGAGGATGGTTGAGGGGGAAGAGATGGCTTGGGGTGATGGTTGAGGGGGAAGAGATGGCTTGGGGTGATGGTTGAGGGGGAAGAGATGGCTTGGGGTGATGGTTGAGGGGGAAGAGATGGCTTGGGGTGATGGTTGAGGGGGAAGAGATGGCTGGAGGAAATAGTTGTTGGGGGGAGTAGGTAACCTGTGGGATAAGTGGAGTTGGTTGGAGGGGAGAGGGGGCTGAAGGGGGTTAGAGATGAACAGAGAGATGGAGGCAGGGAAGTATTTGTGAGAAAACTGGTTGAGGAAAAAGAGTCTTTTTTAGGGATAACTCCATCTCTCCCCCTCCATCTCTCTCTCTCACTTCCCATTCTTTTCCTCCCTCCATCTCTCTCTCTCTCTCTCTCTTTCACTCCCCATCCTTTTCCTCCCTCCATCTCTCTCTCTCTCTCTCTCTCTCTCTCTCTCTCTCACTCCCCATCCTTTTCCTCCCTCCATCTCTCTCTCTCTCTCTCTCTCTCTCTCTCTCTCACTCCCCATCCTTTTCCTCCCTCCATCTCTCTCTCTCTCTCTCTCTCTCTCTCACTCCCCATCCTTTTCCTCCCTCCATCTCTCTCTCTCTCTCTCTCTCTCTCACTCCCCATCCTTTTCCTCCCTCCATCTCTCTCTATCTCTCTGTCTCTCTCTCTCTCTATCCCTCCCCTCCCTCCCATTCTGCCCAGCAGGAGGTAGCCCCTCTCCAGTTATTCAGGCTCTATTTATCCCATAATACCCATAATACCCAGTGCTGACCTGAGATCCCTCCCCAGAGCCACAAGCCCGTGCATATTGCGTGTGACAGCTCCTATTCTCTCTCCCCGCTCTCTGGGGGAGCAGAAAGTCTCTCTACTTAATGATGTGCCTGAAGATACAGTAGATGACAGAATTTCACACCAGATTGATTTCCCCTTGGCTGCTAAGTGGAGAGCCCGTGGCTAGGATCCGCACGGAATTCCCCTGCCACCCATTGGCGTCACTTTGCACAAACAAATACGCATGGAGCTCCCGAATCCCAAGGGGTAAAGGCTCATTAAGGTTATTCTTAGGTGGTTTCTAGTACCCAGCCGAGCCTCCATCTTTGGGGCCCTGACTTCAGGTTGGAAACCTCTCTGATCTGTTGTATATTTGGGTCCGTGTTTGTTATGTGCCATCTCCAACTTCTGCCATTTCTGCTCCCCATTCCCTTCCTTCCCCACCCTCTGTGCCCTATCTTCCTCCTTTCCAGACTCTTCCTGTTCCATCCCACATCTCTGTGCCCTCTTTGGCCCCTTCCCCATCCTTTGTGCCTTCACTTTCTTCTTCCTACTCCTCCCAACTCTGTGTCCCCTCTCTACTTGCTTACTGCTTCTTCTACTGCTTCCATCTACGTTCCTTCTACCTTCTTCCTACTCCTCCCCAACTCTGTGTCCCCTCTCTACTTGCTTACTGCTTCTTTTACTGCTTCCATCTACGTTCCTTCTACCTTCTTCCTACTCCTCCCAACTCTGTGTCCCCTCTCTACTTGCTTACTGCTTCTTCTACTGCTTCCATCTACGTTCCTTCTACCTTCTTCCTACTCCTCCCAACTCTGTGTCCCCTCTCTACTTGCTTACTGCTTCTTTTACTGCTTCCATCTACGTTCCTTCTACCTTCTTCCTACTCCTCCCAACTCTGTGTCCCCTCTCTACTTGCTTACTGCTTCTTCTACTGCTTCCATCTACGTTCCTTCTACCTTCTTCCTACTCCTCCCAACTCTGTGTCCCCTCTCTACTTGCTTACTGCTTCTTCTACTGCTTCCATCTACGTTCCTTCTACCTTCTTCCTACTCCTCCCAACTCTGTGTCCCCTCTCTACTTGCTTACTGCTTCTTCTACTGCTTCCATCTACGTTCCTTCTACCTTCTTCCTACTCCTCCCCAACTCTGTGTCCCCTCTCTACTTGCTTACTGCTTCTTCTACTGCTTCCATCTACGTTCCTTCTACCTTCTTCCTACTCCTCCCAACTCTGTGTCCCCTCTCTACTTGCTTACTGCTTCTTCTACTGCTTCCATCTACGTTCCTTCTACCTTCTTCCTACTCCTCCCCAACTCTGTGTCCCCTCTCTACTTGCTTACTGCTTCTACTGCTACTTTCCCAAACTCTGTGACTTCTCCACTTTTCTCCTCATCTCTAGCTACTTTCCCCGTCTCCGTGCCCTCTTTGGCTCCTTCCCCAACTCTGTGTAACCTATCTACCTTCTTACTGCTTTTTTATCCATCTATGTGCCTTCTCTACCTTTTTCCTCTTCCTTCTCCCTCTCTGTGTCTTCTCCACTTCCACCTCTACCTCCTTTCTGCTACTTCCCCATCTCTGTGCCTTCTTCAACTCCTTCCCCCTTCTCTAGCTCCTTTCCCATCTCTGTGCCTTCTCCAACTCCTTCCCCCATCTCTAGCTCCTTTCCCATCTCTGTGCCTTCTCCAACTCCTTCCCCCATCTCTGTGCCTTCTCCAACTCCTTCCCCCATCTCTATGCTATCTACAAGTCCTTCCCCCATCTCTATGCCATCTACAAGTCCTTCCCCCATCTCTAGCTCCATCCCCATCTCTATGCCTTCTCCAACTCCTTCCCTCATCTCTAGCTCCTCCCCCCATTTCTGTGCCTTCTCCAACTGTTTCCTCCATCTCTATGCCTTCTCCAACTCCTTCCCCATCTCTGTGCCTTCTCCAACTCCTTCCCCCATCTCTGTGCCTTCTCCAACTCCTTCCCCCATCTCTAGCTCCTCCCCCCATCTCTGTGCCCTCTGCCTCCTTCCTGCTCCTTCCCCTGTGCCTGCGCTCTCTGCCTCCATGCTGCTTTCTATGTCGTTTCTATCTCTGCCCTGATCTTTCTGTGCCTCTCTACCCCCTACCTGCTCTCTCTGCTGTCTCTTTAAGCTCAATACCTTCTGCCTGCTTCTCCCCATAATTATTGGGCTCGTTATTACACTTTATAGAGTGCAAGCCTGCTTGTTATTGAAGTGTGGGAGGAATCCCATGTACATGCAGGCTGCTTGCAGTGACCTGGCTGGAACTGAACCTGGGCCCCGGCGGGGGCTGTAAGGCAGCAATGCTAACCCTTTGGCCACATAGTTTAATGGGGTGCATATTTGGCTAAGGGGGGACCAGCAGATAGAGGCTGTAGCGCCTGAGAATTACATGTTGGGGTGCCAGAAGGCTGAATCCGGGATACAAACTGAGTAACCGGGCTCTAACCGGTAGCTGCAGGCCAGGAAGCCTCACCAACAGTGTGTCTTTTAGCAGTTAGTTGGTCCATGTTCCTTTTGCCCCAGAGCTCCAGACTGTACCGACCCGTAGCTGCCAGCGGAACCATGTTGTGCATCTCTCACTCGGCAATTGTTGGGGGTCAATAATGATGATCCCTGAAACCTTTTAACCCAGATCCACCCCCTTTCTCCCCATTGGTACATAAACCCCCCCACACCAATAGGCATGCTACATACACAATCTACTCCCTACTGAATCATGCTTACACATTGTGCCTACTGTCACCCCAATATAAATACCCCTCCCCCGCCCCCCAGTGACTGCATTCTCATTGGCAGTCACAAATTCCTATTTGTCCCCTAAAGATATGCAAAATCCCTTGTGCTCTTCCAAATGAGCCCCCGGCTGCCAGACCAAGAGAGAGGGAACAACCCATGTTTCCATTCGGGGTCTCAGGGGCATGCTGGGAATTGTAGTCCGGCAAACACTGGAGACATATATTAGCAGAGGGTTTCCCAGGGATTTATTTTTATTATTAGAGCGATAGACCCCAAGGTCAGGCACTCAGACTTGGGTTGGATAAATAACATCTCTTGAATACCCTCGGGGGCATATTTATTACAGCGTGTAAGCCAGCATCGCCAGTAACGTTGCCCATAGCAACCAATCAGCAGAAATAGCAACATTCACCTACAAGTTAGTAAACAAAAGCAAAGATCTGATCGGTTGCTACGGGTAACACCACCTGTGATAAATACTATCATAAATATGCCCCCTCGGTCTATGGTTAATTGCCATGGGCAGTGAGTGGCTATTCTCCGAGGTGCCACTAGGTGGCGACATTCCGCTAGTCTGTACCAGGTAGGAGGTGTTCCTGGGCATAAAACCCATTGGAACTTGCCCCCTGCCCAAGGTCTCATTAACCACCCAATAGGGGTTTTTCCTATGGTTTTCTATGGTGGCAGTTACACCTACTGCCCTGTGCAGCAATGCTTGATGGGTAATACAGGTAGGACTTGCAGTCCCGGGGCCGGGTTTTTTCACAAGCCGACAGGAGATGTCATTAGTTTCCACTAATGACCCCCAGGGAAGAGGAGTTTGCCATAAACAATCACTATGGCAGCTCCCACCCATTAAACTGCAGAAACTGCAGCCATAAAGACACCAGCAACCTTGCTTGTAAATGCAGTTAATTTAACATTATAAACTGGGGGGCATTAGTCATTAATGCCCCCCAATTATTTCCCCACCCCCCCATGATTCCTATCCAAGGGCCCCGCCGTGCTTATTACACATTAGTCATTAATGCCCCCCAATTATTTCCCCACCCCCCATGATTCCTATCCAAGGGCCCCGCCGTGCTTATTACACATTAGTCATTAATGCCCCCCAATTTTTGCCCCACCCCCCCATGATTCCTATCCAAGGGCCCCGCCATGCTTATTACACATTAGTCATTAATGCCCCCCAATTATTTCCCCACCCCCCTTGATTCCTATCCAAGGGCCCGCCGTGCTTATTACACATTAGTCAATAATGCCCCCCAATTATTGCCCCACCCCCCCATGATTCCTATCCAAGGGCCCCGCCGTGCTTATTACACATTAGTCATTAATGCCCCCCAATTATTGCCCCACCCCCCCATGATTCCTATCCAAGGGCCCCGCTGTGCTTATTACACATTAGTCATTAATGCCCCCCAATTTTTGCCCCACCCCCCATGATTCCTATCCAAGGGCCCCGCCGTGCTTATTACACATTAGTCAATAATGCCCCCCAATTATTGCCCCACCCCCCCATGATTCCTATCCAAGGGCCCCGCCGTGCTTATTACACATTAGTCATTAATGCCCCTCAATTTTTGCCCCCCCATGATTCCTATACAAGGGCCCCGCCGTGTTTATTACACATTAGTCATTAATGCCCCCCAATTTTTGCCCCCCCATGATTCCTATACAAGGGCCCCGCCGTGTTTATTACACATTAGTCATTAATGCCCCCCAATTTTTGCCCCCCCATGATTCCTATCCAAGGGCCCCGCCGTGTTTATTACACATTAGTCATTAATGCCCCTCAATTTTTGCCCCCCCATGATTCCTATCCAAGGGCCCCGCCATGCTTATTACGCACTTAGTTACCAGTGTTTACCCTACGGCTCAGGCCTCACTTGGCAAACAAGGCTAAAAATACAGTAATGATTAAACTACATTTCCCAGAATGCTCAGGGTGATGTTTGTAAACTGAGCCTTTTTTTTTTTTTGCTGCCTGAGCAGAACCCAGAGAGGGGGAGGAGGAGGGCGGCCCAGGTGTGCGTGTGTGAATATCAATACAGGTACAGCGTGTTCCGTACCAGACGAGATAGGCAGGTTTGACTTCATTCCCAGGGCATGCTGGGTAACTTTCCTTAGTTATCAGTTATTTGTGGCATTCACTAGTCCCATCCACACAGGCGGCTGCACGGTGCAGAGACGGCAATTGTGCCCCCCGTTATATTCCACCAACCAGAGGTTTCACTGCCCAACGTCCAACTACGGCAGCCCGGGCAGTCCAAGCTTCCTTAGCAAGGTAAGTCTGATTTCCTGTATTCTCCAACTAAAGCAACAGGGCCTGCTGGGTAATTGTGGCAACAATCACCCCGCTATAGTTCCAGGGGTACCCAGGGCACAAATAAGCACTCACCCCAAATCCCCCCCTAACTGGCCTTCAGGCTGGGCCCCCTTAGCCCATAACAAGGTTACAGATATATAGAAGCATTGGGGTAACAGTCACCCTGCTATAGTTCCAGGGGTACCCAGGGCACAAATAAGCACTCACCCCAAATCCCCCCCTAACTGGCCTTCAGGCTGGGCCCCCTTAGCCCATAACAAGGTTACAGATATATAGAAACATTGGGGTAACAGTCACCCTGCTATAGTTCCAGGGGTACCCAGGGTACAAATAAGCACTCACCCCAAATCCCCCCTAACTGGCCTTCAGGCTGGGCCCCCTTAGCCCATAACAAGGTTACAGATATATAGAAACATTGGGGTAACACTCACCCTGCTATAGTTCCAGGGGTACCCAGGGCACAAATAAGCACTCACCCCAAATCCCCCCCTAACTGGCCTTCAGGCTGGGCCCCCTTAGCCCATAACAAGGTTACAGATATATAGAAACATTGGGGTAACAGTCACCCCGCTATAGTTCCAGGGGTACCCAGGGCACAAATAAGCACTCACCCCAAATCCCCCCCTAACTGGCCTTCAGGCTGGGCCCCCTTAGCCCATAACAAGGTTACAGATATATAGAAACATTGGGGTAACAGTCACCCTGCTATAGTTCCAGGGGTACCCAGGGCACAAATAAGCACTCACCCCAAATCTCCTTTTACATAACTGGGTCACTTTCTCTAATATAAAGCCATTTAATACACCTACTGTTCAAGCTCCGATCTGATTGGCTGCTGATTTCCCTATATGAGTATTGTGTAAATGCCCGGCCACGTGGAAGGAACATGTACACGGTACTATAAATAGCTTTATGGCCATGTACATCCCATAATGATCCACTGGTTCAGTGTTGCTGTGAACTCATTCTCCCAGAATGCTCAGCAGCAAGAGACCGATTCTTTCCAGCAGTGCTGTAAATGCAAGTGAATTGAGAAACGCCACCAATTCAGACTGACAATCTCTGCCGTAAAGCAAGATGGGGCTGCCGTATTTATTTTTTTATGGCCAACTCTGCTGGGAGTCGGTTCCGCAATATCCTTCGCTCTTTAACCTGAGGCTCAGCTGGAGTCCCCGTCTGTCATAACAAGGGAGGTGGGAGGGGCCAGTGCTGACAGGGTGTCAAGGGTTAAGGGCTTCAACTTTGCCCTTGAGATAAGAATAGGCTGATATTGCTGGGGATGTTAACCCTTTGGCGCCCGCTGAGGGGGGCGGGGTTGGCACCGGGAGTTAGGGAGGGTTTAATATTAAACCCAGGTAATGGTCATTATGCACATTACCCAGCACCCATTGCACCCCAACTCAAGCGGGAGCTGCCCTGTTTCTCTTTTGCACAGACTGTAACATAATAGTGCCCTCTAGTGGCCAGGTTAGCAATGCCTGTATCTCCTGGTCAGTGTAATGTCCCTGCTACTGTGTCTCGGCTTTACAGATAAGGAGGAGTTTAATAGATGAGAGACAGATAGGGATCAGGCTGGAGCAGTGGGATAAACACCCCCTGTGTGGGCACTGCCCCCACCCCCTGGGCCATAACAACAGCACCCCCTAACCCCCCGTTATTCAAACCTTTGCGCAGCGCCGGCCCCCGTCCTCCCATAGGTCTAAAGTGCAAATTCCGTCCCCTGTCAGAGAGCGCTGCCCCCCCCCCCCCCCCCGGGGCAGGAGGAAAGGGACACATTTAGCCTCAGACTGTCAGCGGTTCTGGATATTCCTCAGATCCAAGGGTGATGCGCTGCCAAGAGGTGAGCCCCCCAGCCCCCCACAGACCCACAGCCCCCCAGCCCCCCACTGCCAGTCTCTGCCCCTTACAGACCCACTGTCATTCATCCTTCTACCCTTCCCGGGCCCAAAACAGTGTTTGCTAGAGACATTCTGTGCCAAAGTGCTGGAAATATCCCAGATACGGCTACTAACTGGGCTACTAACTGGGCTACTAACTGAGCTTTGTGACCCCTACATTAACCAGCCATCTATCAATCCATCTATCTATCTATCTATCTATCTATCTATCTATCTATCTATCTATCTATCTATCTATCTATCTATCATCTACCCAGTGTATCTATCTATCTATCTATCTATCTATCATCTACCCAGTGTATCTATCTATCTATCTATCTATCTATCTATCTATCTATCTATCTATCTATCTATCATCTACCCAGTGTATCTATCTATCAATCTATCTATCATCTACCCAGTGTATCTATCTATCTATCTATCTATCTATCATCTACCCAGTGTATCTATCTATCAATCTATCTATCTATCATCTACCCAGTGTATCTATCTATCTATCTATCTATCTATCATCTAACTATCTATCTATCATCTACCCAGTGTATCTATCTATCTATCTATCTATCTATCTATCTATCTATCATCTAACTATCTATTTATCATCTACCCAGTGTATCTATCTATCTATCTGTCACACACAGTGCTACAATAATTGCCCCACCCTCACTTACCCTGCCCCCCCAAGCCGCATTGTGCAACCTCTCCCATCCGCTGCCTAAATGGCTGCTCCCACTCATTGTACTTTGGGGCAAATTCTTAGTATTGTGTCACCTACAGCCAGCGAGTAGGGGCAAGTCAGCCTGTGCCACTCCTGCCCTACCCCTTCCGCTCCTGTAGGGGGTGTGAGGCAATGTGCCCTCGGAATCTCTTCAGATCCAGCCTTAGAGGGGGCAAGGGGCACTCAGGGGTTGGACCCCTACGTTCCTATAGAGGTTCTGTGAAGGTCCAGCATTCCCTGTATAACTCAGCCTGCAGCCTTGTGCCTTTATATGGGGGGCACAGAACCCCTCAGTGACTGCTAATATCCTTATCATTTACAGTAGGGGGTACATTATCCCTTATAATACATGAGTGATACTCAGAGTTCCCTGTATAACTCAGCCTGCAGCCTTGTGCCTTTATATGGGGGGCACAGAACCCCTCAGTGACTGCTAATATCCTTATCATTTACAGTAGGGGGTACATTATCCCTTATAATACATGAGTGATACTCAGAGTTCCCTGTATAACTCAGCCTGCAGCCTTGTGCCTTTATATGGGGGGCACAGAACCCCTCAGTGACTGCTAATATCCTTATCATTTACAGTAGGGGGTACATTATCCCTTATAATACATGAGTGATACTCAGAGTTCCCTGTATAACTCAGCCTGCAGCCTTGTGCCTTTATATGGGCACAGAACCCCTCAGTGACTGCTAATATCCTTATCATTTACAGTAGGGGGTACATTATCCCTTATAATACATGAGTGATACTCAGAGTTCCCTGTATAACTCAGCCTGCAGCCTTGTGCCTTTATATGGGGGGCACAGAACCCCTCAGTGACTGCTAATATCCTTATCATTTACAGTAGGGGGTACATTATCCCTTATAATACATGAGTGATACTCAGAGTTCCCTGTATAACTCAGCCTGCAGCCTTGTGCCTTTATATGGGGGGCACAGAACCCCTCAGTGACTGCTAATATCCTTATCATTTACAGTAGGGGGTACATTATCCCTTATAATACATGAGTGATACTCAGAGTTCCCTGTATAACTCAGCCTGCAGCCTTGTGCCTTTATATGGGGGGCACAGAACCCCTCAGTGACTGCTAATATCCTTATCATTTACAGTAGGGGGTACATTATCCCTTATAATACATGAGTGATACTCAGAGTTCCCTGTATAACTCAGCCTGCAGCCTTGTGCCTTTATATGGGCACAGAACCCCTCAGTGACTGCTAATATCCTTATCATTTACAGTAGGGGGTACATTATCCCTTATAATACATGAGTGATACTCAGAGTTCCCTGTATAACTCAGCCTGCAGCCTTGTGCCTTTATATGGGGGGCACAGAACCCCTCAGTGACTGCTAATATCCTTATCATTTACAGCAGGGGGTACATTACCCTGTATAATACACATTGCATCAGAGTTGCATCACACTCCCAGGTGGGCGGGGCCGTTAGTATATATATAATTGTGGGTAATTAGTGATGGAGGCTAATGATTACAAAACACGGGAGGTTATTATGTAAGACAGTAAGTAGCTGTAACAGATATTTATCCCGTGCAGATTTATTACATCTTTACGGTAACTATTAGTAGGTTATAGAACTGCCTATTCCAAGCAACTTTACAATTGGTCTTCATTATTTGTTTCTTATAGTTTTTGATCTATTTGCCTTTTTCTTCTGTTTCAAATGGGGGTCACTGACCCCGGCAGCCAAACCCTATTGCTCTGTGAGGCTCCAGTTTTATTGTTATTGTTACTTTTTATTCCTTATCTTTCTATTCAGCCCCTCCCCTATTCATATACCAGCCTCTCATTTGAACCACTGCCTGGTTGCTAAGGTTAACAAAACCCTAGCAACCAGCTAAAGATGATCTATCTATCTATTTACCTATCTATTATCTATCTATCTATCTATCTATTATATATCTATCTACCTATCTATTATCTATCTATCTATCTATCTATTATCTATCTATCTATCTACCTATCTATCTATTATCTATCTATCTATCTATCTATCTATATATCTATCTACCTATCTATTATCTATCTATCTATCTATCATCTATTATCTATCTATCTATCTATCTATCATCTATTATCTATCTATCTATTATCTATCGATCTAATATCTATCTATCTATCTATCTACCCATTATCTATCTATCTATTTATCTATCTATTTATCTATCTATCTATCAATCTATCTATCTATCTATCTATCATCTATTATCTATCTATCTATTATCTATCGATCTATTATCTATCTATCTATCTATCTACCTATCTATTATCTATCTATCTATCATCTATCTATCTATCTATCTATCATCTATCTATCAATCTATCTATCTATCATTATATATCTATCTATCTATTATCTATCTATCTATCATCTATCTATCTATCTATCATCTATCTATCTATCTATCTATCTATCTATCATTATATATCTATCTATCTATTATCTATCTATCTATCTATCTATCATCTATCTATCTATCTATCATCTATTATCTATCTATTATCTATCGATCTATTATCTATCTATCTATCTATCTACCTATCTATTATCTATCTATCTACCTATCTATCTATCTATCTATCTATCTATCATCTATCTATCTATCTATCTATCATTATATATCTATCTATCTATCATCTATCTATCTATCTATCTATCTATCTATCTATCATCTATTATCTATCTATTATCTATCGATCTATTATCTATCTATCTATCTATCTACCTATCTATTATCTATCTATCTATCATCTATCTATCTATCTATCACTATATATCTATCTATCTATCTATCATCTATCTATCTATCTATCTATCTATCTACCTATCTATCTATCTATCTATCTATCATCTATCTATCTATCTATTATCTATCTATCTATCTACCTATCTATCTATCTATCATTATATATCTATCTATTATCTATCTATTATCTACCTACCTACCTACCTACCTACCTATCTCTAATAGGCTGTACTTGGCCAGGGCCTGTCTGTTTGGCACTAACGTGGGGCAATAGCGGGAGAATAATAATAACAATATCAGTACGAGGGTTTCCTAGAAGTCCCGCTGACACCACATTCCAGGTAACAGGTAATGAGGGCGGAGCCTCCCCGTCTCGCCATGTTTATATCTAGGACATTGCATCTTGGGAAGTTGCGGGTTTATCTCCCCTTTAAAGCCCGGCTGGCATTGCTGCCCCCTTTCTAGGCATAGGGTGGTCTGTTCTGTTCTGGGAATTATTTAAGTTGGGGGGGTTGAACCTGATACAGGCGAGTCTTGTTTCCAAGAGCAACAGTACTTGCCCCACCATATCCTTGCAGAGCTTGCCTGGGGGTTGAGTTACCTGTCCCTGTGTATTGGAAGCTGCGGTTGATCAGTACAGAGTGTTCCCATGGTAGAAACACCATAGAAACACCCTGCTGGGGGCCCCGTTACAGTCCAGCGAGCAGCACAGTCTGTTCCCCAAACAAATACAAACGCGGGGGGGGGGGGCCACACACAAACGCCCCCGCCCTATCTGCCCTCGCTCGGCTGAGCCGGCACTCACACACAACTGTAAATAATTGACATATTTCTCCCTGGGACACCGGGTTTATAGACAGAGCTGGAAATGTCAGGCCTTGGAACGTTCTAGAACATCCCGGTTGCCCTTTAACCCTTACCCTTCACCCAGAGGGAGAGAAAATGCCACACTAAGCAACTTCTGTCCTTGGTTATCGCCAAGGTAATTGCTACCGGGGAGCGGCATCGGTCTATTTATAGTCACTGCTGGTTCCGACTCCTGAAACAAAGACCTGCCTTCTGCTACAATGTTTCAAGAGTCGGAACAGACGCTGCTTTATACAGGGTTCTGCGTGTAACATGTATAATAACATGTACATTCTTTGTTGCTATGGGAAAGTTCCCCTTTAAAGCATACATGTGCTGCTTCTACTTCCTTCCTGGCAATGGGCAGCAGTTCTGTCTTGCTTTACGGCAGGGATTTTAGATATACATTTAGGAATCCTGCTACTAGGCAGGCAGATATCTATTGGTCAGGTCTGGGGCCCTCCATAGGCCTGCTCTATGGCCCAATCACTGGCCCTACATGGCCCCGGGCCCTCGGATTCATCTTAATGGGGTTGTTCACCTATCCCCAGCAGCTATCTGGTTGCTAGGGTACACATTACCTTAGCAACCAGGGAGTGGTTTGGCAAATGAATAGGAGAGGGGCTGAATAGAAAGATAAGGAATAAAAAGTAACAATAAAACTGGAGCCTCACAGAGCAATAGGGTTTGGCTGCCGGGGTCAGTGACCCCCATTTGAAAGCTGGGAAGAGGCCAAAGAAGAAGGCAAAAACTTTAAGAAATAAATAATGAAGACCAATTGAAAAGTTGCTAAGAATTGGCCGTTCTATTACATACTAAAACTTAAACGAACTTTTTGGTCTTCGTTTTTTGCAGTTTTTCAGTTATTTAGCTTTTTTGTTCTGCAGCTCTCCGGTTTGGAATTTAAAGAGCTAGCTGGTTGCTAGGGGTTTGTTTACCTTAGCAACCAGGCAGTGGTTCAAATGAGAGACGGGAATATGAATAGGGGAGGGGCTGAATAGAAAGATAAGGTAATAAAGAATAACAGTAACAATAAAACTGGAGCCTCACAGAGCAATAGGGTTTGGCTGCCGGGGTCAGATATACTGTTGCTAGGGCTCAAATTACCTTAGCAACCAGGTAGCAGTTTGAATGAGTGACTGGTATATGAATAGGGGAGGGGCTGAATAGAAAGATAAGGAATAAAAAGTAACAATAACAATAAAACTGGAGCCTCACAGAGCAATAGGGTTTGGCTGCCGGGGTCAGTGACCCCCATTTGAAACAGACCAATTGGAAAGTTGCTTAGAATAGGCAGTTCTTTAATGTACTAAAGGTTAACTTAAAGGTGAACCACCCCTAACATAATCAACTAGACTTGCCGGTTGCCATCATCACTGACCCTAGCAACAATATTGCACTCCAAAAAAACGTATGGGTAGGTTAGTGGATAAAACTGACTGAATTGACCGACAGATGGGGGAGGGGTATTTAATATTGTATAGGAACGGAAACTTGTCTGTATTTGTTGTTCTTTATCCAAAATTGTCATTAAGTACAACATATAAATAATTACTGCTGGGGGGGTGGGGGCTAATCCTCTTTATTGCAATATTGTTCAGGAACATCTTAGTTATTATAAATAATATACAGAGAGCAAGTGGGAGTGACTTACACACTCGGGAGCCAAGAGAGAGCTGAGTAATATGCTAGTATAGTACAGCTTACTGTGTGCCCAGAACATTCCTTCTCTGTATATTTGTATTTATACATATGGGTAGGAGGTGCCATAGTGTTTCCCTTAGACAGTACAGTATGGGGGTACAGCTTATTGTGTGCCCAGAACATTCCTTCTCTGTATATTTGTATTTATACATATGGGTAGGGGGTGCCATAGTGTTTCCCTTAGACAGTACAGTATGGGGGTACAGCTTATTGTGTGCCCAGAACATTCCTTCTCTGTATATTTGTATTTATACATATGGGTTGGGGTGCCATAGTGTTTCCCTTAGACAGTACAGTATGGGGGTACAACTTATTGTGTGCCCAGAACATTCCTTCTCTGTATATTTGTATTTATACATATGGGTAGGAGGTGCCATAGTGTTTCCCTTAGACAGTACAGTATGGGGGTACAGCTTATTGTGTGCCCAGAACATTCCTTCTCTGTATATTTGTATTTATACATATGGGTAGGGGGTGCCATAGTGTTTCCCTTAGACAGTACAGTATGGGGGTACAGCTTATTGTGTGCCCAGAACATTCCTTCTCTGTATATTTGTATTTATACATATGGGTAGGGGGTGCCATAGTGTTTCCCTTAGACAGTACAGTATGAGGGTACAGCTTATTGTGTGCCCAGAACATTCCTTCTCTGTATATTTGTATTTATACATATGGGTAGGGGGTGCCATATTGTTTCCCTTAGACAGTACAGTATGGGGGTACAGCTTATTATGTGCCCAGAACATTCCTTCTCTGTATATTTGTATTTGTACATATGGGTAGGGGGTGCCATAGTGTTTCCCTTAGACAGTACAGTATGGGGGTACAGCTTATTGTGTGCCCAGAACATTCCTTCTCTGTATATTTGTATTTATACATATGGGTAGGGGGTGCCATAGTGTTTCAGACAGTACAGTATGGGGGTACAGCTTATTGTGTGCCCAGAACATTCCTTCTCTGTATATTTGTATTTATACATATGGGTAGGAGGTGCCATAGTGTTTCAGACAGTACAGTATGGGGGTACAGCTTATTGTGTGCCCAGAACATTCCTTCTCTGTATATTTGTATTTATACATATGGGTAGGAGGTGCCATAGTGTTTCCTTAGACAGTACAGTATGGGGGTACAGCTTATTGTGTGCTCAGAACATTCCTTCTCTGTATATTTGTATTTATACATATGGGTAGGGGGTGCCATAGTGTTTCCCTTAGACAGTACAGTATGAGGGTACAGCTTATTGTGTGCCCAGAACATTCCTTCTCTGTATATTTGTATTTATACATATGGGTAGGGGGTGCCATAGTGTTTCCCTTAGACAGTACAGTATGGGGGTACAGCTTATTGTGTGCCCAGAACATTCCCTCTCTGTATATTTGTATTTATACATATGGGAGGGAGGTGCCATAGTGTTTCCCTTAGACAGTACAGTATGGGGGTACAGCTTATTGTGTGCCCAGAACATTCCCTCTCTGTATATTTGTATTTATACATATGGGTAGGGGGTGCCATAGTGTTTCCCTTAGACAGTACAGTATGGGGGTACAGCTTATTGTGTGCCCGGAACATTCCTTCTCTGTATATTTGTATTTATACATATGGGTAGGGGTGCCATAGTGTTCCCTTAGACAGTACAGTATGGGGGTACAGCTTATTGTGTGCCAGAACATTCCTTCTCTGTATATTTGTATTTATACATATGGGTAGGGGGTGCCATAGTGTTTCCCTTAGACAGTACAGTATGGGGGTACAGCTTATTGTGTGCCCAGAACATTCCTTCTCTGTATATTTGTATTTATACATATGGGTAGGGGGTGCCATAGTGTTTCCCTTAGACAGTACAGTATGGGGGTACAGCTTATTGTGTGCCCAGAACATTCCTTCTCTGTATATTTGTATTTATACATATGGGTAGGGGGTGCCATAGTGTTTCAGACAGTACAGTATGGGAATAGCATTTACTGTACAGAACATTCCGTCCTTATGTGCTTATCTAGTTACTGGGTGAGAGTAGAAGTCGGTCAGTAGATCAAAGGTACTAGAGAAGACAAGTTAAACCAGAGTCACTGGGGGGGGGGGGGTAAGTCACATTCAGACCAATCAGGAAGTTGCTGTAAGTACAAGTTACCTAACAGGGACAGACACAATGAAACCGAGGGGGAAGGATTTCACTGTTTTATTGTCAGTTCCAGTGAGGGTTGCTACCCCCCCCCCCCCCCACGGCTGGTTGCTAGGGGCGCTGACCCCACTCAGGGGCTTGATGATAGGAGGAATCTCCTATTCGCATCAGTTTCTTCCCCCATTAGATTGATGCAGGCTATAAATAAAATAACACAACTCATAAAAGGTTTATGCTCGCTGCGAATCCATTGTATCCGGCGGAGCAGGCAATGGGACGGCTCTTACTCTCCGACTGTCGCGCCGCCAGCTTGATAAATCCCATAAGTGACGCCGTAAATTCCCTGAGTCAGATGATTTGCAGAGAAGGGGCTTCCTGGGGGTAACTACAAACATGGGGCCAGAGCGCCCCCCATAGGTTCCACCAAACATCGGCCAACAAGCACTAATATAAGACTATGGGGGGTTTAGACCCTTTTTGTGGGACTTAAGGCAGAGACTGGGGGCAGTTCATAGGGGTAATGGCACACCGGGGGCAGTTGACAGGGGTAATGGCACACCGGGGGCAGTTCATAGGGGTAATGGCACACCGGGGGCAGTTCATAGGGGTAATGGCACACCGGGGGCAGTTCATAGGGGTAATGGCACACCGGGGGCAGTTCATAGGGGTATGGCACACCGGGGGCAGTTCATAGGGGTAATGGCACACCGGGGGCAGTTCATAGGGGTAATGGCACACTGGGGGCAGTTCATAGGGGTAATGGCACACCGGGGGCAGTTCATAGGGGTAATGGCACACCGGGGGCAGTTCATAGGGGTAATGGCACACCGGGGGCAGTTCATAGGGGTAATGGCACACTGGGGGCAGTTCATAAGGGTAATGGCACACTGGGGGCAGTTCATAAGGGTAATGGCACACTGGGGGCAGTTCATAAGGGTAATGGCACACTGGGGGCAGTTCATAGGGGTAATTGCACACTGGGGGCAGTTCATAGGGGTAAGACAAGGAACACATAGGGCATTGAGCAGGTCTGCATAGGTCTCTGTTATGATTCAATGCTGAACCATACAGTCTATTTGATTTTAGTTGCCGTGGTCAGTGACCGTGACAACCTGATCAATGTTCGGCTGTAGGCAGGAAAAGGAAAGAACAGGAATGTCAATAATTTTTCAAAAGGAATAATAAAGACCAACTGAAACGTTGTTTAAAATTGGCCCATCTAGCCAGAAAATTTATTTTAAAAAAAGTCATTCTGGCCAATAGGAATCTGTATTTGTACAGCAGTTACTGACTATGCCGTCTCTATCACCTACTTTGCTCTCTCATTGGCCAGATGAATGGCGTCGATATAGACCTGCGCATCACCCAGCCGGACTGGACCCCCACCATGTACTCTCTGTTTGAGGACGACAGCAGCAGCAGCGCGGGGTCACCCAACACCCCCACATTCAGCCTGAAGGCCAGCGAGAGTGAGGACAATGACCCCGATACAGAAGAGAAGCTGTGCAGTGTGTGTGGGGACAAAGCCAACGGCTACCACTTCCACGTCCTGACCTGCGAGGGCTGCAAAGGGTTCTTCAGGTGAAGCCTGGGGTCGGGTTTTGGATCATTTGCTAAATATAAGGCCTGCAGTACCAACATTCACCAGAGGGGGGACAATGCTTATATCAACATAGAGTGACAGTACCAACATTAGCCAGAGAGGGGATAATGCTTATATCAACATAGAGTCGCAGTACCAACATTAGCCAGAGAGGGGGCAATGCTTATATCAACATAGAGTCGCAGTAACGCTAACAGCCAGAGAGGGGGCAATGCTTATACCAACATAGAGTCGCAGTAACGCTAACAGCCAGAGAGGGGGCAATGCTTATATCAACATAGAGCCGCAGTACCGCTAACAGCCAGAGAGGGGCAATGCTTATACCAACATAGAGCCGCAGTACCGCTAACAGCCAGAGAGGGGCAATGCTTATATCAACATAGAGCCGCAGTACCGCTAACAGCCAGAGAGGGGGCAATGCTTATATCAACATAGAGCCGCAGTACCGCTAACAGCCAGAGAGGGGGCAATGCTTATATCAACATAGAGCCGCAGTACCGCTAACAGCCAGAGAGGGGCAATGCTTATATCAACATAGAGTCGCAGTAACGCTAACAGCCAGAGAGGGGGCAATGCTTATACCAACATAGAGCCGCAGTACTGCTAACGGCCAGAGAGGGGCAATGTTTATATCAACATAGAGTGACAGTACCAATATTAGCCAGAGAGGGGGCAATGCTTATATCAACATAGAGCCGCAGTACCGCTAACAGCCAGAGAGGGGCAATGCTTATACCAACATAGAGCCGCAGTACCGCTAACAGCCAGAGAGGGGCAATGCTTATATCAACATAGAGCCGCAGTACCGCTAACAGCCAGAGAGGGGGCAATGCTTATATCAACATAGAGCCGCAGTACCGCTAACAGCCAGAGAGGGGGCAATGCTTATATCAACATAGAGCCGCAGTACCGCTAACAGCCAGAGAGGGGCAATGCTTATATCAACATAGAGTCGCAGTAACGCTAACAGCCAGAGAGGGGGCAATGCTTATACCAACATAGAGTGACAGTACCAATATTAGCCAGAGAGGGGGCAATGCTTATATCAACATAGAGTCACAGTACCAACATTAGCCAGAGAGGGGGCAATGCTTATATCAACATAGAGCCGCAGTACCGCTAATGGCCAGAGAGGGGCAATGCTTATACCAACATAGAGCCGCAGTACCGCTAACGGCCAGAGAGGGGCAATGCTTATACCAATCATAGAGCCTGCAGTACCGCTATACGGAGCCAGATAGGGGGCAATGCTTATTATCAACATATGCAGGCCAGTACCGCTAACTTAGCCAGAGAGGGGAATGCTTATACCAAATAGAGTCCGGCACGTAACTGCTAACGCAGAGAGGGCATGCTTAATCAAACATAGAGTGTAACAGTACCACATATTAGCCAAGAGGGGGCAATTGCTTATATCAAGCATAGAGTCCAAGTACCAACACTAGGCCAGAGAGGGGGGCAATTGCTATATCAACATGTAGAGTCACAGACCAACATTAGCCAGAGAGGGATGCAATGCTTATAATCACATAGCAGCCGCAGTAACCGCAACTTGCCAGAGGGCAATGCTTCTACCAACATAGAGCCGCCAGTACCGCTAACAACCAGAGGAGGGCTAATGTCTTATACCACATGAGAGCCCGCATTAGCCCGCTAACAGCCAGAGAGTGGGCAATGCTATATCAACTCATAGAGCCGCAGTACGCTAACAGCCAGAGAGGGCAATGCTTTATACCAAACATAGAGCCGCAGTATCCTGCTAACGCGGCCAGAGAGGGGCAATGCTTGATATCAACATAGAGTGACAGTACAATATTGCCCGAAGAGGGGGCCAATGCTTATATCAACAAGATCCAATACAACATTGCCAGAGGGGCATATGATTATAGTCAACATAGAGTCAACAGTACCGTGTGTTTTGTCCGTTGTGCTGTAAGCATTAGCCAGAGAGGGAGCAATGCTTAATCACATAGAGCCGCAGTCACGCTAACGGCCAGAGAGGGCAATTGCTTATACCAACATAGAGCCCATAGCGCTAACAGCCAGAGAGGGGCACTTGCTTATATCAACATTAGAGCGCAGGTACCGCTAACAGGCCAGAAGAGGGGCAATGCTGTATCCAACATGAGAGCCGCAGTATCTGCTAAACGGCCAGAGAGGGCATGCTTATATCAAACATAGAGCGATTCAGTACTAAATTAGCCAGAGAGTGGCCAATGCTTATATCAACATAGAGTCGCAGTACCCGCTAACAGCTCAGAGAGGGGCAATGCTTATACTCAGCATTAGAGCCGCTGTACCGCTAACTGGCCAGGAGGGGCATGCTTATACCAACATAGAGTCGCATACCGCTACCCACAGCAGAGGGGGCAATGCTTAACCCAACATAAGCCGCAGTACCGCTAACGAGCCAGAAGGGGCAGTGCTAACCATACATAAGAGCCGCGTACCGCTAACAGCCATAGAGGGGGCATGCTTAACCCACATAAGGCCCAGTACCGCTAACACCAGAGAGGGACAGTGCTTATACCACGATAGGAGCGCGGCTAGTACCGCTAAACAGCCAGAGCGGGGAATGCTTATACCAACATAGGCCGCAGTACTCCGCTAAACAGCCTTAAGAGGGGGCAATGCTTATATCCAAACCTAGAGCCCGCAGTACCGCTTAACAGCCAGAGAGGGGGCAATGCTAACAACATAAGAGCCGTCAGTAGCCGGCTAACAGTCCAAGAGGGGGCAATGCTTATACCAACATAGAGCCGCAGTACCGCTAACAGCCAGAGAGGGGGATACAATCTGTCACCAGTAGGTGGCACTGTACAACTATATCATTTCCTTTACTCAATAGGCCAGTTTTTGGAATTCTATTCCAGGATAATTCTATCGAGCCCTGTAGCCCGTGGGATCCGCACCTTTCAGCTGGAAAGTGTAGTTGAACAACACCCCGATGTAATGCATGTTCTCTCCTCTCCCCGCAGGCGTTCCGTCAGCAAAGGCCTACACTTTACCTGCCCCTTCACCCGTTCCTGCCCCATTACCAAAGCCAAGCGGCGGCGCTGCCAGGCCTGCAGGCTACACAAGTGCTTCTCTGTGGGGATGAGGAAAGACAGTAAGTGCACTCTGAGCCCATTAACTCACTGACCGTGTAACCCCGCGCATCCTGCCCGTGTAAAGCCGCAGAGCACTGTATACCACGGGCTAATAGCCCCCCCCATTGCCCGATCCATCTAAACATGGGAATCGATCGCAGCCCCCCCCCATGTCCCAGAAGTCTTTGCTGCCAGGCATCATGCAAGCCAAGGGTTTCCAGTTATGTAAGGCGCTACCTGCCCCAGGGTGGGGTAAAAAAACCAAAAGGATGATGTCATCAAAGAAGCCAGTGGGGCCCTAGAAAGCTTTTGGGGGGCACATTCCAGGCTTTAATGCTCCTGAAAATACTGGAATAAATCTATAAATAGGCTCAGCCCTCATCCCACCCCCCCTTCCTCGCTCCCCCCTCCCACACTCTTCCTCGCCCCCCCCCACTGGTCCTATGCAGCTTCAATACCCTCACCACCGGGATAATCTGAAAGTGAGGAAGAGTGGCGGGTACCCCCAAACCTGATCCAACGCAGGCATGGTGACCCCTCTGCTGCCACATTACAGACTACACTAATTCCCTTCCAACCCCCCCCCCTTTAAATATTCAACTTCCACAATGGATCTGATAGTATGAAGGGATAAATCCTGCCGGGGGTGTGAAGTGCTGAGGTACTGAGGCCCCACAGAGCAACGGAGTGCCCTGCTGTTTATCTGCAACAGAAGTAGTGCCACTTCCCACACCCGACAGTTTCATTAGCCCAATGGAATTCATTTCCTGGACAGGCCACTTTTTGCTCTGGGAACTGAGAGGTTAAATGCCATAAATGAGTCCCGGTCGCTTGTTTAATTAAGGAATGAATCAGGGCGGCTGATTGGTTATTGAGCAGCGGGGGCAAATGGCAGAGCAGATCAATGGGTTCCTTCAGCGGCAGCTGCATTTGTATCACTGGTACTGAGAGGGAGAGTGTGAGTGAGACTGGCCGCAGAGTTGAAGGTGTGAGTGAGACTGGCTGTAAAAAACCATGATGAGTGTGAAGTTGAACTGGTGCAGAGTGAGTGTGATGAGACTGGCGCAAGTGAGCTGTGAGTGAGACTGGTGCAGGAGTGGAGTGTGGAGTGAGACTGCGCAGAGTGAGTGTGATGAGCTTGCGCAGAGTGAGTGTATAAGTGGCACTGGCGCGAGTGAGTGTAGTGAGACTGCCAGAGTGAGTGGAGTGAGAAATGGCGCAGATGATGTGAGTGAGACTGGCGCAGAGGATTAGTGAGACTGGCGCAGAGTGAGTGTGAGGAGATGGCGCAGGTGATGTGTGAGTGAGACTGGCGGCAGAGTGAGTGTAAGTGAGACTGGCGCAGAGTGAGTGTAAGTGAGACTGGCGCAGAGTGAGTGTGAGTGAGACTGGCGCAGAGTGAGTGTGAGTGAGACTGGCGCAGAGTGAGTGTGAGTGAGACTGGCGCAGAGTGAGTGTGAGTGAGACTGGCGCAGAGTGAGTGTGAGTGAGAATGCGACAGAGTGAGTGTGAGACTGGTTGCAGAGTGAGTGTGAGTGAGACTGTACTGAAGGGACAGGTGATGAACTGGCAAGTGATGTGAGTGAGACTGGTACTGAGAGGTGAGAGTGTGAGTGAGAACTGATGCAGGTGAGTGTGGCGTTAGCACCTTGGTACGAGAGGACAAGTGTGAGTGAGACTGGCGCAGAGTGAGTGTGAGTGAGACTGGTGCAGAGTGAGTGTGAGTGAGACTGGTACTGAGAGGGAGAGTGTGAGTGAGACTGATGCAGAGTGAGTGTGAGTGCTTGCAGGTGGTGTTAGTGAGCGCTGGTCCCCCCGAGTCATGTGGTGAGACCTGGTTGCAGGAGTGAGTGTGAGTGAGATGGCCAGAGTGAGTGTGAGTGAGACTGGCGTCAGGAGTGTTGATTGAGACTGGCACAGAGTGATTGTGAGTGAGCTGCGCAGAGTAGTGTAAGTGAAGACTGCGCAGAGTGAGTGTGATGACTGCGCAGAGTAGTGTAAGTGAGACTGGCGCAGAGTGAGTGTGAGTGAGAAACTGGCGGCCAGATTGGAGTTGAGTTAGACCTGGCGGCAGAGTGCGTTGGTGAGACTGGTGCGAGTGAGTGTAGTGAGACTGTACTGAGAGGGACAGTGTGAGTGAACGTGCAGAGTGATGTGAGTGAGACTGGGTACTTGAGAGGAGAGTGTGAGTGAGACTGATGCAGAGTGAGTGTGAGTGAGACTGGTACTTGGAAGGGACATGTGAGTGAGACTGGCGGCATGAGTGAGTGTGTAGTGAGACTGGTGCAGAGTGAGTGTATGAGACTGGTACCGAGAGGGTAAGTGTAGTGAGACTGATGCAGAGTGAGTGTGGGAGACTGGTGCAATGGAAGTGAGTGTGAGTGAAGGCTGCCGAGTGAGTGTGAGTGAGCTGCCGAGTCAGTGTGAGTGAGACGCAGATGAGTGTGAGTGAGACTGGCCGCAGTGAGTGTGAGTGAGACTGGCACAGAGTGAGTGTGAGTGGAACTGGCCAGAGTGAAGTTGAAGTGAGACTGGCCGAGTGAGGTGACTGAGCAGAGTGGGGTGAGTGAGACTGTGGCCCGGAAGTGAGTGTGTATTAGCCTATGCAGAGTGGAGTGTGATAAGACGGCCGGTAGTCGATTGAGTGAGACTGGCGCAGAGTAAATGTGAGTGAGTACCTGTGCTAGAGTGAGTGTGAGTGAGGCTGGACATGAGTGAGTGTGAGTGAGACTGGTGCAGAGTGAGTGTGAGTAAGACTTGCGCAGAGTGAGTGTGAGTGAGACTGGCCGGAAGTGATGTGAGTGAGACTGGCCGATGTGATTGTGAGTGAGACTCTGGCACGGAAAAATGATGGACGATGCATAGTGGTGTGGAGTGAGACTGGCCGAGTGATGTTGAGTGAGACTGATGCAGAGTGGTGTGAGTGAGACTTGGCCGAGTGAGTGTGAGTGAGACTGATGCAGAGTGAGTGTGAGTAAGACTGGCCGGAGTGAGTGAGTGAGACTGGCGCAGAGTATTGTGAGTGAGACTGGTGCAGAGTGAGTGTGAGTGGCGGACAATGAGTGTGAGTGAACTGGTCGAGTGAGTGTGGTAAGACTGGCCGAGTGAGTGAGACTGGCGCAGAGTAAGTGTGTAGTGAGACGGGTGCAGAGTAGTGTGAGTGAGGCTGCACGAGTGTAGTGTGAGTGAGACTGGTGCAGAGTGATGTGATGAAGACTGGTACCTGATAGGGAGAGTGTGAGTGAGACTGGTGCAGAGTGAGTGTGAGTGAGACTGGTACTGAGAGGGAGAGTGTGAGTGAGACTGATGCAGAGTGAGTGTGAGTGAGACTGGTGCAGAGTGAGTGTGAGTGAGGCTGGCCGGAGTCAGTGTGAGTGAGACTGGTGCAGAGTGAGTGTGAGTGAGACTGGCCAGAGTGAGTGTGAGTGAGACTTGGCCACAGTGAGTGTGAGTGCACATGGCACAGAGATGAGTGTGAGTGAGAAACTGGCCAAGAGTGAGTTGAGTGACTGCCGCAGTGGAGGTGACTGATGCCCCACGAGTCGGGTGTGAGTGAGGACTGGCCGGAGTAGTGTGAGTGAGACTGATGCATGATGAGTGGAAGTAAGACTGGCCGGAGTGCCAGTGAGTGAGACTGGCGCAGAGTAAGTGTGAGTGAGACTGGTGCAGAGTGAGTGTGAGTGAGGCTGGACAGAGTGAGTGTGAGTGAGACTGGTGCAGAGTGAGTGTGAGTAAGACTGGCCGGAGTGAGTGAGACTGGCGCTGAGTAAGTGTGAGTGAGACTGTGCAGAGTGAGTGTGAGTGAGGCTGGACAAGCTGGTGTGAGCTGGAACGACGGCGCAGAGTGAGTGTGAGTGAGCTGGACAGAGTGGAGTGTGGTGAACTGCGCAAGATTGATGTGATGAGGCTGGACAGAGTGAGTGTGAGTGAGACTGGGCAGAGTGAGTGTGAGTGAGACTGGTCAGAGTGAGTGTGAGTGAGGCTGGACAGAGTGAGTGTGAGTGAGACTGGTGCAGAGTGAGTTGTGAGTGAGGCTGGAACAGGAGTGAGTGTGAGTGAGACTGGGCAGAGTGAGTGTGAGTGAGAGCCCAATTACGGCATCCAACAAGAGGGAAGCGCTAGAGGCCTCGCCTGACGGCAGTGCTGCGCCGGTGCGTGACAGTAACCCACTGTTTGGTACCCTAGTGATAATGAGTGAGCAAGCACTGGCGGAGCGCCGGGCCCTGCGGAGCAGGAAGAAGCAGGAGCGGCAGAGCAGGAGGGAGCCGGGGCCCGCGCTGGGGGCACTAACGGAGGAGCAGTTGCAGTTGGTCTCCCTTCTCTCTGAGGCGCAACTCAAGCACTTCGACCCCACTCTCTCCAACTTCAAGCATTACCGGGTGAGCTCTCGGGGGATCCACTAGATCCACTTATGGGGCAAATGTGTTTCCCAAACTCCGACACTCCTTAGGCCGCCTCTGTTTGGGGTTTGTCTTTATTTAGTCATGAACTCCCCAGGTCCTGCCCTGTAGTGTAGGGAAAAGCTCCCTGGCAACAATACAAGGAAGGCACAGGGAGTACCTCCCTCAGGCTCCTCCCCCTAAAAGCCTGGCACCCATCCGCAGGCCTGTTACACATTAGCCCCAGTGTGCCCTTTGGTACTGCCCCACTGGAACTGCCCCACTGGTACTGCCCCACTGGTACTGCCCCTTGTGTTATTGTCATTTCAAAGGTCTGTAGAATCTATATGTAAATATACAGAGAAGGAATGTTCTGGGCACACAATAAGCTGTACCCCCATACTGTACTGTCTAAGGGAAACACTATGGCACCTCCTACCCAATGTATAAATACAATATACAGAGAAGGAATGTTCTTGGGCACACAAATAAGCTTACCCATACTGTACTTGTCTAAGGAACACTGATAGCACTCCTACCCATAATGTATAAATACAATATACCAGAGAGGGAATGTTCTGGGCACACAATAAGCTGTACCCCATACTGTACGTCTAAGAAACACATGGCACCTCCTACCCAATATATATAATACAAATATATACAGAGGAAGGAATGTTCTGGGCACACAATAACTTACCCCATACTGTACTGTCTAATGGGACACTATGCACCTCCTCCCATAATGTATAGATACAATATATACAGAAGGGAATGTTCTGGGTCACCATAGCTGTACCACCCATACTGTACTGTCCTAAGGAAACACTATGGCACCCCATACCCATATGGATACGAATAACAATATACAGAGAGGGATTTCTGGGCACAGCAATACTTACCCGATATCTGTACTGCTAAGGGGAAACACTATGCACCTTCCTACCCAATATGTTATAAATACATAAATATACAGAGAAGGAATGTTCTGGGCACACAAAAGCTGTACCCCCATACTGTCAACTGTTCTAAGGGAAACACTATGGCACCCGCCTACCATATGTATAGAAAAAATATACAGAGAAAGGAATGTTCGGCACACAATAAGCTGTACCCCCGTATTACTTCTGTCCTAAGGAAACTAGTTCACCCCTAGCCCATAGTAAAATACAAATATACAGAGAAGGAATTGTTCTGGGCACACAATAACCTGACCCCATATGTCTCTAGGAAACACTATGGCACCTTCCTCCCATATGTATAATACAATATACAGAAGGGAATGTTCTGGCACACAATGCTGTACCCCCATACTGTACTGTTAAGGAAGACACTATGGCACACCCTTACCCATAAATGTATAATACAAATATAATCAGAGAAGAATGTTCTTGGGCACACAATACTGTACACCATACTGTAGCTGTCTAAGGAAACACTTGGACCCCCTACGCCATATGTATAAATTAACAAATATATCAGAAAGGAATGTTCTGTGGCATCAAATAAGCTGTACTCCCCATAACTGTACTGTCTGAAGGAAACACTATGGCATCCCCTACCCATAGTATCAAATCAAATATAGAGAAGGAATCGTTCTGGGCAACAAATAACTGACCCATACTGTACTGTCTACAGGGAAACATATGGGACCCTACCCATTATGGTATACAATACAATATATCAGAGAAGGGAATTTTGCTGGGCACAATAAGCTGTACCCCCATACTGTCTGTCTAAGGAAACACTATGGCACTCTCCCATATGTATATTAATACAAAATATAGCCGAGAAGGATTTCTGGGCAACACAAAAGCCGTTGTACCCCATACTGTAACTGTCTAAGGGAAACACTATGCACCCCCTAACCCATATGTTATAATTTAAACACCATATACAGAAAGTGAATGTTCTGGGCAACACAATAATCCTGTACCCCCATAACTGTACTGTCTAAAGGAAACACTCATGGCACCCTACCCATATGTATAACATACAACATATAACCAGAGAAGGAATGTTCTGGGGCACACACAATACGCTGTAACCCATACTGTATGTCTAAGGGAAACATAATGGCCACCGCCTACCCATTATGTATAAATACAAATATATCAGAGAGGGAATGTTCTGGCACCAATAAGCTGTACCTCTGCCATCACTGTTACTGTCTAGGAACACTAATGGCACCCCCTATCCATATGTTAATACAAATATAACCGCGAAGGAATGAGTCTGGGCACACAATAATGCTGTACCCCATACTGTACTGTCTAAGGGAAGCACTATGGTCACTCCTACCCCATATGTTATAAATTACAAATAGTACAGAGAGGGAATGTTCTGGTGCACACGATAATCTGACCTGTCCAACGTACTGTCTAAAGGGAAACACTATGGCACCGTCCTACCCATATGTTATAAATAACAAATAGACAACGAGAAGGAATGTTCTGGGCCACAAATAAGAGCTGTACCCCCATTCATCTGTATCTGTTCCTAATGGGAAACACTATGGCACCTCCTACCCATCAGTATATAATCCAAATATTCAAGAAGCGAATGTCTGGCACATCAATAAGCTGTACCCCCATATGTGCGTCTAAGGGAAACACTAATGGCACCCCCCTAAACCTCATATGTAATAGAATAAAATATAGAGAGAAGAATGGTTCTGGGCACATCAATAATCGTACCGCCATCACTGTAACTGTCTAAGGGAATGACACTATGCACCCCCTACCATTATTATGAAATACAAAATACAAAAGAAGGCATGTTCTGGGCACGACATAAGCTGTACCCCATACTGTATCTGTCTAGGGAAAACATGATGCACCCCCTACCATATGTATAAATACACAATACGTACAGAGAGGGAATGTTCTGGCACCAATAAGCTGTACCCCCATACTGTAACTGTCTAAGGGAAATCACTATGGCCTTCCTCTACCCTATGTATAAATATCAAATAATACAGAAGAGGAATGTTTCTGGCGCACAGCCCATAAGCTGTACCTCCCATACTGTATCTGTCTAAGGGCATAACACTATTGGCACCCCCTACCCATATTGTATGAAATACAAATATTACCAGAGAAGGAATGTTCTGGGCACACAATAATCTGTACCCCATAACTGTACTGTCTCTAAGGGAACACTATGCACTCCCTACCATATGTATAAATACAAAATATATACAGAGGGAAATGTTCGCACAACTGGTGGGAACTTTATTATCACGGGGAGGTACGTTGGTTGATGAGAACGGGGAAAAAGCTGAAATTTTGAACTCTTATTTTTCATCTGTCTATACATCTGAGGAGCCGGATAATGAAGGCTTCCCTTTTTAATATGCCCAGTGCTAGTAAATTTAGCTACTGACGCATGGGTCACTCAGGAGGAAATTCAAAAGAGACTTGAACATGTAAAGGTAAACAAAGGTCTCAGGGCCGGATGGGATTCATCCCAGGGTATTAAATGAGCTGAGCGCTGTGATTGCCAACCTCTTCACATAATTTTTCAGGATTCGTTGAGGTTTGGCATGGTGCCGAGAGACTGGCGGATTGCTAATGTGGTGCCGTTATTTAAAAAGGGATCTCGTTCTCAGCCTGAAAAACTATAGGCCTGTTAGTCTGACATCAGTAGTAGGAAAACTTCTGGAAGGGGTAATAAGGGATAGGATAGTTGAATACATTGCAGTTCACAATACTATTAGTTTGTGCCACATGGTTTTATGGGTAACAGATCTTGCCAGACTAATTTAGTTGCCTTTTATGAGGAGGTGAGCAGGAACCTCGATGCTGGAATGGCAGTTGATGTCATCTACTTGGACTTTGCTAAAGCGTTTGATACAGTACCGCACAGAAGGTTAATGATCAAATTGAGGAATATTGGCCTAGAACATAATATTTGTAATTGGATAGAGAACTGGCTGAAGGATAGAGTACAAAGAGTGGGGTAAATGGAACATTTTCTAATTGGGCCAGTGTGGTTAGTGGGTACCGCAGGGGTCAGTCCTTGGGCCTTTGCTTTTTAACTTGTTTATTAATGCCCTGGAGGGGGGCATAGAGAGTACTGTTTCTATTTTTGCTAATGACACTAAATTGTGCAAAACTATAAGTTCCATGCAGGATGTGCCGCTTTGCAGAGCGATTTGACAAAATTAGATAACTGGGCAGCAAACTGGAAAATGAGGTTCAATGTTGATAAGTGCAAAGTTATGCACTTTGGTAGAAATAATATAAACGCAAACTATCTACTGAATGGGAGTGTGTTGGGGGCATCCTTAATGGAGAAGGATCTAGGGGTTTTTGTAGATCACAAGTTGTCTAATTCCAGGCAGTGTCATTCTGTGGCTACTAAAGCAAATAAAGTGCTGTCTTGTATAAAAAAGGGCATTGACTCAAGGGGTGAGAACATATTTTTGCCGCTTTATAGGTCCCTGGTAAGGCCTCACCTTGAGTATGGGGGGCAGTAACAGTGAGTATGGGGGCAGTGACAGTGAGTATGGGGGCAGTTTTGGGCTCCAGTCCTTAAGAAGGATATTAATGAGCTGGAGAGAGTGCAGAGACTGCAACTAAACTGGTAAAGGGGATGGAAGATTTAAGCTATGAGGTTAGACTGTCGAGGTTGGGGTTGTTTTCTCTGGAAAAGAGGCGCTTGCGAGGGGACATGATTACTCTGTACAAGTACATTAGAGGGGATTATAGGCAGTTGGGGGATGTTCTTTTTTCCCATAAAAACAATCAGCGCACCAGAGGTCACCCCTTTAGATTAGAGGAAAGGAGTTTCCATTTGAAGCAGCGTAGGGGGTTCCTCACGGTGAGGGCAGTGAGGTTGGGGAATGCCCTTCCTAGTGATGGGGTAATGGCAGACTCTGTTAATGCCTATAAGAGGGGCCTGGATGAGTTTTTGAACAAGCAGAATATCCAAGGCTATTGTGATACTAATATCTACAGTTAGTATTACTGGTTGTATATATATAGTTTATGTATGTGAGTGTATAGATTGGTTAGTATAGGTTGTGTGCTGGGTTTACTCGGATGGGTTGAACTTGATGGACAATGGTCTTTTTTCAACCCTATGTAACTATGTAACTATGTAACTATGTAACAATAAACTGTACCCCCATACTGTACTGTCTAAGGGAAACACTATGGCACCCCCTACCCATATGTATAAATACAAATATACAGAGAAGGAATGTTCTGGGCACACAATAAGCTGTACCCCCATACTGTACTGTCTAAGGGAAACACTATGGCACCTCCCTCCCATATGTATAAATACAAATATACAGAGAAGGAATGTTCTGGGCACACAATAAGCTGTACCCCCATACTGTACTGTCTAAGGGAAACACTATGGCACCCCCTACCCATATGTATAAATACAAATATACAGAGAAGGAATGTTCTGGGCACACAATAAGCTGTACCCCCATACTGTACTGTCTAAGGGAAACACTATGGCACCTCCCTCCCATATGTATAAATACAAATATACAGAGAAGGAATGTTCTGGGCACACAATAAGCTGTACCCCCATACTGTACTGTCTAAGGGAAACACTATGGCACCCCCTACCCATATGTATAAATACAAATATACAGAGAGGGAATGTTCTGGGCACACAATAAGCTGTACCTCCATACTGTACTGTCTAAGGGAAACACTATGGCACCCCCTACCCATATGTATAAATACAAATATACAGAGAAGGAATGTTCTGGGCACACAATAAGCTGTACCCCCATACTGTACTGTCTAAGGGAAACACTATGGCACCTCCTACCCATATGTATAAATACAAATATACAGAGAAGGAATGTTCTGGGCACACAATAAGCTGTACCCCCATACTGTACTGTCTAAGGGAAACACTATGGCACCCCCTACCCATATGTATAAATACAAATATACAGAGAAGGAATGTTCTGGGCACACAATAAGCTGTACCCCCATACTGTACTGTCTAAGGGAAACACTATGGCACCCCCTACCCATATGTATAAATACAAATATACAGAGAAGGAATGTTCTGGGCACACAATAAACTGTACCCCCATACTGTACTGTCTAAGGGAAACACTATGGCACCCCTACCCATATGTATAAATACAAATATACAGAGAAGGAATGTTCTGGGCACACAATAAGCTGTACCCCCATACTGTACTGTCTAAGGGAAACACTATGGCACCTCCCACCCATATGTATAAATACAAATATACAGAGAGGGAATGTTCTGGGCACACAATAAGCTGTACCCCCATACTGTACTGTCTAAGGGAAACACTATGGCACCCCCTACCCATATGTATAAATACAAATATACAGAGAAGGAATGTTCTGGGCACACAATAAGCTGTACCCCCATACTGTACTGTCTAAGGGAAACACTATGGCACCCCCTACCCATATGTATAAATACAAATATACAGAGAAGGAATGTTCTGGGCACACAATAAGCTGTACCCCCATACTGTACTGTCTAAGGGAAACACTATGGCACCTCCCTCCCATATGTATAAATACAAATATACAGAGAAGGAATGTTCTGGGCACACAATAAGCTGTACCCCCATACTGTACTGTCTAAGGGAAACACTATGGCACCCCCTACCCATATGTATAAATACAAATATACAGAGAAGGAATGTTCTGGGCACACAATAAGCTGTACCCCCATACTGTACTGTCTAAGGGAAACACTATGGCACCCCCTACCCATATGTATAAATACAAATATACAGAGAAGGAATGCTCTGGGCACACAATAAGCTGTACCCCCATACTGTACTGTCTAAGGGAAACACTTTGGCACCTCCTACCCATATGTATAAATACAAATATACAGAGAAGGAATGCTCTGGGCACACAATAAGCTGTACCCCCATACTGTACTGTCTAAGGGAAACACTTTGGCACCTCCTACCCATATGTATAAATACAAATATACAGAGAAGGAATGCTCTGGGCACACAGTAAGTTATACCCACCTATCTCTGTTCTGCAGCCTCAGCCCTTAGTGCACGTGTTCGTGTACAACAATCACACAATCCCGAGCCCAGCGCCGTTCCCTACAAGTGGCCTCTTCCCTGATCTGAACCTCTCGGACCCCAAGTACAAAAACCTGTCGGCGAATCCCCAGCTGATCTCCAGCGGATCTTTCCTGCCCGACGTCCTCAACGACCTGCCGCACTTTGCAGATCTCAGCACGTACATGATCCAGCAGGTCATCCAGTTCGCCAAGGAGATCCCAGCGTTCCGGTGAGACTGCCATGTTACCGCTGCCAACCAATCCCGTGCTTTTATTTTCTGCCTCAGTAGAGGTTATGGTTTCCTGTATGTGTATGGGTTCAATGCTATTTACACGCAATCCCTATTGGTGAGCCTATCTACTTCCTTCCTCCTGTGTATCAGTGAGCTAGTCACATGACTGGGAAAAAATTAGACAGGCCAATGTCAAATATTAGAAGGAACTTCCCCTTGAAAGTGGGTGAAATAGAAAACAATGATGGGATTAATTTCCCCTTGAAACTGGGTGAAATAGAAAACAATGATGGGATTAATTTCCCCTTGAAACTGGGTGAAACAGAAAACAATGATGGGATTAACTTCCCCTTGAAACTGGGTGAAATAGAAAACAATGATGGGATTAATTTCCCCTTGAAACTGGGTGAAACAGAAAACAATGATGGGATTAACTTCCCCTTGAAACTGGGTGAAATAGAAAACAATGATGGGATTAATTTCCCCTTGAAACTGGGTGAAATAGAAAACAATGATGGGATTAATTTCCCCTTGAAACTGGGTGAAATAGAAAACAATGAGGGGATTAATTTCCCCTTGAAACTGGGTGAAATAGAAAACAATTATAGGATTAAATTCCCCTTGAAACTGGGTGAAATAGAAAACAATGATGGGATTAACTTCCCCTTGAAACTGGGTGAAATAGAAAACAACGATAGGATTAATTTCCCCTTGAAACTGGGTGAAATAGAAAACAATGAGGGGATTAATTTCCCCTTGAAACTGGGTGAAATAGAAAACAATGGGGTGATTAACTTCTCCTTGAAACTGGGTGAAATAGAAAACAATGGTGGGATTATCTTCCCCTTGAAATTGGGTGAAATAGAAAACAATGGGGTGATTAACTTCCCCTTGAAACTGGGTGAAATAGAAAACAATGATAGGATTAATTCCCCCTTGAAACTGGGTGAAATAGAAAACAATGATGGGATTAACTTCCCCTTGAAACTAACTGGGTGAAATCGAAAACAATGATGGGATTTACTTCCCCTTGAAACTAACTGAGTGAAATAGAAAACAGTGATGGGATTATCTTCCCCTTGAAACTGGGTGAAATAGAAAACAATGATGGGATTATCTTCCCCTTGAAACTGGGTGAAATAGAAAACAATGATAGGAATAATTTCCCCTTGAAACTGGGTGAAATAGAAAACAATGATGGGATTATCTTCCCCTTGAAACTGGGTGAAATAGAAAACAATGATAGGAATAATTTCCCCTTGAAACTGGGTGAAATAGAAAACAATGATAGGAATAATTTCCCCTTGAAACTGGGTGAAATAGAAAACAATGATGGGATTAACTTCCCCTTGAAACTGGATGAAATAGAAAACAATGATAGGAATAATTTCCCCTTGAAACTGGGTGAAATAGAAAACAATGATGGGATTAACTTCCCCTTGAAACTGGGTTAAATAGAAAACAATGATAGGACTAATTTCCCCTTGAAACTGGCTGAAATAGAAAACAATGATGGGATTAACTTTCCCTTGAAACTGGGTGAAATAGAAAACAATGATGGGATTATCTTCCCCTTGAAAATGTGCCAAGGACAGGCTGACTATTCTATTCCTCTACTATGCTAAGCCTCCGTAGGACACAATGGTACTCTACGGATCAAACCTGCTGAATTCTTTTTTCCCAAATTAACCGTTAATAAATCGTGAATTATGGGAGTTATTTGCCCCCCCAAGTGACCAATCCTGACCATTGTCTCCCACCAGGGCGCTGCCTATGGAGGACCAGATCTCACTTCTGAAGGGATCGTCCATGGAGGTGGCCCACGTTCAGTTCAACAGGGTCTACAACATCGAGACCAACGTGTTTGAGTGTGGAAAACATAAATTCAGCATAAGACATGGCGTCATAAGTGAGTATGGGGGGCGGGGCCAAAATATTGTCCAGTAGACTGCTCTCTGGTTGCTATGGTGCCAGTCCCTAGGAAAGAGGAGAAGGTTTGAAACTGTGGGATGGACCTCTAGGGTTGACTCAGGGGGAGGTTCCTGCGTGAAGATTAATACTAAGGGGTGGAGACTGGACTGACTTACACCAAGGTGTACCTGACTGACCATGAGTAAGGGGGCATTTTGTGTATGTTTGCCCCAGTGACCAATCCCACCACAGCATGACTGGTACCAGGAAGTAGGAGGCCCTAGCGTGTAACATTCCCTGTGTTTCTGCCCCACCCCAGCCGGATTCCAAGAGATGTACCTGGAGCCAATGATGAAGTTTCAGATCATGTTGAGGAAACTCAATCTCCACGAGGAAGAATATGCCCTGATAGAAGCCCTCTGCCTCTTCGCTCCTGGTAAGTACATCACACAAGCCTTCAGCCACGGGTGGGTAGGTGTGCATTAACTAATGGACTGCCGCTGGTTGGGCTACATCTTGCCCTACTCTCACCTTCTTGCCCTACTGTCTCCATCTTGTCCTACTGTCTCCATCTTGCCCTACTGTCTCCATCTTGCCCTACTCTCACCTTCTTGCCCTACTGTCTCCATCTTGTCCTACTGTCTCCATCTTGCCCTACTGTCTCCATCTTGTCCTACGGTCTCCATCTTGTCCTACTGTCTCCATCTTGCCCTACTGTCTCCATCTTGTCCTATTGTCTCCATCTTCACCTTCAGTCTCCATTTTGCCCTACTGTCTTCATCTTGTCCTACTGTCTCCATCTTGTCCTACTGTTTCCATCTTCCCCTTCAGTCTCCATTTTGCCCTACTGTCTCCATCTTACCCTACTGTCTTCATCTTGCCCTACTGTCTCCATCTTACCCTACTGTCTCCATCTTGCCCTACTCTCACCTTCTTGCCCTACTGTCTCTGTCTTGTCATAGTTTTGTCTTCTTTTCCTACAGTCTCAGTCTTATGCTGTTATCTCAATTTTGCCCTACTGTCTCCATCTTCTCCTACTGTCTCTATCTTCTCCTACTGTCCCCATCTTGCCCTACTGTCTCCATATTGCCCTACTGTCTCCATCTTGCCCTACTGTCTCCATCTTGCCCTACTGTCTCCATCTTGCCCTACTGTCTCCATCTTGCCCTACTGTCCCCACCTTGTCCTACTGTCTCCATCTTGCCCTATTGTCTCCATCTTGCCCTACTGTCTCCATCTTCTCCTACTGTCTCCATCTTGTCCTACTGTCTCCATCTTCTCCTACTGTCTCCATCTTGCCCTACTGTCTCCATCTTGCCCTACTGTCTCCATCTTGCCCTACTGTCTCCATCTTGCCCTACTGTCTCCATCTTCTCCTACTGTCTCCATCTTGCCCTACTGTCTCCATCTTGCCCTACTGTCTCCATCTTGCCCTACTGTCTCCATCTTGCCCTACTGTCCCCACCTTGTCCTACTGTCCCCATCTTGCCCTACTGTCCCCACCTTGTCCTACTGTCTCCATCTTGCCCTACTGACTCCATCTTGCCCTACTGTCTCCATCTTGCCCTACTGTCTCCATCTTGGCCCTACAGTCTCCATCTTGGCCTACTGTCTCCATCTTGCCCTACTATGCTCATCTTGCCCTGTTGTGTCTTTCTAATGTCTCACTGTTTTCCATTCCCATAGACCGGCCAGGTGTGGTGGAACATGATATTATTGATGAGATGCAGGAGAACTTGGCTTTAACCTTGAAATGCTACATGGATCTTCACCACCCACCACCAGAGGGCAGGTAAGGAAGAGACCACCAACTTTTTTTTTTTAGTACTTTACGACCACGATATTTTTATGCTTGGCTGATGTTTCACAATGCAACTTGGATTTCAGTTCCTCTCCTTACCCTGGTGCTTATTTCCCCTTGTTGTCTAATACTGACCCGTTGCCTTTGTGTCTTTGGGCAGGTTCCTCTACCCTAAACTCCTCTCCCTGCTGACCGAACTTCGCACTTTGAACGAGGAGTACACCCGTCAGATCCTTCACATTCAGGATATTTCTTCTGAAAACGTCACCCCTCTGATGAAAGAGATTTTATTCTAAAACTTGCAGCCTCCCGACCCACGGACACAGTTGGGAGGTAACGTCCACAATTACGAGACTCTACGAGACTCTACTGAGGGGTTTCTACAGATGCACAAGAAGTGGTGGATTACTCAAACCCTGGATAATCATCACTAGGCCTTGGTCCTACACAGTAGTGTAGTCTCGTTGAGGACGTGTTGATGGTGATTCCAAGTGGACCTTCACTTTGCACTTACTAAGCCCTCCGGGGCTTGCCTTCTTTATCTTATCTTCATAACGACTTACCTTGAGCCAATGAAGGAGCTCTCTCTAGGGGGTCCAACATGCAAACCACAGTGATTGTAGCCCAACAACCTTGTAAGCCTACTCATGCTGCTTCTCCCCACCCCACAACACAAGACTGTGCAACGTTGCCAAAATATAGACTGATGTGTCCATGTTGCCATATGGTTTCAACCTTAAGGTCCCCATACACGGGCCGATTCGCTCGCTTGGTGATGTCGCCAAGTGAGCAGATCTTCTTCAGATATCCCCACCTACGGGTGGGTGATATCGGGAGAATCCAGGCTAATTCGATCTGGGGCCAAACAATGGAATTATAACGGCGGTTTTAGGCAAAGTCGGTCTGGGGACCTCATCAACGAGCCGATGCGGTCCCCGACCCGACTAGATTTTCTAACCTGCCCAATCGAGATTAAGCTGATTTCAGGCCAGATATTGGTCAGGCAGGCCCGTCGGTAGTGCCCATACACGGCCAATTAGCTGCCGAATCGGTCTAAGGGACCCATATCAGCAGCTAGAATCGGCCCGTGTATGGGGACCTTAACCAAGAGCCCAAATCAGCCTTACTTGCTGCACCAATGAGGCCAGTTATGATTGCCCAACTATTTTTGTACTATTTTTTTAATGCAGTGACACTTTAATATGTTCTTCAAGATGTTTTTTTTATGACCCACCATGGTGGACCTTTTCTATATATACATATAATGTTTGACTAAGATCCGAAAAGCCTTGGACTGATTTTGAGTGTCCATCAGCCTACTGGACCTTGGCATTGGAAGTTCCGAGTCCTTTATCCAGAAGGAAGACTAGGTTGCGTGATCAAGGTGGAACACTCGAGGGTTCTTCTCGAAGGCTGCTAGGAACAACGTAGAGTAAGCCGCACACAGCGAGAAAATCCATTTGCTGAATCAGCCATGGAAGTACTTATAAATAAAAAAAAAAGTGCTTGGCCTAAGTAATGTCTACGTAGCCTTTAAGCATCTTCTAATAGCTTGGCTCCCTTGGCCTTTCCATTCATGGAGCTGGGCATGGTTCCCACGATCCGTCAGCCATTTGACTAATGGGCTCGCAGAGTAAATGGTGAGCGTTTTCCTCTGATCTCGTGACGAGTCATTACTCAATATCTACTGTACACGTTGCATTTCTCCGCATCTCCAGGGAGTTCCTATCATTGGAGGAGTTGCTGGAGGATTTAGCTGATGAAGGAGGACTACCTGCCATGTTATGTCACCATATTTATGTAGCCCACTTTAGCCGGTGCTGCTACTGGTACCATGCAATTGCTTGCTTGTGGGGCTACAGGAGCCCCAGGAGCCCTACATCTTCCCCTTCTGTCTCCATTTTGCCCTACTGTCCCCATCTTGCCCTCCTGTCTCCATCTTGCCCTCCTGTCTCCATCTTGCCCTCCTGTCTCCATCTTGCCCTACTGTCTCCATCTTGCCCTACTGTCTCCATCTTGTTCTACTGTGTCCATCTTGCCCTACTGTCTCCATCTTGCCCTACTGTCTCCATCTTGTTCTACTGTGTCCATCTTTTCCTACT
Organism: Xenopus tropicalis; assembly: GCF_000004195.4. Classification (NCBI taxonomy): domain Eukaryota; kingdom Metazoa; phylum Chordata; class Amphibia; order Anura; family Pipidae; genus Xenopus; species Xenopus tropicalis. The sequence goes on from NC_030684.2 coordinate 141,454,623, forward strand.
GTCTCCATTTTGCCCTACCATCTTTCCCTACTGTCTCCATTTTGCCCTACTGTCTCCATTTTGCCCTACTGTCTCCATCTTGCCCTGCTGTCCCCATCTTGTCCTACTGTCTCCATTTTGCCCTCCTGTCTCCATCTTGTCCTACTGTCTCCATCTTGCCCTACTGTCTCCATCTTGCCCTACTGTCTCCATCTTGCCCTCCTGTCTCCATCTTGCCCTCCTGTCTCCATCTTGTCCTACTGTCTCCATTTTGCCCTACTGTCTCCATTTTGCCCTACCATCTTTCCCTACTGTCTCCATTTTGCCCTACTGTCTCCATTTTGCCCTACTGTCTCCATCTTGCCCTGCTGTCCCCATCTTGCCCTGCTGTCTCCATCTTGCCCTACTGTCTCCATCTTGCCCTACTGTCCCCATCTTGCCCTACTGTCTCCATCTTGTCCTACTGTCTCCATCTTGCCCTACTGTCTCCATCTTGCCCTACTGTCTCCATCTTGCCCTACTGTCTCCATCTTGCCCTACTGTCCCCATCTTGCCCTACTGTCCCCATCTTGCCCTACTGTCTCCATCTTGTCCTACTGGAAACCAAAATACTGTTGTCCCTGAAGAACTGAGGTTATCTAAGCCTGGTTGTGGTGCTGCTCTTGATTTCTAATAGTGTCCATATTGGCCACGTTATTTGGGATTACGGGATAAGGTCAGGCAGAAAATTGGGTGGTGGAGAACATCACGAGTTCATCTCACTGACCCTAGAGGTGAGCATTTGCATTATCCTGATGCACACATATATTTTGGCAAGTCTGACCGTTATCTGTTCCATCTACATGTAGGCCCACCCATCCAATCAGATTGCAGTTGTTCTGCGAGTCTGGAAATTCCATGTCTTATTATTGGATCTAGAACCGAACTGAGAAATAGCCTCAAATGGACAATCCATGTGGACAATATAGGACGCTGTAGCCCCCTGGGTAACACCATCAGCCTTAGCAACACCATACCAACAAGACCATTCCAAGACTCTACTGACCAGGACAGAATTTCCTTTCTGGCCAAAGAGTCCAGAATGGTCAGCAGCAATAGGCAAAGGTATGGGGGCAACCACTTGCCCTGAGGGATCTCTCTAGTAACATGAATAGTGAGTAAGATACACCTGTGTGTATATAGCCAGAGGGATCCATCCCATCGCGCTCAGGAGGGGGGTTCCTCGGGCAGGGGAGGGGGGTTCCTCAGGGGGCGGGGGGGGGAGGAATCCATCTTGGCCTCAGCACTTTGAGAATTTATGAGGCAATTGCAGCAGAAGTGAAGCTCGGAGCCGCTGATCCAAAGCAAATGAGATGGTTTTAGAAGGAAAATAGAGTTGCTTCGTGCAAGGGAGATGCTGACTGAGCAATGGCCGAGGAGCTGAACTGGAACTCTAGGCGGGGATTTAACCACTACTGTGCCAGGGCCGAGCCACACGTGCAATGTATGTACCTGCTCAGGGATGGCTGTGTGTATGGTGAGCAACAGTAATATTGCATCTAATGCACCAATGTGTGGCTCCCAATGACTCTCAATAAAGCCAAGTTACCTGCCAATGTCCTCCATCTTCTACTCATTGTTCTTCCTTCAGCCAAACACATCTACACACCTACTATAGGCACCATCTCTCCCTACTATACCTGCTATCCCACAGCCCCAGTCCCTTCCCAGAGGCTATTATCCCCCCACTGCTACTATAGGCACCATCTCTCCCTACTATACCTGCTATCCCACAGCCCCAGTCCCTTCCCAGAGGCTATTATCCCCCCACTGCTACTATAGGCACCATCTCTCCCTACTATACCTGCTATCCCACAGCCCCAGTCCCTTCCCAGAGGCTATTATCCCCCCACTGCTACTATAGGCACCATCTCTCCCTACTATACCTGCTATCCCACAGCCCCAGTCCCTTCCCAGAGGCTATTATCCCACTGCTACTATAGGCACCATCTCTCCCTACTATACCTGCTATCCCACAGCCCCAGTCCCTTCCCAGAGGCTATTATCCCCCCCACTGCTACTATAGGCACCATCTCTCCCTACTATACCTGCTATCCCACAGCCCCAGTCCCTTCCCAGAGGCTATTATCCCCCCACTGCTACTATAGGGCACCATCTCTCCCTACTATACCTGCTATCCCACAGCCCCAGTCCCCTCCAGAGGCTATTATCCCCCCACTGTACTATAGGCACCATCTCTCCCTACTATACCTGCTATCCCACAGCCCCAGTCCCCTCCCAGAGGCTATTATCCCCCCACTGTTACTATAGGCACCATCTCTCCCTACTATACCTGCTATCCCACAGCCCCAGTCCTTCCCAGAGGCTATTATCCCCCCACTGCTACTATAGGCACCATCTCTCCCTACTATACCTACTATCCCACAGCCCCAGTCCCTTCCCAGAGGCTATTATCCCCCCACTGCTACTATAGGCACCATCTCTCCCTACTATACCTGCTATCCCACAGCCCCAGTCCCTTCCCAGAGGCTATTATCCCCCCCCACTGCTACTATAGGCACCATCTCTCCCTACTATACCTGCTATCCCACAGCCCCAGTCCCTTCCCAGAGGCTATTATCCCACTGCTACTATAGGCACCATCTCTCCCTACTATACCTGCTATCCCACAGCCCCAGTCCCTTCCCAGAGGCTATTATCCCACTGCTACTATAGGCACCCATCTCTCCCTACTATACCTGCTATCCCACAGCCCCAGTCCCTTCCAGAGGCTATTATCCCCCCCACTGCTACTATAGGCACCATCTCTCCCTACTATACCTGCTATCCCACAGCCCCAGTCCCTTCCCAGAGGCTATTATCCCCCCACTGCTACTATAGGCACCATCTCTCCCTACTATACCTGCTATCCCACAGCCCCAGTCCCTTCCCAGAGGCTATTATCCCCCCACTGCTACTATAGGCACCATCTCTCCCTACTATACCTGCTATCCCACAGCCCCAGTCCCTTCCCAGAGGCTATTATCCCACTGCTACTATAGGCACCATCTCTCCCTACTATACCTGCTATCCCACAGCCCCAGTCCCTTCCCAGAGGCTATTATCCCACTGCTACTATAGGCACCATCTCTCCCTACTATACCTGCTATCCCACAGCCCCAGTCCCTTCCCAGAGGCTATTATCCCCACTGCTACTATAGGCACCATCTCTCCCTACTATACCTGCTATCCCACAGCCACACCCCCTTCCCAGAGGCCATTTGCTCATTGTTGTTGCTACTGAGTGGAGGTGCTCTGAGTGCTCTGTGGAGTTGTGACTTTCTCCCAGGCCCGGCTGGGTCTGGGGGTTAGTTTTTGTGGGTATTTTTTCTTTGTTTTTTGCTGTTTTTCCCTGCTCAATGGGGAAGAAAGCGATTAAACCGTTTAGCCGGGTAGTGAAAACCCGTTTGAGAAGCAGCAAGAAGGCCACTGGGTCCAACATTGTGGTGACAGTGGAGCGCACTGCAGAGGGCAATGTTTCCTGCTCTCTTAAAGGGAAGGAAAAGAAAAGCAAAAGCTGTTCCCAAAGCGGCATGGAGAGTGACTCTGAGGACCTGGACGCCAGTGTTGGAGTAACTGCAGGGAGCTGCGGAGCTACAACAGAGGCAGACCAGGAGGTGAGAGGAGAGTCTGATGACTGCAAAATGGCTGCTGGCAGTGAGGAGCTTGGAAGCCATGTGGCCCTGGAAGTTGCAGAAAGTGCTCTGACCAACCAGGAGATGGCTGCTGCATGTGAGGAACATGGAAGCTGTGTGGCCCTAAAAGTTGCAGAAAGCGCTCGGAGTGACCAGGAAATGGCTGCTGCTTGTGAGGTGCATGGAAGCCGTGTGGCCCTGGAGAGTGAACAGGTAATGGCTGCCGGGCCCCTGGGGAAGGCTGGGGAAGTGCACAAAGGTACTGAGACTGTAATACAGTATGATACAATTATTAATGCTTTGAAGGAGCTGCGGTGTTTGGAGGAGAAGCAAAACAATTTAAACAGAGACATTGACAGGCTGATAAAAAATCAGAAGTTGCTGAGAGGAGAGAGGAGAACTCAGTACATCAGGGAGTTGGCTTTCCTCAATAAGGAGCTGGAAGAGACTGAAATTAACATTAAAGACATTCTGGCTGTTATAGAGCCATGGAAGGAGCTGTATGGCAACAAACAGAGATTTGAGCAGATGAAGGAGGGCAATGTGACTGCTGAGAGACTGCTAAAAGTTGCTGAACTGCTCAAAGAGACTGAAGTTTCAAAAAACTTTTACTGAATGTAGCGTTGCTACTAACATTGTGCATAGTAACGGTCTTTCCCATACTGATAGTGTGTGTGCAGCTGCCGTGAGTGGGGTGAGTGCTGGGGGCAGTGTGGGGCAAGCAGCTGAGAGTGGTGCAGCTGAGGTGCAGGTGATTGCAGGTAATGCAATGTGTGTGAGTGAGGGGGGAGGGGCAGTGAGTGCTGGGGCAGCTGAGGTGCAGGTGATTGCAGGTAATGCAATGTGTGTGACTGAGGGGGGTGGGGCAGTGAGTTCTGGGGCAGCTGAGGTGCAAGCGGCTGGGAGTGGTGCAGCTGATGTGCAGGTGATTGCAGGTAATGCAATGTGTGTGAGTGAGGGGGGAGGGGCAGTGAGTGCTGGGGCAGCTGAGGTGCAAGCGGCTGAGAGTGGTGCAGCTGAGGTGCAGGTGATTGCAGGTAATGCAATGTGTGTGAGTGAGGGGGGAGGGGAAGGAAAAAATGTTGTTTATTCTGCTGGGGAAAGCAATGTGCATGGGGGGACTGAGAGTGTTGCTGGGGCTGCGGGGGGCAGTGTTTGGGAGGGAAGGAGATTCTTTGCACGTGAGCAGGATGAGGAGTTTGATGATGAGTTTGATAAGAGGAAAAATGTTGTGAAAATTAAGTGGGAGAAAGAGAGGGAGGATTTCCCGGGGCGCAGGTTTGTGGGCAGAAACATTATTAAACAGTTGCTGGGTTTTACCCCACAGGACGTTTATGCCTTGCTGAGTGTCACAGACACTGAGTTTGATTTAAGCTTTAAGTTATCCCAAGGGTTAGAGGAGTTCTGGAGGCGGTACCATCTGAGTAAAGAGGCCAAGGAGTGGGAGGGGTTTAGGGTAATACCGGTGTCCAAACCCGAAACCAAACTGGTCACCATTATCATGAAGAGAGAGACAGTGCATGAGCAGGACATCCTCATATGGCTCCGGCGCCAGTGCACTGTCCTATCCCCCCTGGAGCCGGTGTTTGATGAGGAGGGATTCTGGGTAGGGGGGTATAAAGTCCAAGTGAAATTGTATGTGGATCAGAATGTTCAGAAACATCTCCCAAATTCCTTTTTCATTGGGAAAGCAAGGGGTGTCTGTTTCTATGTGGGCCAGCCCAGGCTATGCTATAAATGTGGGTCCAACAGGCATTATGCTGTAAAGTGCAACATACAGAAATGTGCTTTGTGTGGGGAGACTGGGCACCCAAGCAAGGAGTGTGTAAAGGCCATAAAGTGTAACCTGTGTATGCAATCCGGCCATGCTTATAGGGCCTGCCCCGACGCCTGGCGCAACATTAGGAAGGCTTGTCCCAATCTGGAAAAAGTAATGAGTACCCCAATGCCAGGGGAGAACTTGCCCCAGACTGAGGGAAGGGGGGAGGAGAGGGCAGGTGGGGCAAGAGAGACAGACAGGGGGCGCCCAACAAAGGTGAGAGGGAAAGAGGGGGAGAACAAACAGGCAAAGGCACAGGCAGCGGTACAGGCAGCCCAAGAGGAGGGAGGCGGAGGGGATGGTTGGATAGTGGTGGGCAGCAAATCAAATAAAGCTAAGGAGGCTCAGTGCCCGGGTGTAATTACCCTCCCAACTGAAAATAGGTTTGTTTTGCCAGGAGGGAAGTCGTGGGGGGATTTAGCAGAGGAACAGGTAGAGTTGGAGAGAATGGAGGAGGAGGAGGAGGAGGAGGAGAGGGAGAAAAGGGAAAGTCTCTCATCTGATATCATCTCCAGCAGGAAGAAGAGCAAAAGAGAAGGGGCTTTTCAGTCTCAGGGGGCAGAAAAGGAGTCACTGGAGGAAGGGGAGTTGGGGGAGCAAGATGTGATGGAGAGTCAGGGGGCAGGTGTGCGGGTACAGGTTAAACGGTCTGCTGGGAAATGTTTGGACAATTCTCAAAAAAAGAAACATAAAGATGCTCTTGATATGTGTTTTATAATGATCTGTAAGAAATAAGATACTTTGCAGGAAAGTACGTTTTGTTTTTGATGTAATATTGATTTATATTTTTTTTTTTTTTTTTTGTTTTTTTTGTTTTTTGCTTGATTGAAATGTAATTATTGTTTTATTGTATTTGTTAAATATCTTTTAATAAAATTCTCTCCCTACTATACCTGCTATCACAGCCCCAGTCCCTTCCCAGAGGCTATTATCCCCCCACTGCTACTATAGGCACCATCTCTCCCTACTATACCTGCTATCCACAGCCCAGTCCTTCCCAGAGGCTATTATCCCCCCACTGCTACTATAGGCACCATCTCTCCCTACTATACCTGCTATCCCACAAGCCCCAGTCCCCTCCCAGAGGCTATTATCCCCCACTGTTACTATAGCACCATCTCTCCCTACTATACCTGCTATCCCACAAGCCCCAAGTCCCTTCCCAGAGGCTATTATCCCCCGCACTGCTACTATAGGCACCATCTCTCCTACTATACCTACTATCCCACAAGCCCCAGTCCCTTCCCAGAGGCTATTATCCCCCCACTGCTATATAGGCACCATCTCTCCCTACTATACCTGCTATCCCACAGCCCCAGTCCCTTCCCAGAGGCTATTATCCCCCCACTGTTACTATAGGCACCATCTCTCCCTACTATACCTGCTATCCCACAGCCCCAGTCCCTTCCCAGAGGCTATTATCCCCCCACTGCTACTATAGGCACCATCTCTCCCTACTATACCTGCTATCCCACAGCCCCAGTCCCTTCCCAGAGGCTATTATCCCCCCACTGCTACTATAGGCACCATCTCTCCCTACTATACCTGCTATCCACAGCCCCAGTCCCTTCCCAGAGGCTATTATCCCCCCACTGTTACTATAGGCACCATCTCTCCCTACTATACCTGCTATCCCACAGCCCCAGTCCCCTTCCCAGAGGCTATTATCCCCCCACTGCTACTATAGGCACCATCTCTCCCCTACTATACCTACTATCCCACAGCCCCAGTCCCTTCCCAGAGGCTATTATCCCCCCCACTGCTACTATAGGCACCATCTCTCCCTACTATACCTGCTATCCCACAGCCCCAGTCCCTTCCCAGAGACTATTATCCCCACTGCTACTATAGGCACCATCTCTCCCTACTATACCTGCTATCCCACAGCCCCAGTCCCTTCCCAGAGGCTATTATCCCCCCACTGCTACTATAGGCACCATCTCTCCCTACTATACCTGCTATCCCACAGCCCCAGTCCCTTCCCAGAGGCTATTATCCCCCCACTGCTACTATAGGCACCATCTCTCCCTACTATACCTGCTATCCCACAGCCCCAGTCCCTTCCCAGAGGCTATTATCCCACTGCTACTATAGGCACCATCTCTCCCTACTATACCTGCTATCCCACAGCCCCAGTCCCTTCCCAGAGGCTATTATCCCTCCCACTGCTACTATAGGCACCATCTCTCCCTACTATACCTGCTATCCCACAGCCACAGTCCCTTCCCAGAGGCTATTATCCCCCCACTGCTACTATAGGCACCATCTCTCCCTACTATACCTGCTATCCCCACAGCCCCAGTCCCTTCCCAGAGGCTATTATCCCCCCACTGCTACTATAGGCACCATCTCTCCCTACTATACCTGCTATCCCACAGCCCCAGTCCCTTCCCAGAGGCTATTATCCCCCCACTGCTACTATAGGCACCATCTCTCCCTACTATACCTGCTATCCCACAGCCCCAGTCCCTTCCCAGAGGCTATTATCCCCCCACTGCTACTATAGGCACCATCTCTCCCTACTATACCTGCTATCCCACAGCCCCAGTCCCTTCCCAGAGGCTATTATCCCACTGCTACTATAGGCACCATCTCTCCCTACTATACCTGCTATCCCACAGCCCCAGTCCCTTCCCAGAGGCTATTATCCCACTGCTACTATAGGCACCATCTCTCCCTACTATACCTGCTATCCCACAGCCCCAGTCCCTTCCCAGAGGCTATTATCCCCCCACTGCTACTATAGGCACCATCTCTCCCTACTATACCTGCTATCCCACAGCCCCAGTCCCTTCCCAGAGGCTATTATCCCCCCACTGCTACTATAGGCACCATCTCTCCCTACTATACCTGCTATCCCACAGCCCCAGTCCCTTCCCAGAGGCTATTATCCCCCCACTGCTGCTATAGGCACCATCTCTCCCTACTATACCTGCTATCCCACAGCCCCAGTCCCCTCCCAGAGGCTATTATCCCCCCACTGTTACTATAGGCACCATCTCTCCCTACTATACCTGCTATCCCACAGCCCCAGTCCCTTCCCAGAGGCTATTATCCCCCCCACTGCTACTATAGGCACCATCTCTCCCTACTATACCTGCTATCCCACAGCCCCAGTCCCTTCCCAGAGGCTATTATCCCCCCACTGCTACTATAGGCACCATCTCTCCCTACTATACCTGCTATCCCACAGCCCCAGTCCCTTCCCAGAGGCTATTATCCCCCCACTGCTACTATAGGCACCATCTCTCCCTACTATACCTGCTATCCCACAGCCCCAGTCCCTTCCCAGAGGCTATTATCCCACTGCTACTATAGGCACCATCTCTCCCTACTATACCTGCTATCCCACAGCCCCAGTCCCTTCCCAGAGGCTATTATCCCACTGCTACTATAGGCACCATCTCTCCCTACTATACCTGCTATCCCACAGCCCCAGTCCCTTCCCAGAGGCTATTATCCCCCACTGCTACTATAGGCACCATCTCTCCCTACTATACCTGCTATCCCACAGCCACACCCCCTTCCCAGAGGCCATTTGCTCATTGTTGTTGCTACTGAGTGGAGGTGCTCTGAGTGCTCTGTGGAGTTGTGACTTTCTCCCAGGCCCGGCTGGGTCTGGGGGTTAGTTTTTGTGGGTATTTTTTCTTTGTTTTTTGCTGTTTTTCCCTGCTCAATGGGGAAGAAAGCGATTAAACCGTTTAGCCGGGTAGTGAAAACCCGTTTGAGAAGCAGCAAGAAGGCCACTGGGTCCAACATTGTGGTGACAGTGGAGCGCACTGCAGAGGGCAATGTTTCCTGCTCTCTTAAAGGGAAGGAAAAGAAAAGCAAAAGCTGTTCCCAAAGCGGCATGGAGAGTGACTCTGAGGACCTGGACGCCAGTGTTGGAGTAACTGCAGGGAGCTGCGGAGCTACAACAGAGGCAGACCAGGAGGTGAGAGGAGAGTCTGATGACTGCAAAATGGCTGCTGGCAGTGAGGAGCTTGGAAGCCATGTGGCCCTGGAAGTTGCAGAAAGTGCTCTGACCAACCAGGAGATGGCTGCTGCATGTGAGGAACATGGAAGCTGTGTGGCCCTAAAAGTTGCAGAAAGCGCTCGGAGTGACCAGGAAATGGCTGCTGCTTGTGAGGTGCATGGAAGCCGTGTGGCCCTGGAGAGTGAACAGGTAATGGCTGCCGGGCCCCTGGGGAAGGCTGGGGAAGTGCACAAAGGTACTGAGACTGTAATACAGTATGATACAATTATTAATGCTTTGAAGGAGCTGCGGTGTTTGGAGGAGAAGCAAAACAATTTAAACAGAGACATTGACAGGCTGATAAAAAATCAGAAGTTGCTGAGAGGAGAGAGGAGAACTCAGTACATCAGGGAGTTGGCTTTCCTCAATAAGGAGCTGGAAGAGACTGAAATTAACATTAAAGACATTCTGGCTGTTATAGAGCCATGGAAGGAGCTGTATGGCAACAAACAGAGATTTGAGCAGATGAAGGAGGGCAATGTGACTGCTGAGAGACTGCTAAAAGTTGCTGAACTGCTCAAAGAGACTGAAGTTTCAAAAACTTTTACTGAATGTAGCGTTGCTACTAACATTGTGCATAGTAACGGTCTTTCCCATACTGATAGTGTGTGTGCAGCTGCCGTGAGTGGGGTGAGTGCTGGGGGCAGTGTGGGGCAAGCAGCTGAGAGTGGTGCAGCTGAGGTGCAGGTGATTGCAGGTAATGCAATGTGTGTGAGTGAGGGGGGAGGGGCAGTGAGTGCTGGGGCAGCTGAGGTGCAGGTGATTGCAGGTAATGCAATGTGTGTGACTGAGGGGGGTGGGCAGTGAGTTCTGGGGCAGCTGAGGTGCAAGCGGCTGGGAGTGGTGCAGCTGATGTGCAGGTGATTGCAGGTAATGCAATGTGTGTGAGTGAGGGGGGAGGGGCAGTGAGTGCTGGGGCAGCTGAGGTGCAAGCGGCTGAGAGTGGTGCAGCTGAGGTGCAGGTGATTGCAGGTAATGCAATGTGTGTGAGTGAGGGGGGAGGGGAAGGAAAAAAATGTCGTTTATTCTGCTGGGGAAAGCAATGTGCATGGGGGGACTGAGAGTGTTGCTGGGGCTGCGGGGGGCAGTGTTTGGGAGGGAAGGAGATTCTTTGCACGTGAGCAGGATGAGGAGTTTGATGATGAGTTTGATAAGAGGAAAAATGTTGTGAAATTAAGTGGGAGAAAGAGAGGGAGGATTTCCCGGGGCGCAGGTTTGTGGGCAGAAACATTATTAAACAGTTGCTGGGTTTTACCCCACAGGACGTTTATGCCTTGCTGAGTGTCACAGACACTGAGTTTGATTTAAGCTTTAAGTTATCCCAAGGGTTAGAGGAGTTCTGGAGGCGGTACCATCTGAGTAAAGAGGCCAAGGAGTGGGAGGGGTTTAGGGTAATACCGGTGTCCAAACCCGAAACCAAACTGGTCACCATTATCATGAAGAGAGAGACAGTGCATGAGCAGGACATCCTCATATGGCTCCGGCGCCAGTGCACTGTCCTATCCCCCTGGAGCCGGTGTTTGATGAGGAGGGATTCTGGGTAGGGGGGTATAAAGTCCAAGTGAAATTGTATGTGGATCAGAATGTTCAGAAACATCTCCCAAATTCCTTTTTCATTGGGAAAGCAAGGGGTGTCTGTTTCTATGTGGGCCAGCCCAGGCTATGCTATAAATGTGGGTCCAACAGGCATTATGCTGTAAAGTGCAACATACAGAAATGTGCTTTGTGTGGGGAGACTGGGCACCCAAGCAAGGAGTGTGTAAAGGCCATAAAGTGTAACCTGTGTATGCAATCCGGCCATGCTTATAGGGCCTGCCCCGACGCCTGGCGCAACATTAGGAAGGCTTGTCCCAATCTGGAAAAAGTAATGAGTACCCCAATGCCAGGGGAGAACTTGCCCCAGACTGAGGGAAGGGGGGAGGAGAGGGCAGGTGGGGCAAGAGAGACAGACAGGGGGCGCCCAACAAAGGTGAGAGGGAAAGAGGGGGAGAACAAACAGGCAAAGGCACAGGCAGCGGTACAGGCAGCCCAAGAGGAGGGAGGCGGAGGGGATGGTTGGATAGTGGTGGGCAGCAAATCAAATAAAGCTAAGGAGGCTCAGTGCCCGGGTGTAATTACCCTCCCAACTGAAAATAGGTTTGTTTTGCCAGGAGGGAAGTCGTGGGGGGATTTAGCAGAGGAACAGGTAGAGTTGGAGAGAATGGAGGAGGAGGAGGAGGAGGAGGAGAGGGAGAAAAGGGAAAGTCTCTCATCTGATATCATCTCCAGCAGGAAGAAGAGCAAAAGAGAAGGGGCTTTTCAGTCTCAGGGGGCAGAAAAGGAGTCACTGGAGGAAGGGGAGTTGGGGGAGCAAGATGTGATGGAGAGTCAGGGGGCAGGTGTGCGGGTACAGGTTAAACGGTCTGCTGGGAAATGTTTGGACAATTCTCAAAAAAAGAAACATAAAGATGCCTCTTGATATGTGTTTTATAATGATCTGTAAGAAATAAGATACTTTGCAGGAAAGTACGTTTTGTTTTTGATGTAATATTGATTTATATTTTTTTTTTTTTTTTTGTTTTTTTTGTTTTTTGCTTGATTGAAATGTAATTATTGTTTTATTGTATTTGTTAAATATCTTTTAATAAAATTCTCTCCCTACTATACCTGCTATCCCACAGCCCCAGTCCCTTCCCAGAGGCTATTATCCCCCCACTGCTACTATAGGCACCATCTCTCCCTACTATACCTGCTATCCCACAGCCCCAGTCCCTTCCCAGAGGCTATTATCCCCCCACTGCTACTATAGGCACCATCTCTCCCTACTATACCTGCTATCCCACAGCCCCAGTCCCCTCCCAGAGGCTATTATCCCCCCACTGTTACTATAGGCACCATCTCTCCCTACTATACCTGCTATCCCACAGCCCCAGTCCCTTCCCAGAGGCTATTATCCCCCCACTGCTACTATAGGCACCATCTCTCCCTACTATACCTACTATCCCACAGCCCCAGTCCCTTCCCAGAGGCTATTATCCCCCCACTGCTACTATAGGCACCATCTCTCCCTACTATACCTGCTATCCCACAGCCCCAGTCCCTTCCCAGAGGCTATTATCCCCCCACTGCTACTATAGGCACCATCTCTCCCTACTATACCTGCTATCCCACAGCCCCAGTCCTTCCCAGAGGCTATTATCCCCCCCACTGCTACTATAGGCACCATCTCTCCCTACTATACCTGCTATCCCACAGCCCCAGTCCCTTCCCAGAGGCTATTATCCCCCCACTGTTACTATAGGCACCATCTCTCCCTACTATACCTGCTATCCCACAGCCCCAGTCCCTTCCCAGAGGCTATTATCCCCCCACTGTTACTATAGGCACCATCTCTCCCTACTATACCTGCTATCCCACAGCCCCAGTCCCTTCCCAGAGGCTATTATCCCCCCACTGCTACTATAGGCACCATCTCTCCCTACTATACCTACTATCCCACAGCCCCAGTCCCTTCCCAGAGGCTATTATCCCCCCACTGCTACTATAGGCACCATCTCTCCCTACTATACCTGCTATCCCACAGCCCCAGTCCCTTCCAGAGGCTATTATCCCCCCACTGCTACTATAGGCACCATCTCTCCCTACTATACCTGCTATCCCACAGCCCCAGTCCCTTCCCAGAGGCTATTATCCCCCCCACTGCTACTATAGGCACCATCTCTCCCTACTATACCTACTATCCCACAGCCCCAGTCCCTTCCCAGAGGCTATTATCCCCCCACTGCTACTATAGGCACCATCTCTCCCTACTATACCTGCTATCCCACAGCCCCAGTCCCTTCCCAGAGACTATTATCCCACTGCTACTATAGGCACCATCTCTCCCTACTATACCTGCTATCCCACAGCCCCAGTCCCTTCCCAGAGGCTATTATCCCCCCACTGCTACTATAGGCACCATCTCTCCCTACTATACCTGCTATCCCACAGCCCCCAGTCCCTTCCCAGAGGCTATTATCCCCCCACTGCTACTATAGGCACCATCTCTCCCTACTATACCTGCTATCCCACAGCCCCAGTCCCTTCCCAGAGGCTATTATCCCACTGCTACTATAGGCACCATCTCTCCCTACTATACCTGCTATCCCACAGCCCCAGTCCCTTCCCAGAGGCTATTATCCCTCCCACTGCTACTATAGGCACCATCTCTCCCTACTATACCTGCTATCCCACAGCCACAGTCCCTTCCCAGAGGCTATTATCCCCCCACTGCTACTATAGGCACCATCTCTCCCTACTATACCTGCTATCCCACAGCCCCAGTCCCTTCCCAGAGGCTATTATCCCCCACTGCTACTATAGGCACCATCTCTCCCTACTATACCTGCTATCCCACAGCCCCAGTCCCTTCCCAGAGGCTATTATCCCCCCACTGCTACTATAGGGCACCATCTCTCCCTACTATACCTGCTATCCCACAGCCCCAGTCCCTTCCAGAGGCTATTATCCCCCCACTGCTACTATAGGCACCATCTCTCCCTACTATACCTGCTATCCCACAGCCCCAGTCCCTTCCCAGAGGCTATTATCCACTGCTACTATAGGCACCATCTCTCCCTACTATACCTGCTATCCCACAGCCCCAGTCCCTTCCCAGAGGCTATATCCCACTGCTACTATAGGCACCATCTCTCCCTACTATACCTGCTATCCCACAGCCCCAGTCCCTTCCCAGAGGCTATTATCCCCCCCACTGCTACTATAGGCACCATCTCTCCCTACTATACCTGCTATCCCACAGCCCCAGTCCCTTCCCAGAGGCTATTATCCCCCCACTGCTACTATAGGCACCATCTCTCCCTACTATACCTGCTATCCCACAGCCCCAGTCCCTTCCCAGAGGCTATTATCCCCCACTGCTGCTATAGGCACCATCTCTCCCTACTATACCTGCTATCCACAGCCCCAGTCCCCTCCCAGAGGCTATTATCCCCCCACTGTTACTATAGGCACCATCTCTCCCTACTATACCTGCTATCCCACAGCCCCAGTCCCTTCCCAGAGGCTATTATCCCCCCCACTGCTACTATAAGGCACCATCTCTCCCTACTATACCTACTATCCCACAGCCCCAGTCCCTTCCCAGAGGCTATTATCCCCCCACTGCTACTATAGGCACCATCTCTCCCTACTATACCTGCTATCCCACAGCCCCAGTCCCTTCCCAGAGGCTATTATCCCCCCACTGCTACTATAGGCACCATCTCTCCCTACTATACCTGCTATCCCACAGCCCCAGTCCCTTCCCAGAGGCTATTATCCCCCCACTGCTACTATAGGCACCATCTCTCCCTACTATACCTACTATCCCACAGCCCCAGTCCCTTCCCAGAGGCTATTATCCCCCCACTGCCTACTATAGGCACCATCTCTCCCTACTATACCTGCTATCCCACAGCCCCAGTCCCTTCCCAGAGGCCTATTATCCCCCCACTGTTACTATAGGCACCATCTCTCCCTACTATACCTGCTATCCCACAGCCCCAGTCCCTTCCCAGAGGCTATTATCCCCCCACTGTTACTATAGGCACCATCTCTCCCCTACTATACCTGCTATCCCACAGCCCCAGTCCCTTCCCAGAGGCTATTATCCCCCCACTGCTACTATAGGCACCATCTCTCCCTACTATACCTACTATCCCACAGCCCCAGTCCCTTCCCAGAGGCTATTATCCCCCCACTGCGTACTATAGGCCACCATCTCTCCCTACTATACCTGCTATCCCACAGCCCCAGTCCCTTCCCAGAGGCTATTATCCCCCACTGCTACTATAGGCACCATCTCTCCCTACTATACCTGCTATCCCACAGCCCCAGTCCCCTCCCAGAGGCTATTATCCCCCCCACTGCTACTATAGGCACCATCTCTCCCTACTATACCTGCTATCCCACAGCCCCAGTCCCTTCCCAGAGGCTATTATCCCCCCCACTGCTACTATAGGCACCATCTCTCCCTACTATACCTACTATCCCACAGCCCCAGTCCCTTCCCAGAGGCTATTATCCCCCCACTGCTACTATAGGCACCATCTCTCCCTACTATACCTACTATCCCACAGCCCCAGTCCCTTCCCAGAGGCTATTATCCCCCCACTGCTACTATAGGCACCATCTCTCCCTACTATACCTGCTATCCCACAGCCCCAGTCCCTTCCCAGAGGCTATTATCCCACTGCTACTATAGGCACCATCTCTCCCTACTATACCTGCTATCCCACAGCCCCAGTCCCTTCCCAGAGGCTATTATCCCCCCACTGCTACTATAGGCACCATCTCTCCCTACTATACCTGCTATCCCACAGCCCCAGTCCCTTCCCAGAGGCTATTATCCCACTGCTACTATAGGCCACCATCTCTCCCTACTATACCTGCTATCCCACAGCCCCAGTCCCTTCCCAGAGACTATTATCCCACTGCTACTATAGGCACCATCTCTCCCTACTATACCTGCTATCCCACAGCCCCAGTCCCTTCCCAGAGGCTATTATCCCCCCACTGCTACTATAGGCCACCACCTCTCCCTACTATACCTGCTATCCCACAGCCCCAGTCCCTTCCCAGAGGCTATTATCCCCCCACTGCCTACTATAGGCACCATCTCTCCCTACTATACCTGCTATCCCACAGCCCCAGTCCCTTCCCAGAGGCTATTATCCCCCCACTGCTACTATAGGCACCATCTCTCCCTACTATACCTGCTATCCCACAGCCCCAGTCCCCTCCCAGAGGCTATTATCCCCCCACTGTTACTATAGGCACCATCTCTCCCTACTATACCTGCTATCCCACAGCCCCAGTCCCTTCCCAGAGGCTATTATCCCCCACTGCTACTATAGGCACCATCTCTCCCTACTATACCTACTATCCACAGCCCCAGTCCCTTCCCAGAGGCTATTATCCCCCCACTGCTACTATAGGCACCATCTCTCCCTACTATACCTGCTATCCCACAGCCCCAGTCCCTTCCCAGAGGCTATTATCCCCCCACTGCTACTATAGGCACCATCTCTCCCTACTATACCTGCTATCCCACAGCCCCAGTCCCTTCCCAGAGGCTATTATCCCCCCCACTGCTACTATAGGCACCATCTCTCCCTACTATACCTACTATCCCACAGCCCCAGTCCCTTCCCAGAGGCTATTATCCCCCCACTGCTACTATAGGCACCATCTCTCCCTACTATACCTGCTATCCCACAGCCCCAGTCCCTTCCCAGAGGCTATTATCCCCCCACTGTTACTATAGGCACCATCTCTCCCTACTATACCTGCTATCCCACAGCCCCAGTCCCTTCCCAGAGGCTATTATCCCCCCACTGTTACTATAGGCACCATCTCTCCCTACTATACCTGCTATCCCACAGCCCCAGTCCCTTCCCAGAGGCTATTATCCCCCCACTGCTACTATAGGCACCATCTCTCCCTACTATACCTACTATCCCACAGCCCCAGTCCCTTCCCAGAGGCTATTATCCCCCACTGCTACTATAGGCACCATCTCTCCCTACTATACCTGCTATCCCACAGCCCCAGTCCCTTCCCAGAGGCTATTATCCCCCCACTGCTACTATAGGCACCATCTCTCCCTACTATACCTGCTATCCCACAGCCCCAGTCCCTTCCCAGAGGCTATTATCCCCCCCACTGCTACTATAGGCACCATCTCTCCCTACTATACCTACTATCCCACAGCCCCAGTCCCTTCCCAGAGGCTATTATCCCCCCACTGCTACTATAGGCACCATCTCTCCCTACTATACCTACTATCCCACAGCCCCAGTCCCTTCCCAGAGGCTATTATCCCCCACTGCTACTATAGGCACCATCTCTCCCTACTATACCTGCTATCCCACAGCCCCAGTCCCTTCCCAGAGGCTATTATCCCACTGCTACTATAGGCACCATCTCTCCCTACTATACCTGCTATCCCACAGCCCCAGTCCCTTCCCAGAGGCTATTATCCCCCACTGCTACTATAGGCACCATCCTCTCCCTACTATACCTGCTATCCCACAGCCCCAGTCCCTTCCCAGAGGCTATTATCCCCACTGCTACTATAGGCACCATCTCTCCCTACTATACCTGCTATCCCACAGCCCCAGTCCCTTCCCAGAGACTATTATCCCCCACTGCTACTATAGGCACCATCTCTCCCTACTATACCTGCTATCCCACAGCCCCAGTCCCTTCCCAGAGGCTATTATCCCCCCACTGCTACTATAGGCACCACCTCTCCCTACTATACCTGCTATCCCACAGCCCCAGTCCCTCCCAGAGGCTATTATCCCCCCACTGCTACTATAGGCACCATCTCTCCCTACTATACCTGCTATCCCCACAGCCCCAGTCCCCTTCCAGAGGCTATTATCCCCACACTGCTACTATAGGCAACCATCTCTCCCTACTATACCTGCTATCCCACAGCCCCAGTCCCTTCCCAAAGGCTATTATCCCCCACTGCTACTATAGGCACCATCTCTCCTACTATACCTGCTATCCACAGCCCCAGTCCCTTCCAGAGGCTATTATCCCCCCACTGCTACTAATAGGCACATCTCTCCCTACTATAACCTGCTATCCCACAGCCCCAGTCCCTTCCCAGAGGCTATTATCCCCCCACTGCTACTATAGGCACCATCTCTCCCTACTATACCTGCTATCCCACAGCCCCAGTCCCTTCCCAGAGGCTATTATCCCCCCACTGCTACTATAGGCACCATCTCTCCCTACTATACCTGCTATCCCACAGCCCCAGTCCCTTCCCACTTCCCAGCCCCAGTCCCTTCCCACTTTGGGGAATGCTATAATGATTCTGCTCGGGGGGGGGGGGGGGAAGCCATTTCTAGTTACACCACTGAGAGCAGAATAGGGAGAGGTTTCCCATAAAGCAGCTGAACAAGGAACCTCGCCTCACCCTAATACCCTGTGTTGGTTCTGATCCTATGGAGGAGGGAGGGAACACTCATTGCTTCCATCTCACTCAGACTGACTCATGGGATTCTGCAACTTTAATCTACTTTAATTACTTTAAAGGTGGAGGTTTTTTCAGTTAAAGGCACAGAGTCACATGTCCCCACAGCATTATCATATTTATGCAGAGAACTCTATCACTCACCCCTGTAAACTCAGCGTAGGGTTAATCAGATTGGCATTAAATAACCCCTAAATTTTGAAATCCAAACTTAGGGGGCTGTTCCTGCTGAATTGTGCTTAGTACAGGGGAATCCCTATGTGCCATAGTTTTATGGTATCTCTCTGTACAGGCTATGAGCAAACTTAGGGGGCTGTTCCTGCTGAATTGTGCTTAGTACAGGGGAATCCCTATGTGCCATAGTTTTATGGTATCTCTCTGTACAGGCTATGAGCAAACTTAGGGGGCTGTTCCTGCTGAATTGTGCTTAGTACAGGGGAATCCCTATGTGCCATAGTTTTATGGTATCTCTCTGTACAGGCTATGAGCAAACTTAGGGGGCTGTTCCTGCTGAATTGTGCTTAGTACAGGGGAATCCCTATGTGCCATAGTTTTATGGTATCTCTCTGTACAGGCTATGGGCAAACTTAGGGGGGCTGTTCCTGCTGAATTGTGCTTAGTACAGGGGAATCCCTATGCTGCCATAGGTTTATGGTATCTCTCTGTACAGGCTATGAGCAAACTTAGGGGGCTGTTCCTGCTGAATTGTGCTTAGTACAGGGGAATCCCTATGTGCCATAGTTTTATGGTATCTCTCTGTACAGGCTATGGGCAAACTTAGGGGGGCTGTTCCTGCTGAATTGTGCTTAGTACAGGGGAATCCCTATGCTGCCATAGGTTTATGGTATCTCTCTGTACAGGCTATGGGCAAACTTAGGGGGCTGTTCCTGCTGAATTGTGCTTAGTACAGGGGAATCCCTATGTGCCATAGTTTTATGGTATCTCTCTGTACAGGCTATGGGCAAACTTAGGGGGCTGTTCCTGCTGAATTGTGCTTAGTACAGGGGAATCCCTATGTGCCATAGTTTTATGGTATCTCTCTGTACAGGCTATGGGCAAACTTAGGGGGGCTGTTCCTGCTGAATTGTGCTTAGTACAGGGGAATCCCTATGTGCCATAGTTTTATGGTATCTCTCTGTACAGGCTATGGGCAAACTTAGGGGGCTGTTCCTGCTGAATTGTGCTTAGAACAGGCTATAAAGTTTAAAAGAGTCAGTAGAGAGTGAAAGAGCACTTAATATCCCCTTGCGTTAGATTAGTTTACACATCTAAATTTGGGAGTTGTAGTTCATCATCGCCGGTCCCATAAGGAATGAAATAAAGAGAAAAGAAATAAGAATAAAAATGCCTCAGCAAGAAATCCAGACAGGGAAACAGACAGGAAAGAATATTATTTTTACAAACGTAAACAACGCCACCCGCAGGCATTAGTGAGTAAAGCTCCTAATGATTGGCTAACACAAGAGGGAGAGTTCGGTAGAGGAGATGCAATAATGGAGTAAGTGCAGGGCTGCAGCGCCTCCAAGTGGTGGTGACACAGAAGAGTAAACTTGTCGATTCACTCTCTGCCCTCAATCAAATCTATTCTTACCCTGATAAAGATGGCAGATATTAGGAAATACTGGGGGTGACAGTTGGGAGGGGTCCCTGAGGTCACTGTAGGTTTATTGTTCCTGCAACGGCAGCGCTAAGTAATGAATTGTACTGCAGAAAGAATAATCAGTGCTGGGCAATTAGGGAATAACTGCAGTATCAACACCACCACTGGGGGGGAGCACTTCTTAAGGAAGTCAATGATATCTTACAGAGAATGTTCTGGGCAAACAGTAGGATAAAGCCTCATATTGAAGTGTATAAGGGAGACAATATGGCGGCTACAACCTCTAGGTATAAATAGATACTCAGAAGGAATGTTCTGGGCAAACAGTAGGATAAAGCCTCATACTGAAGTGTACAAGGGAGAGAATATGGCGGCTACAACCTGTAGGTATAAATAGATAGAAGGAATGTTCTGGGCAAACAGTAGGATAAAGCCTCATACTGAAGTGTATAAGGGAGACAATATGGCGGCTACAACCTCTAGGTATAAATAGATACTGAGAAGGAATGTTCTGGGCAAACGGTAGGATAAAGCCTCATATTGAAGTGAATAAGGGAGACAATATGGCGGCTACAACCTCTAGGTATAAATAGATACTGAGAAAGAATGTTCTGGGCAAACAGTAGGCTAAAGCCTCATAGTGAAGTGTATAAGGGAGACAATATGGCGGCTACAACCTGTAGGTATAAATAGATACTCAGAAGGAATGTTCTGGGCAAACAGTAGGATAAAGCCTCACATTGAAGTGTATAAGGGAGACAATATGGCGGCTACAACCTCTAGGTATAAATAGATACTCAGAAGGGATGTTCTGGGCACAAAATAAGCTAAGGGAGACAATATGGCGGCTACAACCTCTAGGTATAAATAGATACTCAGAAGGAATGTTCTGGGCAAACAGTAGGCTAAAGCCTCATATTGAAGTGAATAAGGGAGACAATATGGCGGCTACAACCTCTAGGTATAAATAGATACTGAGAAGGAATGTCCTGGGCAAACAGTAGGATAAAGCCTCATACTGAAGTGTATAAGGGAGACAATATGGCGGCTACAACCTCTAGGTATAAATAGATACTGAGAAGGAATGTTCTGGGCAAAAAGTAGGCTAAAGCCTCATACTGAAGTGTATAAGGGAGATAATATGGCGGCTACAACCTCTAGGTATAAATAGATACTGAGAAGGAATGTTCTGGGCACAAAATAAGCTATAAGGGAGTCAATATGGCCACTCCAACCTATAGATACTGAGAGGGAATGTTCTGGGCACACAGTGAGTATACCCTCATACTAGACCGTTTCTGTAAGGGAGTATAAATATACAAACTAATGTTTGGTGCCAGTTCGGGGTACAAAGCTCGGCTCTGGCTGCTGAAGACTAAGACAGAAACGTCGGTTCTGCCACAGTTCTCCATTACTAGGAATTGGGTTCCAGGTCACAGGCCACGTTTGGTGCTGCCTTGTTGTAATACCAACAGGTTCCGAGGCCTAGTAACCACGGGACAAATGCTGCCTCTGCTCCATGTTACACACAAGGATCGTGTCAGTGGTTATGGGGTGGGGGGGGGGTAGGTGCAGTCCGTGGGTGGATATTTAGGAGACTGGGTCACCAGAGACAAGTTCTGGACCCGCGAGTCCTTTTCTGACCTTCACCACTAGGAGTCGTTGGCTTCATCCCACCATGATGTTAAAGCCGCAATGAAACTTGTTCTTCCAGTGGTTCATAAAAGCCCCCAGTGCCAGGGTTACAGGTAGCGGGGGCAGCTTTTTCTCCAGGATGCCCCCTACACACCAAGAATTGTCCACAGAACCTTTAAAGACCACGTTGGCTTTGGGAATGTCCAGGTGGTAACCGAAGGCAAAGGACGTCTCCTGGAGCCTGGTGTTGGCCTCCAACTCCACCCCAACGTGGATCTGCTCATTGGCTCTGTGATAGTAGCTGGCGTGGGCGCCCCCGTAGCCGATATTTAACGTGGCCACCCAGTTGGGAGCTGAAAGATGATCAAACGGACAACATGAACTACACTGGCCAGCTATTGGCCAGCAGTGACTAGTGACTAGACTAGGACTAGTGATACTGCTCACATTCCAGCCAACCACAATCCTGTGTTCCCCTCTGCTATGACCAGTGGGACTTACCGGAATATTTCCCTGCCATGGTAAAAATGGCTCCCTCTTCTCCCATTCGTTGATGATAAACCAATTCTCCTCCCAGGACCAGCCGGGGGGTGATGCTCTGCAGGAAATGGGTCACCAGGATCACTGTGAAATGAAGAGGAAGGAAGATGAGTAAGACTTGGGCACCTAATAGTGGAATCTCCCACTCTAGGTTGTTCTAGGTTCCTCTAAAAAATGAAAATCTGATATTCTAGGTTCCTCTTAAAAAAACAACACCTGCTATTCAAGGTTCATCTAATAGAACAATCTGTCATTTTAGTTTATTCTAAAATTCATATTCCAAGTTCTCTCTCTAAAAGGGAAGTCTGATATTCTAGGTTCCTCTCACAGAGAAATCTGTAAAATGAAGTGGAAGGAAGATGAGTAAGACTTATGGGCACCTCTAATATCTAAGGTTGATCTTATAGTGGAATTTACCACTCTAGGTTGTTCTAGGTCCCTCTAAAAAATGAAAATCTGATATTCTAGGTTCACCTAATAGAATAATACTGTACATCATTCTAGGTGCCTCTAAAAAAGAACACCTGCTATTCATGGTTCATCTTATAGAACGATCTGTCATTTTAGGTTATTCTAAAATGGATTATCCAGGTTCCTCTCACAACACAATGTGTCATACTAGGTTTGTCTAAAAGGGTAATCTGATATTCTAGGTTCCTCTCACGGAGAAATCTGTTACACTGGGTTCTCTTAGTACTGTGCAGCCTCATCTAATAATGGAATGAATCTTTCTAGGCTCCTCTAAAAAAGGAAATTTGATATGTCTTTCTAATAATAGAGTGTTGTTCTAGCTTCCTCTAGGACATTCTAGGTTCCTCTTTGAGAATGTGTAATTGCAAGTTAGTATAAAAGGGACATCTGATAGTGTAGGTTCCTCTAAAAAACAAATATGTCATTTTAGATTGCCATTACCCTTACAGGGGCATCAGATATTGCAGGTCCAACTGTCAAACTAGAATAATCTAATAACAGAATCTGCTGTTCTAGGTTTGCCTAAAAAGGAAATTTGATAATCTATGATCCTGTCACAAAGAAATCTGTTACGCTAGGTTATCTCAATAGATAAAGGGGCATCGGATATTCCAGGTCCGTCTGTCATACTAGAAATGCTCTAACAACAGAATCTGCTGTTCTAGGTTTGTCTAAAACAAACTCTGATATTCTAGGTTTCTCTAAAAGAAACCCCTTTTCTCCTAGGTCACATTAACAAAGACATTGGCCAGTCTAGGTTATCTAACAGAGAAGTCTGTTGTGCTAAGTTACTCTGATCATTCAAGGTTCCTGACTTATAAAGTTCTGGTTCTAGGTTCTCTTGAACTCTTCACTTTTCAGCAGTAAATTACAAAGTTAAGAGTTCAGTATCCCTAGCAATATAAACCCCCATAGTGTGTGGCCCTTAGCAGCTGTTCTGCGAAGCCTCCTTACCTGATTCGTTGAGGATATCGGGGTTCCCCAAGGTCAGTGTCACTGTGCAATCGTCCCCTCTGTATTCCCCGTCAACCTGCCAGGTGAGGAACTTAGAGCGATAGGTCTGATTGGGAGAGAAACAGAGTCATTAGGTCTCTAATGCCATCAGCTTCCCTCCCTGCCAGGCAGTACCGGACTCGCCCATACCTGGAAGACGGCTTTGGATCGGAACCGATCGGCCAGCAGGCAGTGGATCTGAGCATTCAGGCTCCCTGCATTATCCACATCTCCAGTCAACATGGGGAACGTCTAGAGCAGGAAACAAGGAGCAAACCATTCATTTCTATTCTGTGGGGTTACTAAAATACAACTACCCCAGTCCAAAGCAATGTATCCCAACCTTTACCATCCCTGCTGTGAGACTATACCCTGTATCTACTACTCTTCCCATAAATCGCTCTTCCTAGCCCCTCCCTACCCCCAGCTTTAGCCTAGGTCTCAGATTTGCAGACAAGGAAGAGTTCACTACACTAGGAAGCATCTGATTTATTGTCTCCGCCCACAATTGCTCTCAAGAACCAGAAAGTGGAAAAATAAAATCACTTGGCTGCACTTTTAGAGCAAGTAATAATGAACCATAATAACTCTACCTCTGTGGGGCTGGGCTGATAGTCTCCCACATACTTTGCATTGAAGTGGTAACTGGACTGGCCCACTGTGCTCATGTGAATCGAGTGGCTGACCTGGAAAAAGGGTAAATAAAACACAATTATACCATTAGTGAGGGAGGTGCCATAGTGTTTCCCTTAGACAGTACAGTATGGGGGTACAGCTTATTGTGTGCCCAGAACATTCCTTCTCTGCATATTTGTATTTATACATATGGGTAGGGGGTGCCATAGTGTTTCCCTTAGACAGTACAGTATGGGGGTACAGCTTATTGTGTGCCCAGAACATTCCTTCTCTGTATATTTGTATTTATACATATGGGTAGGGGGTGCCATAGTGTTTCCCTTAGATAGTACAGTATGGGGGTACAGCTTATTGTATGCCCAGAACATTCCTTCTCTGTATATTTGTATTTATACATATGGGTAGGGGGTGCCATAGTGTTTCCCTTAGACAGTACAGTATGGGGGTACAGCTTATTGTGTGCCCAGAACATTCCTTCTCTGTATATTTGTATTTATACATATGGGTAGGGGGTGCCATAGTGTTTCCCTTAGACAGTACAGTATGGGGGTACAGCTTATTGTGTGCCCAGAACATTCCTTCTCTGTATATTTGTATTTATACATATGGGTAGGGGGTGCCATAGTGTTTCCCTTAGACAGTACAGTATGGGGGTACAGCTTATTGTGTGCCCAGAACATTCCTTCTCTGTATATTTGTATTTATACATATGGGTAGGGGGTGCCATAGTGTTTCCCTTAGACAGTACAGTATGGGGGTACAGCTTATTGTGTGCCCAGAACATTCCTTCTCTGTATATTTGTATTTATACATATGGGTAGGGGGTGCCATAGTGTTTCCCTTAGACAGTACAGTATGGGGGTACAGCTTATTGTGTGCCCAGAACATTCCTTCTCTGTATATTTGTATTTATACATATGGGTAGGAGGTGCCATAGTGTTTCCCTTAGACAGTACAGTATGGGGGTACAGCTTATTGTGTGCCCAGAACATTCCCTCTCTGTATATTTGTATTTATACATATGGGTAGGGGGTGCCATAGTGTTTCCCTTAGACAGTACAGTATGGGGGTACAGCTTATTGTGTGCCCAGAACATTCCCTCTCTGTATATTTGTATTTATACATATGGGTAGGGGGTGCCATAGTGTTTCCCTTAGACAGTACAGTATGGGGGTACAGCTTATTGTGTGCCCAGAACATTCCTTCTCTGTATATTTGTATTTATACATATGGGTAGGAGGTGCCATAGTGTTTCCCTTAGACAGTACAGTATGGGGGTACAGCTTATTGTGTGCCCAGAACATTCCCTCTCTGTGTATCTGTATATGTATGCAGACAGTAGCTGCCATATTGCTTGCTAGACATTACCAAGGGTGCCTTACCTGAAAGTGGCTACTAAGGGGCTTGTTGATAATTAGCTTCACACCCTCCATCTGCTGCGGGAAAACCTCTGAGTATAAACAACAGAAACAAGCTCAGACCATCTGTCAGTTAATAAGCAGTGCTGCTCTGTAACTAGAGAGGGGAGTTAACTGACTAGTTACCCACGGCAACCACAAAGCTGAAGCGAGAACTTCATTACGTTGGGTTATTACTTATCTACTAGTTCAGTCTCTTTCTGGACTCTGGTTCTGACTCTCGACACAATGTAGCGGAATATGGCTCACCTCAAGGCTGGTCAATTAGCTGGATTCTGCTACACTGTTTCAGCAGTCAGAACCGGCAGGGTAGGGAATGTTTTCAGCTACACTGTTTCAGCAGTCAGAACCGGCAGGGTAGGGAATGTTTTCTGCTACACTGTTTCAGCAGTCAGAACCAGCAGGGTAGGGAATGTTTTCAGCTACACTGTTTCAGCAGTCAGAACCAGCAGGGTAGGGAATGTTTTCAGCTACACTGTTTCAGCAGTCAGAACCAGCAGGGTAGGGAATGTTTTCAGCTACACTGTTTCAGCAGTCAGAACCGGCAGGGTAGGGAATGTTTTCAGCTACACTGTTTCAGCAGTCAGAACCGGCAGGGTAGGGAATGTTTTCAGCTACACTGTTTCAGCAGTCAGAACCAGCAGGGTAGGGAATGTTTTCTGCTACACTGTTTCAGCAGTCAGAACCAGCAGGGTAGGGAATGTTTTCAGCTACACTGTTTCAGCAGTCAGAACCAGCAGGGTAGGGAATGTTTTCAGCTACACTGTTTCAGCAGTCAGAACCGGCAGGGTAGGGAATGTTTTCAGCTACACTGTTTCAGCAGTCAGAACCGGCAGGGTAGGGAATGTTTTCAGCTACACTGTTTCAGCAGTCAGAACCGGCAGGGTAGGGAATGTTTTCAGCTACACTGTTTCAGCAGTCAGAACCAACAGGGTAGGGAATGTTTTCAGCTACACTGTTTCAGCAGTCAGAACCAGCAGGGTAGGGAATGTTTTCAGCTACACTGTTTCAGCAGTCAGAACCAGCAGGGTAGGGAATGTTTTCAGCTACACTGTTTCAGCAGTCAGAACCAGCAGGGTAGGGAATGTTTTCAGCTACACTGTTTCAGCAGTCAGAACCAACAGGGTAGGCAATGTTTTCAGCTACACTGTTTCAGCAGTCAGAACCAGCAGGGTAGGGAATGTTTTCAGCTACACTGTTTCAGCAGTCAGAACCAGCAGGGTAGGGAATGTTTTCAGCTACACTGTTTCAGCAGTCAGAACCGGCAGGGTAGGGAATGTTTTCAGCTACACTGTTTCAGCAGTCAGAACCGGCAGGGTAGGGAATGTTTTCAGCTACACTGTTTCAGCAGTCAGAACCAACAGGGTAGGGAATGTTTTCAGCTACACTGTTTCAGCAGTCAGAACCAGCAGGGTAGGGAATGTTTTCAGCTACACTGTTTCAGCAGTCAGAACCAACAGGGTAGGCAATGTTTTCAGCTACACTGTTTCAGCAGTCAGAACCAGCAGGGTAGGGAATGTTTTCAGCTACACTGTTTCAGCAGTCAGAACCAGCAGGGTAGGGAATGTTTTCAGCTCCACTGTTTCAGCAGTCAGAACCAGCAGGGTAGGGAATGTTTTCAGCTACACTGTTTCAGCAGTCAGAACCAGCAGGGTAGGGAATGTTTTCAGCTCCACTGTTTCAGCAGTCAGAACCAGCAGGGTAGGGAATGTTTTCAGCTCCACTGTTTCAGTAGTCAGAACCAGCAGGGTAGGGAATGTTTTCAGCTCCACTGTTTCAGCAGTCAGAACCAGCAGGGTAGGGAATGTTTTCAGCTCCACTGTTTCAGCAGTCAGAACCAGCAGGGTAGGGAATGTTTTCAGCTCCACTGTTTCAGTAGTCAGAACCAGCAGGGTAGGGAATGTTTTCAGCTCCACTGTTTCAGCAGTCAGAACCAGCAGGGTAGGGAATGTTTTCAGCTCCACTGTTTCAGCAGTCAGAACCAGCAGGGTAGGGAATGTTTTCAGCTCCACTGTTTCAGCAGTCAGAACCAACAGGGTAGGGAATGTTTTCAGCTACACTGTTTCAGCAGTCACAACCAGCAGGGTAGGGAATGTTTTCAGCTACACTGTTTCAGTAGTCAGAACCAGCAGGGTAGGGAATGTTTTCAGCTCCACTGTTTCAGTAGTCAGAACCAGCAGGGTAGGGAATGTTTTCAGCTACACTGTTTCAGTAGTCAGAACCAGCAGGGTAGGGAATGTTTTCAGCTCCACTGTTTCAGCAGTCAGAACCAGCAGGGTAGGGAATGTTTTCAGCTCCACTGTTTCAGCAGTCAGAACCAACAGGGTAGGGAATGTTTTCAGCTACACTGTTTCAGCAGTCACAACCAGCAGGGTAGGGAATGTTTTCAGCTACACTGTTTCAGTAGTCAGAACCAGCAGGGTAGGGAATGTTTTCAGCTCCACTGTTTCAGTAGTCAGAACCAGCAGGGTAGGGAATGTTTTCAGCTACACTGTTTCAGTAGTCAGAACCAGCAGGGTAGGGAATGTTTTCAGCTCCACTGTTTTCAGCAGTCAGAACCAGCAGGGTAGGGAATGTTTTCAGCTCCACTGTTTCAGCAGTCAGAACCAACAGGGTAGGGAATGTTTTCAGCTACACTGTTTCAGCAGTCACAACCAGCAGGGTAGGGAATGTTTTCAGCTACACTGTTTCAGTAGTCAGAACCAGCAGGGTAGGGAATGTTTTCAGCTCCACTGTTTCAGTAGTCAGAACCAGCAGGGTAGGGAATGTTTTCAGCTCCACTGTTTCAGCAGTCAGAACCAGCAGGGTAGGGAATGTTTTCAGCTCCACTGTTTCAGCAGTCAGAACCAGCAGGGTAGGGAATGTTTTCAGCTCCACTGTTTCAGCAGTCAGAACCAACAGGGTAGGGAATGTTTTCAGCTACACTGTTTCAGCAGTCACAACCAGCAGGGTAGGGAATGTTTTCAGCTACACTGTTTCAGCAGTCAGAACCAGCAGGGTAGGGAATGTTTTCAGCTACACTGTTTCAGCAGTCAGAACCAACAGGGTAGGGAATGTTTTCAGCTACACTGTTTCAGCAGTCAGAACCAACAGGGTAGGCAATGTTTTCAGCTACACTGTTTCAGCAGTCAGAACCGGCAGGGTAGGCAATGTTTTCAGCTACACTGTTTCAGCAGTCAGAACCAACAGGGTAGGCAATGTTTTCAGCTACACTGTTTCAGCAGTCAGAACCAGCAGGGTAGGGAATGTTTTCAGCTACACTGTTTCAGTAGTCAGAACCAGCAGGGTAGGGAATGTTTTCAGCTACACTGTTTCAGCAGTCAGAACCAGCAGGGTAGGGAATGTTTTCAGCTACACTGTTTCAGTAGTCAGAACCAGCAGGGTAGGGAATGTTTTCAGCTACACTGTTTCAGTAGTCAGAACCAGCAGGGTAGGGAATGTTTTCAGCTACACTGTTTCAGTAGTCAGAACCAGCAGGGTAGGGAATGTTTTCAGCTACACTGTTTCAGCAGTCACAACCAGCAGGGTAGGGAATGTTTTCAGCTACCCTGGAATGTTTTCAGCTCCACTGTTTCAGCAGTCAGAACCAGCAGGGTAGGGAATGTTTTCAGCTCCACAGTTTCAGCAGTCAGAACCAGCAGGGTAGGCAATGTTTTCAGCTACACTGTTTCAGCAGTCACAACCAGCAGGGTAGGGAATGTTTTCAGCTACACTGTTTCAGCAGTCACAACCAGCAGGGTAGGGAATGTTTTCAGCTACACTGTTTCAGCAGTCACAACCAGCAGGGTAGGGAATGTTTTCAGCTACACTGTTTCAGTAGTCAGAACCAGCAGGGTAGGGAATGTTTTCAGCTACACTGTTTCAGCAGTCACAACCAGCAGGGTAGGGAATGTTTTCAGCTACCCTGGAATGTTTTCAGCTCCACTGTTTCAGCAGTCAGAACCAGCAGGGTAGGGAATGTTTTCAGCTCCACTGTTTCAGCAGTCAGAACCAGCAGGGTAGGCAATGTTTTCAGCTACACTGTTTCAGCAGTCACAACCAGCAGGGTAGGGAATGTTTTCAGCTACACTGTTTCAGCAGTCACAACCAGCAGGGTAGGGAATGTTTTCAGCTACACTGTTTCAGCAGTCACAACCAGCAGGGTAGGGAATGTTTTCAGCTACACTGTTTCAGCAGTCACAACCAGCAGGGTAGGGAATGTTTTCAGCTACACTGTTTCAGCAGTCACAACCAGCAGGGTAGGGGAATGTTTTCAGCTACACTGTTTCAGCAGTCACAACCAGCAGGGTAGGGAATGTTTCAGCTACACTGTTTCAGCAGTCACAACCAGCAGGGTAGGGAATGTTTCAGCTACCCTGGAATGTTTTCAGCTACACTGTTTCACCAGTCAGAACCAGCAGGGTAGGGAATGTTTCAGCTACACTGTTTCAGCAGTCAGAACCGGCAGGGTAGGGAATGATTTCAGCTACACTGTTTCAGCAGTCAGAACCTGCAGGGTAGGGAATGTTTCAGCTCCACTGTTTCAGCAGTCAGAACCAGCAGGGTAGGGAATGTTTTCAGCTACACTGTTTCAGCAGTCACAACCAGCAGGGTAGGGAATGTTTTCAGCTACCCTGGAATGTTTTCAGCTACACTGTTTCAGCAGTCAGAACCGGCAGGGTAGGGAATGATTTCAGCTACACTGTTTCAGCAGTCAGAACCTGCAGGGTAGGGAATGTTTTCAGCTACACTGTTTCAGCAGTCAGAACCAGCAGGGTAGGGAATGTTTTCAGCTCCACTGTTTCAGCAGTCACAACCAGCAGGGTAGGGAATGTTTTCAGCTACACTGTTTCAGCAGTCAGAACCAGCAGGGTAGGGAATGTTTTCAGCTCCACTGTTTCAGCAGTCAGAACCAGCAGGGTAGGGAATGTTTTCAGCTCCACTGTTTCAGTAGTCAGAACCAGCAGGGTAGGGAATGTTTTCAGCTACACTGTTTCAGCAGTCACAACCAGCAGGGTAGGGAATGTTTCAGCTACCCTGGAATGTTTTCAGCTACACTGTTTCACCAGTCAGAA
Source organism: Xenopus tropicalis (assembly GCF_000004195.4). NCBI lineage: Eukaryota > Metazoa > Chordata > Amphibia > Anura > Pipidae > Xenopus > Xenopus tropicalis. Next base: position 141,485,467 of record NC_030684.2, read on the forward strand.
CCAGCAGGGTAGGGAATGTTTTCAGCTACACTGTTTCAGCAGTCAGAACCGGCAGGGTAGGGAATGATTTCAGCTACACTGTTTCAGCAGTCAGAACCTGCAGGGTAGGGAATGTTTCAGCTCCACTGTTTCAGCAGTCAGAACCAGCAGGGTAGGGAATGTTTTCAGCTACACTGTTTCAGCAGTCACAACCAGCAGGGTAGGGAATGTTTTCAGCTACCCTGGAATGTTTTCAGCTACACTGTTTCAGCAGTCAGAACCGGCAGGGTAGGGAATGATTTCAGCTACACTGTTTCAGCAGTCAGAACCTGCAGGGTAGGGAATGTTTTCAGCTACACTGTTTCAGCAGTCAGAACCAGCAGGGTAGGGAATGTTTTCAGCTACACTGTTTCAGTAGTCAGAACCAGCAGGGTAGGGAATGTTTTCAGCTACACTGTTTCAGCAGTCAGAACCAGCAGGGTAGGGAATGTTTTCAGCTCCACTGTTTCAGCAGTCAGAACCAGCAGGGTAGGCAATGTTTTCAGCTACACTGTTTCAGCAGTCACAACCAGCAGGGTAGGGAATGTTTTCAGCTACACTGTTTCAGCAGTCACAACCAGCAGGGTAGGGAATGTTTTCAGCTACACTGTTTCAGCAGTCACAACCAGCAGGGTAGGGAATGTTTTCAGCTACACTGTTTCAGCAGTCACAACCAGCAGGGTAGGGAATGTTTTCAGCTACACTGTTTCAGCAGTCACAACCAGCAGGGTAGGGGAATGTTTTCAGCTACACTGTTTCAGCAGTCACAACCAGCAGGGTAGGGAATGTTTCAGCTACACTGTTTCAGCAGTCAGAACCAGCAGGGTAGGGAATGTTTTCAGCTACCCTGGAATGTTTTCAGCTACACTGTTTCACCAGTCAGAACCAGCAGGGTAGGGAATGTTTTCAGCTACACTGTTTCAGCAGTCAGAACCTGCAGGGTAGGGAATGTTTTCAGCTACACTGTTTCAGCAGTCAGAACCAGCAGGGTAGGGAATGTTTTCAGCTCCACTGTTTCAGCAGTCAGAACCAGCAGGGTAGGGAATGTTTTCAGCTACACTGTTTCAGCAGTCACAACCAGCAGGGTAGGGAATGTTTTCAGCTACCCTGGAATGTTTTCAGCTACACTGTTTCAGCAGTCAGAACCGGCAGGGTAGGGAATGATTTCAGCTACACTGTTTCAGCAGTCAGAACCTGCAGGGTAGGGAATGTTTTCAGCTACACTGTTTCAGCAGTCAGAACCAGCAGGGTAGGGAATGTTTTCAGCTCCACTGTTTCAGCAGTCAGAACCAGCAGGGTAGGGAATGTTTTCAGCTCCACTGTTTCAGCAGTCACAACCAGCAGGGTAGGGAATGTTTTCAGCTACACTGTTTCAGTAGTCAGAACCAGCAGGGTAGGGAATGTTTTCAGCTCCACTGTTTCAGTAGTCAGAACCAGCAGGGTAGGGAATGTTTTCAGCTCCACTGTTTCAGCAGTCAGAACCAGCAGGGTAGGGAATGTTTTCAGCTCCACTGTTTCAGCAGTCAGAACCAGCAGGGTAGGGAATGTTTTCAGCTCCACTGTTTCAGCAGTCAGAACCAACAGGGTAGGGAATGTTTTCAGCTACACTGTTTCAGCAGTCACAACCAGCAGGGTAGGGAATGTTTTCAGCTACACTGTTTCAGCAGTCAGAACCAGCAGGGTAGGGAATGTTTTCAGCTACACTGTTTCAGCAGTCAGAACCAACAGGGTAGGGAATGTTTTCAGCTACACTGTTTCAGCAGTCAGAACCAACAGGGTAGGCAATGTTTTCAGCTACACTGTTTCAGCAGTCAGAACCGGCAGGGTAGGCAATGTTTTCAGCTACACTGTTTCAGCAGTCAGAACCAACAGGGTAGGCAATGTTTTCAGCTACACTGTTTCAGCAGTCAGAACCAGCAGGGTAGGGAATGTTTTCAGCTACACTGTTTCAGTAGTCAGAACCAGCAGGGTAGGGAATGTTTTCAGCTACACTGTTTCAGCAGTCAGAACCAGCAGGGTAGGGAATGTTTTCAGCTACACTGTTTCAGTAGTCAGAACCAGCAGGGTAGGGAATGTTTTCAGCTACACTGTTTCAGTAGTCAGAACCAGCAGGGTAGGGAATGTTTTCAGCTACACTGTTTCAGTAGTCAGAACCAGCAGGGTAGGGAATGTTTTCAGCTACACTGTTTCAGCAGTCACAACCAGCAGGGTAGGGAATGTTTTCAGCTACCCTGGAATGTTTTCAGCTCCACTGTTTCAGCAGTCAGAACCAGCAGGGTAGGGAATGTTTTCAGCTCCACAGTTTCAGCAGTCAGAACCAGCAGGGTAGGCAATGTTTTCAGCTACACTGTTTCAGCAGTCACAACCAGCAGGGTAGGGAATGTTTTCAGCTACACTGTTTCAGCAGTCACAACCAGCAGGGTAGGGAATGTTTTCAGCTACACTGTTTCAGCAGTCACAACCAGCAGGGTAGGGAATGTTTTCAGCTACACTGTTTCAGTAGTCAGAACCAGCAGGGTAGGGAATGTTTTCAGCTACACTGTTTCAGCAGTCACAACCAGCAGGGTAGGGAATGTTTTCAGCTACCCTGGAATGTTTTCAGCTCCACTGTTTCAGCAGTCAGAACCAGCAGGGTAGGGAATGTTTTCAGCTCCACTGTTTCAGCAGTCAGAACCAGCAGGGTAGGCAATGTTTTCAGCTACACTGTTTCAGCAGTCACAACCAGCAGGGTAGGGAATGTTTTCAGCTACACTGTTTCAGCAGTCACAACCAGCAGGGTAGGGAATGTTTTCAGCTACACTGTTTCAGCAGTCACAACCAGCAGGGTAGGGAATGTTTTCAGCTACACTGTTTCAGCAGTCACAACCAGCAGGGTAGGGAATGTTTTCAGCTACACTGTTTCAGCAGTCACAACCAGCAGGGTAGGGGAATGTTTTCAGCTACACTGTTTCAGCAGTCACAACCAGCAGGGTAGGGAATGTTTCAGCTACACTGTTTCAGCAGTCAGAACCAGCAGGGTAGGGAATGTTTCAGCTACCCTGGAATGTTTTCAGCTACACTGTTTCACCAGTCAGAACCAGCAGGGTAGGGAATGTTTTCAGCTACACTGTTTCAGCAGTCAGAACCGGCAGGGTAGGGAATGATTTCAGCTACACTGTTTCAGCAGTCAGAACCTGCAGGGTAGGGAATGTTTCAGCTCCACTGTTTCAGCAGTCAGAACCAGCAGGGTAGGGAATGTTTTCAGCTACACTGTTTCAGCAGTCACAACCAGCAGGGTAGGGAATGTTTTCAGCTACCCTGGAATGTTTTCAGCTACACTGTTTCAGCAGTCAGAACCGGCAGGGTAGGGAATGATTTCAGCTACACTGTTTCAGCAGTCAGAACCTGCAGGGTAGGGAATGTTTTCAGCTACACTGTTTCAGCAGTCAGAACCAGCAGGGTAGGGAATGTTTTCAGCTCCACTGTTTCAGCAGTCACAACCAGCAGGGTAGGGAATGTTTTCAGCTACACTGTTTCAGCAGTCAGAACCAGCAGGGTAGGGAATGTTTTCAGCTCCACTGTTTCAGCAGTCAGAACCAGCAGGGTAGGGAATGTTTTCAGCTCCACTGTTTCAGTAGTCAGAACCAGCAGGGTAGGGAATGTTTTCAGCTACACTGTTTCAGCAGTCACAACCAGCAGGGTAGGGAATGTTTCAGCTACCCTGGAATGTTTTCAGCTACACTGTTTCACCAGTCAGAACCAGCAGGGTAGGGAATGTTTTCAGCTACACTGTTTCAGCAGTCAGAACCGGCAGGGTAGGGAATGATTTCAGCTACACTGTTTCAGCAGTCAGAACCTGCAGGGTAGGGAATGTTTCAGCTCCACTGTTTCAGCAGTCAGAACCAGCAGGGTAGGGAATGTTTTCAGCTACACTGTTTCAGCAGTCACAACCAGCAGGGTAGGGAATGTTTTCAGCTACCCTGGAATGTTTTCAGCTACACTGTTTCAGCAGTCAGAACCGGCAGGGTAGGGAATGATTTCAGCTACACTGTTTCAGCAGTCAGAACCTGCAGGGTAGGGAATGTTTTCAGCTACACTGTTTCAGCAGTCAGAACCAGCAGGGTAGGGAATGTTTTCAGCTACACTGTTTCAGTAGTCAGAACCAGCAGGGTAGGGAATGTTTTCAGCTACACTGTTTCAGCAGTCAGAACCAGCAGGGTAGGGAATGTTTTCAGCTCCACTGTTTCAGCAGTCAGAACCAGCAGGGTAGGCAATGTTTTCAGCTACACTGTTTCAGCAGTCACAACCAGCAGGGTAGGGAATGTTTTCAGCTACACTGTTTCAGCAGTCACAACCAGCAGGGTAGGGAATGTTTTCAGCTACACTGTTTCAGCAGTCACAACCAGCAGGGTAGGGAATGTTTTCAGCTACACTGTTTCAGCAGTCACAACCAGCAGGGTAGGGAATGTTTTCAGCTACACTGTTTCAGCAGTCACAACCAGCAGGGTAGGGGAATGTTTTCAGCTACACTGTTTCAGCAGTCACAACCAGCAGGGTAGGGAATGTTTCAGCTACACTGTTTCAGCAGTCAGAACCAGCAGGGTAGGGAATGTTTTCAGCTACCCTGGAATGTTTTTCAGCTACACTGTTTCACCAGTCAGAACCAGCAGGGTAGGGAATGTTTTCAGCTACACTGTTTCAGCAGTCAGAACCTGCAGGGTAGGGAATGTTTTCAGCTACACTGTTTCAGCAGTCAGAACCAGCAGGGTAGGGAATGTTTTCAGCTCCACTGTTTCAGCAGTCAGAACCAGCAGGGTAGGGAATGTTTTCAGCTACACTGTTTCAGCAGTCACAACCAGCAGGGTAGGGAATGTTTTCAGCTACCCTGGAATGTTTTCAGCTACACTGTTTCAGCAGTCAGAACCGGCAGGGTAGGGAATGATTTCAGCTACACTGTTTCAGCAGTCAGAACCTGCAGGGTAGGGAATGTTTTCAGCTACACTGTTTCAGCAGTCAGAACCAGCAGGGTAGGGAATGTTTTCAGCTCCACTGTTTCAGCAGTCAGAACCAGCAGGGTAGGGAATGTTTTCAGCTCCACTGTTTCAGCAGTCACAACCAGCAGGGTAGGGAATGTTTTCAGCTACACTGTTTCAGCAGTCACAACCAGCAGGGTAGGGAATGTTTTCAGCTACCCTGGAATGTTTTCAGCTACACTGTTTCAGCAGTCAGAACCAGCAGGGTAGGGAATGATTTCAGCTACACTGTTTCAGCAGTCAGAACCTGCAGGGTAGGGAATGTTTTCAGCTACACTGTTTCAGCAGTCAGAACCAGCAGGGTAGGGAATGTTTTCAGCTCCACTGTTTCATCAGTCAGAACCAGCAGGGTAGGGAATGTTTTCAGCTACACTGTTTCAGCAGTCAGAACCAGCAGGGTAGGGAATGTTTTCAGCTACACTGTTTCAGCAGTCAGAACCAGCAGGGTAGGGAATGTTTTCAGCTACACTGTTTCAGCAGTCAGAACCAGCAGGGTAGGGAATGTTTTCAGCTACACTGTTTCAGCAGTCAGAACCGGCAGGGTAGGGAATGTTTTCAGCTACACTGTTTCAGCAGTCAGAACCAGCAGGGTAGGGAATGTTTTCAGCTACACTGTTTCAGCAGTCAGAACCTGCAGGGTAGGGAATGTTTTCAGCTACACTGTTTCAGCAGTCAGAACCAGCAGGGTAGGGAATGTTTTCAGCTACACTGTTTCAGCAGTCAGAACCTTCAGGATAAATAAAATCCAGCATGGCGGCCACTCACCTTTGCAGCTCCTGTGCAGCTCATCGAAGCTCCCAGGATTGGGCAGTGGGACCCTCTTCTTGTGCTTTCTCCAATATGGCGGCGAGGTGGCCATGGCCACGACATTACCCATGCTGCCTCAGTCAGAGCGATGCTCCTGGGGTTATAAAGCTGGATAGCGCAGCCCGGGGTAACAAGCCGCTGCCCACAGACCTTCCCAGGGAAGCCACATTTCCCACACGGGGCGATTTCGTGGAGTAGTTGATGCCGGAGTCACCCACCTGCACAGTAAAACATAGAGAAATCAGAGAGGCCATCGCCATACGACTTCCATTTGTTATTATTTCACACACAGTCAGTACAAATGATATACAGGGACACCATTACATGCAGCCTCAGCTTTGGATTAAGCACCGCCCCCCTAGATTGCAAGCTCTTCTGACTGGGCATCATAGCCGTGGCTAGTAACTGGATGCCATGGCTTTTATTCATCCTAATATGGCCAAGGAACGTAGGAATGCTTTATCAATATCAAAAATAATATTGAAATAATTTTTTAAAAAATCCCAGAATGCTTTGCTGGTCAGTGAAATATGTATCTTTCAAATAAAACTACTAAAACCTGAAATAACGAGTCGCCCTTCGCCCATTTATCCCTGAGGTGCCCGCTTCATGGCTTTCCCTCTGTAAATGGATACAAATGCCAGTAACAAGCTGCCCTCCTCAGCAAGCGGATGCGGGCGGCCATTGCAACTGCTGGCAACATTCATTCCCAAGAGACGTAAGGCGCTTTCCTTACGACCGCCATCTTTGAAAAGGGCAGGAGGGTGACAGCGGCTGCTATAGCAACGCACGTAGTCAGAGAGGGGGATCTCAAATTTCAGTGAAACAGAACAAAATTGTCTTCAGTTTCTCAATAACTACTCTAGCAGCCATTTACTTCATATTTTTTATACAGAAATCATATAGAAAGTTTCGTCTTTTTTTGCAAAGTCGCACAGAATTACCGCGAATAGTGGTGCTTTGAGGTAAATATAATGTGTAAATGAGAATAGGCTGGGCGGCAGCGAGAAAATCCGGTAGGGAAATTCTTCCCAACGTTATTGGCCGATGAGCCGTTGACGTCATTTGACCCTCTTTTGTAAGTCATTGACTAACTAGGTTGCTTTAAGGGAAGCCACGCCCACCGTGACGTACCTCCGCGCTGCTATTGGAGGAGCGGGGACAGACCCTCTCACTTCCGGTTGTGGCGGAGGCAGGTGGGTAAAGGGAAGAGAGAGAAGGTGGTGCCACCCCCCGGGGGAAAGGACAGGACAGTGCGGGGCTGAGGCCTAGGGACAGGGCTGGGGACAAGGTACCGTGTAGGTAAGTGGTGGATATTATTATACTACAAATAATTACATGGAATGGCTTATATACCCTACTTTTAGCTATAATACGGTATTTTGGGGTGGGGCTAAGTCCTGCAATGGGGGGGGACCCCTAGTAAAGGCTCTGGGGTATTGGGATAATAGGGAGTGTGGGCCCTGTAGGTAACCAATGGCAGAGTTATTCCCAATGGAGGGGTGGGGGCAGGGCTGTGTATCAGCTGATTCCCCCCTCCCCCATGTCACACAGTGTGTAGATCCCTTACTGGAGAAGGGGGGTATATAGTAGATCTACTATAGGTTATTATACATTGTGTTGCCTGGGGGCTTCAAATTAAGGTGGGCAACAAGAATGCGGGGGTGTTATATTAAGTATTTGTATGATAGTAAGGCTTGACCCCCGCCCCCCAACCATATATATAAGATACTCTGAATTCATTAACCTCTCTCTTTCCATTCTTTACATTTTCAGTCCCTGGAACTCATGGCTCACTCCCACCACCCGCGAGAGGCTGCCGTACACCCGCGCTGAGAGGCTGACGATGGCCTGATGCCCCAGTCCAGGACCTTGATAGGTGAGTGGAACAAGATGGCAGATCTACATACTGATTGGGGTCATTCACTGGGTCCAGGCGGGACACAGAAAATACACTGGTTACTTAGCAGATAACAGATAAAGCCCCATTATATTCTACAGAGCTTATCTGTTATCTGCTATATAACCTGGCCCATTTTCCTGCTTGAATGCCCGCCCCCGGGGCTACACAGCGGGGTATTTATATAAACTATAGTAGGGTTTCTGTAGCAAACACCCCAGCTGTACCAGTGCAGGAATGACTGCCCCCGGGGCTACACAGCGGGGTATTTATATAAACTATAGTAGGGTTTCTGTAGCAAACACCCCAGCTGTACCAGTGCAGGAATGGCTGCCCCCGGGGCTACACAGCGGGGTATTTATATAAACTATAGTAGGGTTTCTGTAGCAAACACCCCAGCTGTACCGGTGCAGGAATGGCTGCCCCCGGGGCTACACAGCGGGGTATTTATATAAACTATAGTAGGGTTTCTGTAGCAAACACCCCAGCTGTACCGGTGCAGGAATGGCTGCCCCCGGGGCTACACAGCGGGGTATTTATATAAACTATAGTAGGGTTTCTGTAGCAAACACCCCAGCTGTACCGGTGCAGGAATGGCTGCCCCCGGGGCTACACAGCGGGGTATTTATATAAACTATAGTAGGGTTTCTGTAGCAAACACCCCAGCTGTACCAGTGCAGGAATGGCTGCCCCGGGGCTACACAGCGGGGTATTTATATAAACTATAGTAGGGTTTCTGTAGCAAACACCCCAGCTGTACCGGTGCAGGAATGGCTGCCCCCGGGGCTACACAGCGGGGTATTTATATAAACTATAGTAGGGTTTCTGTAGCAAACACCCCAGCTGTACCAGTGCAGGAATGGCTGCCCCCGGGGCTACACAGCGGGGTATTTATATAAACTATAGTAGGGTTTCTGTAGCAAACACCCCAGCTGTACCAGTGCAGGAATGGCTGCCCCCGGGGCTACACAGCGGGGTATTTATATAAACTATAGTAGGGTTTCTGTAGCAAACACCCCAGCTGTACCAGTGCAGGAATGGCTGCCCCCGGGGCTACACAGCGGGGTATTTATATAAACTATAGTAGGGTTTCTGTAGCAAACACCCCAGCTGTACCAGTGCAGGAATAGCTGCCCCGGGGCTACACAGCAGGGTATTTTTTGGTGTTACTGTTCCTTTAAACACAGCACTGCAGTATGGCAGACTCCCAGGCTGTTTATGGGCAGGGAGACAGGGATAATTCCTGTACAAACACGCTGATGCCATTGCAACATTTTTCCAAGTAGGAATCTGACGTTCCCCTAGTATCTCGTCTTAAGGGCAAAGTTTGTGCAGCTTCCAGTGTCACTGACCCCACTCGGCCATGGCCATGTCTTTGGTTTATGATCCTATCCCAGGAAAGAAAGGGAGGCCATTCCCCTGCTAGTGAGTAGCGGTACCCACGCCTGCCTGCACAATGCAATGAGTTCCATCTTTCCTGGGAATTAAATTATTGATCATTTCCATACATAGTCATTTTAAAGGGGAAGTAACCCTTACCTAAACACAACCGCGTCTTTACATTTCATACTGGCTTCTTTACTCGCAACTGGTTTTTCAACTCCTAGAGTCACTCTGTGACTGGTCCCTTAAGCCAAATGGATACGGGAAGTGGATTAATGGCATTCCTTTGCTTTCGTGTAAGCCTCTGGGCTCTGAGCTGCAGGCCAGACGCACCACTGGTAGATTCATCATTGTGGTGCAAACAGCCGTTTGGGTTTCCCTGGTACTGTCTGGGTATATGGAGTCCCTGCAGCCGTGGTGCTGCGCTCTGTACCAACCCATGACCTTCCTATTAAACTTAGAAAGATTGTGCTGTGGTTGAAAGATGGCTCCCTGTGCTCTAGAACAGTATTAATGTTCCTGTGTTCTGCAGTGCCTTTACAACAGGAGGCCAGGAGCATCACCATGGTCTGTAGAATAGATAGAATCCGTATCTAACTAGCAGCTGGTGTCTTAGCAACCCTTCATAGATACTGCACATCATAGGTCAACAAAAGCAGATAGGATATCGCAGCTTTATACCTATTCCTCTGTATTATAAGATCTTAGAGAAACCTAGAATCAGAGAGTTCTAGACTAGAGTAACCAAGAACAAGAAGTTCCTACATTAGGCGAGGAATTATGTTGTGCCTATTATGCCTTTCCACTCATTCCAGCTCTTGTTCTGCAGGCGGAACACTAACCGTCCAGGCATGGAGGACAAACGGAACATCCAGATCATTGAGTGGGAACACCTGGACAAGAAGAAGTTCTATGTCTTTGGGGTCTGCATGACCATGATAATCCGGGTGAGCGTTTACCCCTTCACCCTCATCCGGACGCGCCTGCAGGTGCAGAAGGGCAAAAGCCTATACAATGGGACGTTTGACGCCTTTGTGAAGATCTTGCGGACGGAAGGGGCCGCTGGGTTTTACAGGGGGTTCCTGGTCAATACGTTTACTCTGATCTCCGGCCAGTGCTACGTGACCACCTACGAACTGACCCGCAAGTACGTGTCAAAATACAGCAGCAGCAATACTGTGAAGTCATTGGTTGCCGGGGGTTCTGCGTCTCTGGTTGCTCAGAGCATCACGGTACCTATAGATGTGGTCTCCCAGCACCTTATGATGCAGCGCAAAGGAGAGAGTATGGGGAGGTTCCGGGTACATGCAACAGATGGGAAACAGCCAGTAATGTTTGGCCAGACCAAGGACATAATCCTGCAGATTTTCCGCGCCGACGGTTTCCGAGGTTTCTACAGGGGATACGTAGCGTCCCTGCTAACCTACATCCCTAACAGTGCAGTGTGGTGGCCATTCTACCACTTATATGCAGGTAGGTACCCCAGCAGGACTGCTGCTTACATTGGGGGGATCAGATAGGATCTGTGCCACTGTGACAGAATGCTCTGTTATACAGATAGCTAGAATCTCAGCCATAAAGCAGGGCAGGACTGCTGCTTACAATGGGGGGATCAGATAGGATCTGTGCCACTGGGACAGAATGCTCTGTTATACAGATAGCTAGAATCTCAGCCATAAAGCAGGGCAGGACTGCTGCTTACAATGGGGGGATCAGATAGGATCTGTGCCACTGGGACAGAATGCTCTGTTATACAGATAGCTAGAATCTCAGCCATAAAGCAGGGCAGGACTGCTGCTTACAATGGGGGGGGGGATCAGATAGGATCTGTGCCACTGTGACAGAATGCTCTGTTATACAGATAGCTAGAATCTCAGCCATAAAGCAGGGCTTTATCTTATTTTTGACATCTCTTATCTGTTACAAAACCAAACCCCCCACCCATTCATGCTTATGTTTAGTGGATCTTTAGATAATACAGATTGCAGGTTTCGGCAGAAAATACTAAGAGGACATTCACATACAGGTCAGTTTAAATTCCTGGTGTTTTGGCCCATTCATACACTAAAAGACAGACTGGGAAAGGGCTTCAGTCTGCAAAATAAAGTTTGTTATTGTAGAGCAAGTGAGGCATCTAAGTTTAGAGACAGCTGTGAGACATGTCATGGGGGGGTCAGAGAGTGCGGGGTATAGGCAGGGGCAATAGGGAGGGATTGGGAAGCACTGACTGTAACTGTAGGAGGGGCAAAGGAATTAGATATACTGAGTGAGACATAACAGTGTGCCTGTTGCTTTAAATGCTCTGTACTGGTGCCCTACTGGGTTCCTTTGGCTGCCAACAGGATTTGGTTCTAGATTACTATAATCTTTCACTTACCCTATACCATGGCAGTAGCCACTCAGACAGGAACTGGGGGGGGGGGGAATGATTTATTCACCTGTTCTATAAGTGAGAGCTAAAAGTAAACAAGTCCCCAGGCCTGCTAATTACAGGGCACTGCCAGCCTCGCTCTAGGGGAGAAGGTACAAACCATCATGTTTAGTTTGATGTAGAGAGTAACATTCTGAGATTTGCAATTGGTCTTCATTTTTTATTATTTGTGGTTTTGTAATGATTTCACTTTTTGATTAGCAACTCTCCAGTCTGGAATTTCAGCAGTTATCTAGTTGCTAGGGTCCAAATTACCTTAGCGACCAGGAATTGATTGGAATGTTAGACTGATATATGAATAGGAGAGGGCCTAAACAGAAAGAAAAGTAATATCAAGTAAAAATACCAATAAAACTGGAGCCTCGCAGAGCAGTTGTTGTTTGGCTGCCGGGGTCAGTGACCCCCATTTGAAAGTTGGGAAAAAGTCAGAAGAAGGCGGTTGTTAGGGGCGGGCACAGGTCTATAAATAGAGGGTAGATGTGGGGTTGGGAGTGGGTGGGTTAGGGGCGGGCACAGGTCTATAAATAGAGGGTAGATGTGGGGTTGGGAGTGGGTGGGTTAGGGGCGGGCACAGGTCTATAAATAGAGGGTAGATGTGGGGTTGGGTAGGGTTCAGGTCTATAAATAGAGGGTAGATGTGGGGTTGGGTAGGGTTCAGGTCTATAAATAGAGGGTAGATGTGGGGTTGGGTAGGGTTCAGGTCTATAAATAGAGGGTAGATGTGGGGTTGGGAGTGGGTGGGTTAGGGGTGGGCACAGGTCTATAAATAGAGGGTAGATGTGGGGTTGGGAGTAGGCGGGTTAGGGGCGGGCACATGTCTATAAATAGAGGGTAGATGTGGGGTTGGGAGTGGGCGGGTTAGGGGCGGACACAGGTCTATAAATAGAGGGTGGATGTGGGGTTGGGTAGGGTTCAGGTCTATAAATAGAGGGTAGATGTGGGGTTGGGTAGGGTTCAGGTCTATAAATAGAGGGTAGATGTGGGGTTGGGTAGGGTTCAGGTCTATAAATAGAGGGTAGATGTGGGGTTGGGTAGGGTTCAGGTCTATAAATAGAGGGTAGATGTGGGGTTGGGTAGGGTTCAGGTCTATAAATAGAGGGTAGATGTGGGGTTGGGTAGGGTTCAGGTCTATAAATAGAGGGTAGCTGTGGGGTCGGGTAGGGTTCAGGTTGGGGTGGGCTTTGGCTTGTTATTGGGAGGAGTCTCATTGGTAACTTTCTGTGCTTTCTCCTAGAGCAACTGTCCCGCCTGAGCCCTAACGACTGTCCCCACCTCCTGCTTCAGGCTATAGCCGGCCCACTAGCCGCTGCCACTGCCTCTACCATCACCAATCCCATGGATGTGATAAGGGCACGTGTGCAGGTAACGACTGTCAGTTCTTTGTGTGTTTGTGGGGGGATCATGCTGCACTACAACTCCCAGAGTTGCAGTTCTAGCAGAACAGTTTGTGTTTTCCTTTCTAACTGCCCTGTGCATTCCAGGTGGAAGGCAAGAGCTCCATTATCAATACCTTCAGGCAGCTGATGGCAGAAGAAGGTCCGTGGGGATTGACCAAAGGCCTTTCCGCCCGTATCATATCCTCTACTCCTTCCACCATAGTCATCGTGGTGGGTTATGAGACACTGAAGAAGCTCAGCCTAAGGCCGGAACTGGTGGACTCGAGACATTGGTGACTGGTAGAGCTTGTGGAACCTTGTCCATCAGTAGAGACACTGGAACTTTGGTGGAACTTTGAGGGTATCATCAGGAGAACGTGCTGGAATATCACTGGGCCCATCTTCTACTTGGTTCTTCCATGAGCTGCTGCTGGACTGGAATTGGGCGCCCAGACACTGAGAAGCACAAGAGGACAAGACCTTGTGACTCTCCGAACCAATAGCTGTGTATGTGACCTTCCTACTCCCGCCCCCTCACGCGTGTGTCATACACGCGTATTCCGTGTGGCCTCTCCGCTCCTTCTCAAGATTCTGGGATTTCCTCTCTTTTTCTTCAGTTTTAAAAACACAGGGTATTTTTCCCCTTTTTATAAAGACTTCTAGATTTTTTTACACAGATGCCCGGTCCCTTTTATTTAATGTAATTGCCAAATGGAGGGTGGGGGGTGGCAGGGTGCCTAGGTGCTTACATAGAGATTGTATCGGTCCACGGGGGAAATTCTCCGTCTGCTTACTGTTGGTTTCGTTTGGCCTAAAGCGCCTTTCCCTTTGCGCCTCCCTGCAGGGCTGACCGATAGTAATGGGTACTTGTTTCTTTTTAAAGGGGAAGTATGCCTTTTGTTTTGCATCTCTATAAGTATAACTGAAGGTGGAATATTCTAAGCAACATTATTAGAAATCTTACATTTATTTTTGCTTCCCCCCCCCCTAATTTTACATGGTCTGTCCCTAGAATTAAGCTTAAAAGGATACTGGTGCCTTTTTTTTGGGGGGGGGGGGGGAAGTGGTCTGAATTGCAAGGCTTTAGTTTCAGTTGAATTGCTGCTTGCTTTTCTCTATGGAACCTCCTGCAGCTGTCAGCTGAAAATAGGGCATTTAAAAAATAAAAAGTCATCTCAAGGATAGCGGGGTGCAGGAATGACCAGAAATTAGAAAAATAAATAAAGGGGTTAGTATCCTTTTAAAATGTGACCACTGTACCAGACAAACTAAATATTAGGTTAGTTTTTATTGCCATTACCCAGGCCAGTGGCAAAGTTGCTTTATACAATAAGTCCATTACCCAGCGAGTCGGACCTCCCGTACGGATGGATACACTAGAGGGGGCTCTTGTCATGTAATGGGGGGGTGCGTCCGGTCTCCTCGGCTTCTGTTACTAAATAAATTCTAAACCTGTGGGTCGGGGTGGGTCTTTGTTTGTATCCGGTTGTACTGCAGATTTTTATGTGTATGTATATATTTAAACTCTTTTTAAAAAAAAAAAAAAGGAATATGAAATGCGGATTATATTAACTGTGACTGTATATTATGTACTTGGCTACTGGTTTTGTGGGCACTGGAGCTGGCAGGGCTGTCCTGGCAGTGCCGAATGAATTCAACTTTTTTAAAACTCGTTCCCAGGCCCGGAGGCTGTGAATCGGGTTCTGCTAATGGTTTAACCCAAGCTGTATTTGCCTACAATAAATACTTTCCTCGCTGTGGACCATCAGATATTGTGCCTGAGGCTAATTGTATTGGCTGTGGGTGACCTTGGGGGGGGGGGAGCCTTTATAATTGTAAGAAATAAGGGCAACATTGGCCAAAATCATATCTACCATGGTGATAATCATTTAAGGGTAAGTAAAGCTTTATAATAACCTGTTCTGTATAGCATGCCAGGTACAACATCCTTATGGCATTGCACTTAATCCCACCAATTGCCTGTCTGATCCCACCAAAAAAAAATAAATAAAAAACCTGTGGGGTTGGCAAGGTACAAGGGGCAGGCCCAGACTGGGATTTAAAGTAGGTCCTGGCATTTTAAATACACAGAGGCCCAAACAGCCCCTCATTAGTCTGTCTAGGGCAGGGATCCCCAACCTTTCTTACTTGTGAGCCACAGTCAAATGTAAAAAGACTTGGGGAGCAACACAAGCACCATAAAAGTTCATGGAGGAGCCAAATAAGGGCTGTGATTGGCTATTAGGGGCCTCTATGCACCCTATCAGCTTACAGGGGGCTTTATTTGGTAGGAAATCTTGTTTTTATTCAACCAAAACTTGCCCCCAAGTCAGGAATTCAAAAATAACTCCCTGGTTTGGGGGCACTGAGAGCAACATCCAAGGGGTTGGGGAGCAACACGTTGCCCCTGAGCTACTGGTTGGGGATCCCTGGTCTAGGGTATCTTACAGCAGCCCCCCTGGCGTTTTCCAGAATCCAAAGACTGCCAGTCTGGGCCTGCAGAGGGATCATGAACACAGGCCATTCAGGTAGCAAGCCAAAGGCATAACTAGATATTATAGAGCAAAGTGGCCCAACTATAGGCCTTACGGATAAGTGATACCTCTTTTGGGGGGATCTTCATGGTTTAAGCCTGCCCGCAGACTCTATAGATTTATGGCATCAATGGGACACTGCTATCATAATAAAAAATTACTTTTCCTGAAAAATGTTTCTGTCCCTTTTTACATTCTGGTAAACAGCAGCAGTCCTGCTTTGCTTTATGGTGGGGATTCCAGAAATATTTGCAGGATCAGAACCACTGGTCCCACAGGACAAAGCAGAGAGCTTCAATTGTATTTACTGCACACGCGAACGAGACTGAGCAGGAAACAATGCTTAGATGAGGCAGTGACTGGGGGAGCCATACCTCACATCTTGTAAGTGTAATGGGACAAAGCCAGTGTTGGACTGGGACCCCAGGGGCACATCAGAATGACTTAGACCATAGGCCCACTCTCCAAACTATTTTTCCTCCTTTCTTCACCCAACCTCTTTATTCTCCTAGTCTCTTTTATTTACATGCTAGCATCTATCCTTCCATCTATTTCTCCTCTTTCTTTCCATTCAGAAATAGGGAATCAGCATGAAACAGGCCAAATGGTCAGGAGCAGGAGGGCTACTTACACCTGGACCCACGGGGAGTTTTCCTGGTATCCTGGTGGGCCAGCCCGACACTGGACAAAGCAAAGTGCTGTTAAATGTTGTGTAAAAAATGGTATAGTATAACTATAATAATACACAGGTAGCAAGTTATATGATCAGGCAAATACATGGAAAAAGGTTGGATGGACCTGCTCTAAAGAGCATACATAATTGGCCATAACTGAATATTATGGTGTACAACAGGGTCCTCAAGCTAGTGCCCACGGGCCAGATACAGCCTCCCATGCGTCCTCACCCCTGGTTACTACCTGTCTGCCTCAGCATGGTTTTTGGCCACGCCACTGTGTCCCACTGGGTGATGCTAATGGGGCACTGGGGCCAAGGACCACGCTACAGGTAGTAGCCAGGCATGAGGTTGCAGCGGGGGCCGTAATTTGAGGACCAACTATAGTCCACCCCCCCCCCAACAGTCTGAGGGACCATGAACCCCCTGGTGTACAACCCGGAGCAAATGTGCCTAAACGAATGGGACAAGATCCCCCTGGAACAGTGTGTGAAGCTGTTACCTATTTGCCCCAAATAGATTACTGGGGAAAAAGCCTTTTAACACCATAAAACAAAGGCCGCATTAAAAGTGAAACTAAGGGGCAGATTTATGAAGATGTGAGTTCAGATCTTAATATATAACAACTCACCCTTAACCCTTCCCATTCAGCCATTTAGTGAATGGGATTAGTGCAGCAGGCCTGAGCTATTGTTAGGGGAGTAATCCCTGTAGGGGAGTTGGGGCTTCAGCCCTGTAGTGAGTTACCAGCGTGTACACTGGATCTGGATGTGGGATTACCCATCAGCCTCCGTGACACCTGCAGTGAATCTCCATCAGGATCCCAAGAAGCCTTTCTCTCCCCCAGCATCTCAAGCTCAGTGAGGGTTAAAGCTGCCAGACTGCTTCCCTGCATCTGCCCCACAGGATCTATTCCCCTTTTCACTGCCACTGGGAGTTGGTGAGGTTTTACAGTTACCCACCCCGGGGTGCTACAATCTGGTGTTGCAACACATAACTCTGTTACCACTACCTTCATACAAGGAGTAAACCTGCGCAGACCCATAGTGTGCACACTCAATGTTCTTAAAGTGACAGGGGACATATTTTACACAAAGGGGAATAGTGTCAAATATTATATGTGTTATGTGAAACTGTTATTCACTGTTTTCATTCCATTGCATCTTGCATATATATTACAATTTATTTCATATCTATCAATTGTGTGGTTTATTTCCATTGCATTTGGTATATTAATCACTGCTGTTGCAGTTCCCAGGGAGTTGTTGCCCACTAATACATGGTTTAGCCCTGGGTGGAGGCACTTAAACTTTCCAAATCCCGCAAATCTCCCACTTAGCGGAGGCTTGGGATTTTTCCTGTTTGCGCCCCAGTGTGGCCCTGGATATCAGTGCCAAGAAAGGGTTACATGTATAAGATATAAACTCACGTTTTGATAAATCTACCCCTAATTGTTTCGGTTTGTGGAAATAGAAATATCCCATTTCAGTAGGATCAGTCATTTAGCCCAATGAGAGAGCAGGCACAGGCTAGGAATGTATCTAACCATGTATGTTTTGTTGGCAAACAAAATGGCAGCCGAGAGCCTGGAAGAGGGAGTCAAGTGTCAAAGATGGCTGCAATATATTATATAAAAAGGAGGAGAGGAATGTAAACAAACAAACCCCAAAGGGATTCCCAGACATAAATTTATATGAAATAAATATATATAATACCCAGTATCGGGTTAGGCCCGGGTGTTCAAACCCCGAGCCTGACGCTGTGGTTCAGAGAGTCACACAATGTACATCGCTCAATAATGTGAAAGCTGAGGAATCAAAATAGCTCACCACAAGCCGATAATGGTCCGGGTGCTCAAGGCCCCGAACCCGCAGCTGAAGGGGGAAATTTCTCCAAAGTTTGCATATGGAACATCAAGCACTCCGGACACGTGAAGACTGCTAAAATCCAAGATTTATTTCTTCATGTTTAAAACAATGAACGCCTAACGCGTTTCGTGCCCATTAAGGCACTTTATCATAGGATATGCCTATGATTAAGTGCCTTAATGGGCACGAAACGCGTTAGGCGTTCATTGTTTTAAACATGAAGAAATAAATCTTGGATTTTAGCAGTCTTCACGTGTCCGGAGTGCTTGATGTTCCATATGCAAACTTCAAAGATGGCTGCCACAATCCTGTTTGGGTTCTTTGCCATTTGGTATGAGGTGCTGTGCCACTTTTTCTGGGAAAATATACTCCCAGCTCCTAATATTTGTATCCCCTCTATATAACACTGACATGAAGCCTCATAGCCTTGCAGGTCTAGATTTGAGGGGTGTCAGTAGCGCCATTTGGGAGGCCTTGGCAGGGGACTAGGGTTACCAGGTTTTGTGGGGGCAATAATTCCTATATATATTTAGCTTTCTTTTCTATTAAAAACATTGGAATCAGATTCATGGCACCCCTTAACTTTAATTTAGGGCCCCCTAATCTCCTGTCATAATCACTGGCACTGGGCCTTCTACATTCCAGGGCCCCCACAAGATGGATTCATGTCAGGTTTCTGAAGGCTGATTAAATAAATGTATCTATAAATATATAAAAAAATAAATATATAAATATATATGTACACGCTTAATTAATCAAATACTGTCTGAAAAAAAAACGACGTGTGGTAAAACAATAACAAAATAGCACAGTGACATCTCTACAGCATGTAAGAGGCAGGGGCTATGTGCAGCTTCTAATTGGCTGTGGGGAAGATGAGCAGGCGGAGTAGCCAATCATAATGCAAGTATCAATTGCTACAAGTTAGGCAGGAGCTATGTGCAGCTTCTAATTGGCTGTGTGGAGGATGATTGCTTAATGAGCAGGCGCAGTAGCCAATCATAACGCAAGTATCCTTGCTAAAAGTTTGGCGGGAGCTAAGTGGGCGTGGCCGGGACGGCGCTCGAACAAGATGGAGGCGGGAGAGTCGGATGAGGGTCCCGCTGAGGGGGTCCCGGGAACATCCCAGGAGGCCGAAGTGGCGCCCAGCGAGAATCCTTCCAGAATTGTGATCTTCGATACCTTAGTGGACAAGTTCCTAGAGGGGCTGGTCCAAGCAGGCAGGTAGGTCGGGTCCGGCGCGCCTATTGGCTGGGAACTTAGCAGTGCTAAAAGCTGATTGGCTGGCGGCTCTCACTGGTTGTTTTTAATTGGATACAATGATATCGTCTCTGAATCTTAATTGGCTGGGAAAATGTAATGTTATACCATTAGCTGTGGGGATGTAATTAATGCCCTGGCTCTGGGCTGGAGAGCTTGCACTCTACTCCAAGCCTCTCAGGGTGGGGAAACCCCAGCTATCCCGTTACTATTGTATGATAGTAAGTCTGGGTTGAGGAGCTTACTCTTTATCCATGGAAATATGGCCTTACAAGGGAATTGATATCATTCTGGGCAGAATTGTTTCAGGAGTCGGAGCCAGCAGTGCAGAGGTGTAAAGCCAATGGGGCACAGGGAATATACAGAATAAACGAATGTTGGGGGGGGGGTTTGTGGTCAGGTTTGAGAGCTCCGCCCATGTCTCCGCCCTCTCTCCTCAGCTACCAGCGATTTGCCCGCTGCTACAAGCGCTTCTACAGGCTGCAGCCGGAAATGACCCGCAGTATCTATGAGCAGTTTGTGTTCCAGCTACAGAGCTCCATCAAGGTAAGTGTGGCCCCGTCAGGGTCATAGGGGGTTGCACCCTCCCCTGTTAGGGGCAGTAAGGGCGTGAACCCCCCCGCCCGTGGGGGGTTCAGTAAGGGCGTGCACCCTCCCCGTCCGTGGGGGGCAGTAAGGAATTGTACCCCCCCACCTCTCGGGGGCAGTAAGGAATTGTACCCCCCCCCCCCCGTCGGGGGCAGTAAGGGCTTGAGACACCCCCCCACCTTTCGGGGGCAGTAAGGGCTTGAACCATCCCCCACCTTTCGGGGGCAGTAAGGGCTTGAACCAACCCTTACCTTTCGGGGGCAGTAAGGGCTTGAACCCCCCCCCCCCACCTTTCGGGGGCAGTAAGGGCTTGAACCCCCCCCCCCCCCACCTTTTGGGGGCAGTAAGGGCTTGAACCAACCCCCAGTAAGAGCTTGCACTCCCCACCCGTTGGAGGCAATAAGGGCTGAATTCCACACTGCATTGATCTCTATGTGCGGACTATTTCCCATTTAATGGCATAGGGTTTTTCTGCAGGATGAAATACAGGAAATTAAGGCCGAGGGGAATCTGGAGGCGCTGTTGGACTCGCTGGACAAAATGGAGACTGAGGCGGGAGACAGAACAGACCTGGCCTGGTGAGTACAGCACCCTGTCCCCTAATGGCGTCTGGTACCAGCACCTCTCAGTACCAGGGGCAGCGCCAGGCAACCTGCTGCTTCCCAGTCTGGTCATTGGACTGTTGCCATTGGGCCCCATGTGATCTGGGAGGCGTAGCCAGCTCGCTGACTGTGCTCCTGTCCATTAGGCGCCCCAGTGGGGTTCCCGAGGAAGATCTGCGCTCCCACCTGGTGCCCTACCTCCTGCAGCAGAGGGACTACCTGCGCAAACTGCTGCGGGAGCGCGAGGAGGAGAACGCCAGGCTGGCGCAGGCCGTACTGCTCGGCAGGAGGAGGATAGAGGAAATGCAGAAAGAGATAGAGAGGAGGAAACTGGCCTGGCAGGTACGGGGGTACCCCCCTTTGTAACCCTGTCATTGGTATGTCCGGATCTGTCACTCAAGTGCCCACCCCCCCATAACTGTATGGTACATACCATGGGATATGTCTATATAAGAATAATAATAATGCTGAATAATCTGTTCCATAGGAGCTGAGCAAAGCCCAAAGGGAACTGATTCTGTCTATTGAGGAGCCCAAGTGAGACGCGGTTGCTGCGTGGCGTTTAGCAGACAATTCCCAGACAGGTACAGACTCTGTTCTCATGTTGCTGGAGCAACTGAAGGGACAATTTGAGGAGCGTAGGCCTATAAACTCTGCTTGGTTGGACCCGCTGATACAGAACGGGGACCTAGAGACGGTGGGGGAGTCGCATCTACGCCCAGTCGGAATGTTCTTTCTTAGTCGGATATTAAAGATTTCTGCAATTCAATCCTTACTGTGAGATTATGGATGTTTGTCCCTACACAGCACCACTAGATGGCAGCCTTACCCCCTCCAGAATTCTGCATATATGTAGTATATCATATCGTACTATAGGATCTGTTATCAAGAAACCTGTTATCTAGAAAGTTAGGGAAGGTTTATTTAAAGGAACAGTAACACCAAAAAATGAAAGTGTATAAAAATAATTACGATATTATGTACTGTTGCCCTGCACTGGTACAACTGGTGTGTTTGCCTTAGAAAGACTACTATAGTTTATATAAACAAAGCTGCTGTGTAGCCATGGGGGCAGCCATTCAAAGGAGAAAAGGCACAGGCACATAGCAGATAACAGATAAAGCCCCATTATATTCTACAGAGCTTATCTGTTATCTGCTATGTAACCTGTGCCTTTTCTCCTTTTTTCCAGGTTGAATGGCTGCCCCCATGGCTACACAGCAGCTTATTTATATAAGTTATAGTATTGTTACTTTAGCAAAAACACAACTTTACCTGTGCAGGGCAACAGTACATTATATTTAATACACTTTAATTTTTGGTGTTACCGTTCCTTTAATGGTTAAATGATTCCCTTTTCTCTGTAATAATAAAACAGTACCTGTACTTGATCCCAACTAAGATATAATTACCCCTTATTGGGGCAGAACAGCCCTATTGGGTTTATTTAATGGTTAAATGATTCCCTTTTCTCTGTAATAATAAAACAGTACCTGTACTTGATCCCAACTAAGATATAATTACCCCTTATTGGGGCAGAACAGCCCTATTGGGTTTATTTCATGGTTAAATGATTCCCTTTTCTCTGTAATAATAAAACAGTACCTGTACTTGATCCCAACTAAGATATAATTACCCCTTATTGGGGCAGAACAGCCCTATTGGGTTTATTTAATGGTTAAATGATTCCCTTTTCTCTGTAATAATAAAACAGTACCTGTACTTGATCCCAACTAAGATATAATTACCCCTTATTGGGGGCAGAACAGCCCTATTGGGTTTAATTCATGGTTAAATGATTCCCTTTTCTCTGTAATAATAAAACAGTACCTGTACTTGATCCCAACTAAGATATAATTACCCCTTATTGGGGCAGAACAGCCCTATTGGGTTTATTTAATGGTTAATGATTTTTCAGTAGACTCAAGGTATGGAGAGCCATATTATGGAAGACCCCTTATCCAGAAATCCCCGGGTCGTGAGCATTCTGGATAACAGGTCCCATACCTGTATATCATCCTATCCTTGGTCCCCTTTTTCTAACAATAAAACTGGAGCCTCACAGAGCAATAGTTTTTGGCTGCCGGGGTCAGTGACCCCCATTTAAAAGCTAAAAAGTAAATGGTTAAAAAAACTATATCATAAATAATGAAGACCAATTGAAAAGCTGCTTAGAATTGGCCATTCTATAACACACTAAAAGTTAACTGCCCCTTTAAATCTCTGATTAGAGTGCATGTCCGTGTCCCGCCCAGAGTTCCTAACAATGGGTTTGTGGTGCAGGCGAGAGGCGATGGGGTTCAGCAGAGTAAATACAGTTTGTGCTTCTCCCCTCTGGCCGAAGCTGGGACACGGGGGGGGGGAGCGGAAAGCCAGGCTGGGGCTTGTGGTTAAGGAGTTCCGGCCAAGCTAAGCTCCGGCTGCCTGCCGCTGGCTGTAACGCTTGTTATATGGCCAATAGGAGAAGGGCATAGGGTTTGGTGCTGTTGCTAAATAGATTAACCCTCTGTATGTGGCACAATAATCAGTATGGCAGCGCAGAGAGCAAGCCCATTGGCTCATGTACAACCTGCAGCCTCTCGCTCTGCTATTGGCTTGGGGTTCTTTGCCTGTAGTTACCCACCTGCCAGTCACATGGGTATCCATTGGGTTATTGTAGTAAGGGTCCTGCCCCAGGTCTGCTATTGGCTTGGGGTTCTTTGCCTGTAGTTACCCACCTGCCAGTCACATGGGTATCCATTGGGTTATTGTAGTTAGGGTCCTGCCCCAGGTCTGCTATTGGCTTGGGGTTCTGGGAATCAGAGCTGTGTAAGTAATGGGACCTACTGAGGGCCCCGGGGCCCAAAGCCAATAAGCACAGCCCTGGTTCAGTAGTGACAAATACAAACATATTTAGACTTACTCCAAATATAGGGGACTTGTTCTGATTCTGAGTGAATAAACGGAATCCCTGCCATAAAGCGAGACAGCACTGCCGTTCTGTAGTTACTCTCCTGGCAGTCACATGGGTACCCATTGGGTTCTTATAGTAAGGGTGCAGCCTCCCGCTCTGCTATTGGCTTGGGGTTCTGGGAATCAGAGCTGTGTAAGTAATGGGACCTACAACGGGCCCCGGGGCCCATAGCCAATAAGCACAGCCCTGGTTCAGAAGTGACAAATACAAATATATTTAGACTTGCTCCAAATATATGAGTGGATAAACAGAATCCCTGCCGTAAAGCGAGACAGTGCTGCCGTTCTGTAGTTACCCTAATGGTGGTCACATGGGTACCCCCGGAGAGAGATATTTATATGATAAGGATATTCCCCTGGAGAGATACATAATATAAGGATATTCCCCCAGGGAGATACATTTATATGATAAGGATATTCCCCTGGAGAGATACATTTATATAAGGATATTCCCCCAGGGAGATACATTTATATAAGGATATTCCCCCAGGGAGATACATTTATACGATAAGGATATTCCCCCCGGGTTCTTATAGTAAGGGTCCTTCCCAGCCTGCTATTGGCTTGGGCTTCTGGGAATCACTGTATTATAACAACTGTAGGTTGTGTGTAAATAATGGGACCTACAAGGGGCCCCGGGGCCCAATAAGCACAGCCCTGGTTCAGAACCAGAGACTCAGGAAGTTCAGCAGGAGACGTGGCTCTGGGCTTCCCCCTCCATCCAGTACCAATGGGCCACAGAGTCCTTCCAGAACCGCTTCCTCTCTGAGGTCAGACCGCCGGCTAATTACACAGGACAGGAGGGGGAACCCAGGGCAGTTGGGTCAGCTGACCTGCGGCATGCCATAACTGAGGGCGGGGCTCTGCTTCCCCTTTAACCCCTTCCCTCCCTGACACTAGTTGTTATGCATGTATGTAATGTATGAACCTGATCTGTGTTCTCTGCACTGCTGGGTTCTGACTCCTGAAACCATGAAGCTGAGTGGGCACGGGGGAGATACTTTCTCTCATTATGGGGAAAGATATATATTTGGGTGGGGGTTCTGCCCTCAGTAGTATGGTCGTGCTAAGCGGAGTCCCAGTTCTTGACCAGTATGGGCTGCAGCGTGCCGGTGTCTTCCTAAAGACGGCTATGGGCCAAATATCACCCAATGGAAATGTTCCCCATCTCATATCAATATGTCTCCTTTGGGGAATATCCTTATCATATAAATGTATCTCTCCATGAGAATATCCTTATCATATCAATATATCTCCTTGGGGGAATATCCTTATCATATAAATGTATCTCTCCGGGGGAATATCCTTATCATATAAATGTATCTCCCCGGGGGAATATCCTTATCATATAAATGTATCTCTCCGGGGGAATATCCTTATCATATAAATGTATCTCTCCGGGGGAATATCCTTATCATATAAATATATCTCCCCGGGGGAATATCCTTATCATATAAATGTTTCTCCCCAGGGGACTAACCTTATCATATAAATGTATCTCCCCGGGGCAATATCCTTATCATATAAATGTTTCTCCCCGGGGGAATATCCTTATCATATAAATGTATCTCTCCGGGGGAATATCCTTATCATATAAATGTTTCTCCCCAGGGGACTAACCTTATCATATACAGTAAATGTATCTCCCTGGGGCAATATCCTTATCATATAAATGTTTCTCCCCATGGGAATATCCTTATATAAATGTATCTCCCCGGGAGAATATCCTTATCATATCAATATATATCCTTGGGAGAATATCCTTATCATATAAATGTATCTCTCCATGAGAATATCCTTATCATATCAATATATCTCCTTGGGGGAGTATCCTTATCATATAAATGTATCTCCCCGGGGCAATATCCTTATCATATAAATGTTTCTCCCCGGGGGACTAACCTTATCATATCAATATATCTCCTTGGGGGAATATCCTTATCATATAAATGTATCTTCTTGGGGAATTATCTTTATCATATAAATGTATCTCCTCGTGGGAATATCCTTATCGTATGAACATATCTCCCTGAGGGAATATCCTTCTCTTATGAATGTATCACACCGGGGGGAATAACCTTATAATATAAATGTATCACTCTGGGGGGAATATCCTTATCATATGAATATCCTTATTCCCGGGGGAATATCCTTCATGTGTGAATGTATCTCCCTGGGGGAAGCTGCCCCCCTAACCCCCTTGAGATACCACACTAACCCGCTTTCCATTGCTATGGGAACGTAAAGTAATGGCCCAAGCGAGTCACTAAGGATACAGGGGGGGCAGTTGCTGTGCCCTGTTGTCTCCCCAGGTGCAAATATCTCTGCAGGTGACTCTAATCTCCTTATAGATGGATACTGGGTGACTGCAGGTGACTCTAATCTCTTTATAGATGGATACTGGGTGACTGCAGGTGACTCTAATCTCCTTATAGATGGATACTGGGTGACTGCAGGTGACCCTAATCTCCTTATAGATGGATACTGGGTGACTGCAGGTGACTCTAATCTCCTTATAGATGGATACTGGGTGACTGCAGGTGACTAATCTCCTTATAGATGGATACTGGGTGACTGCAGGTGACTCTAATCTCTTTATAGATGGATACTGGGTGACTGCAGGTGACTCTAATCTCTTTATAGATGGATACTGGGTGACTGCAGGTGACTCTAATCTCCTTATAGATGGATACTGGGTGACTGCAGGTGACCCTAATCTCCTTATAGATGGATACTGGGTGACTGCAGGTGACTCTAATCTCCTTATAGATGGATACTGGGTGACTGCAGGTGACTAATCTCCTTATAGATGGATACTGGGTGACTGCAGGTGACTCTAATCTCCTTATAGATGGATACTGGGTAACTGCAGGTGACTCTAATCTCCTTATAGATGGATACTGGGTGACTGCAGGTGACTCTAATCTCCTTATAGATGGATACTGGGTGACTGCAGGTGACTCTAATCTCCTTATAGATGGATACTGGGTGACTGCAGGTGACTCTAATCTCCTTATAGATGGATACCGGGTGACTGCAGGTGACTCTAATCTCCTTATAGATGGATACTGGGTGACTCTAATCTCCTTATAGATGGATACTGGGTGACTGCAGGTGACTCTAATCTCCTTATAGATGGATACTGGGTGACTGCAGGTGACTCTAATCTCCTTATAGATGGATACTGGGTGACTCTAATCTCCTTATAGATGGATACTGGGTGACTGCAGGTGACTCTAATCTCCTTATAGATGGATACTGGGTGACTGCAGGTGACTCTAATCTCCTTATAGATGGATACTGGGTGACTGCAGGTGACTCTAATCTCCTTATAGATGGATACTGGGTGACTGCAGGTGACTCTAATCTCCTTATAGATGGATACCGGGTGACTGCAGGTGACTCTAATCTCCTTATAGATGGATACTGGGTGACTCTAATCTCCTTATAGATGGATACTGGGTGACTGCAGGTGACTCTAATCTCCTTATAGATGGATACTGGGTGACTGCAGGTGACTCTAATCTCTTTATAGATGGATACTGGGTGACTGCAGGTGACTCTAATCTCCTTATAGATGGATACTGGGTGACTGCAGGTGACTCTAATCTCCTTATAGATGGATACCGGGTGACTGCAGGTGACTCTAATCTCCTTATAGATGGATACTGGGTGACTCTAATCTCCTTATAGATGGATACTGGGTGACTCTAATCTCCTTATAGATGGATACTGGGTGACTGCAGGTGACTCTAATCTCCTTATAGATGGATACTGGGTGACTCTAATCTCCTTATAGATGGATACTGGGTGACTGCAGGTGCTGTTACAGACACAGTGCTGGCTGTTCCTGCGGTTCTGTTGTGCAGCCCAGTGGGCCGGTGGGGGTTACTATTTGGGGGTTGGAAGGCTGTATATATGGTTTAGCTGTGCCACAACTGCCTGGCTCTCCGCCTGTCCCTTCCCCGGGGGGGGGGGGGGGGGGGGGGATGAGGCTACTGCCCCCTGTGAGCCAAGAGCCAGGGGTATATATCCCTCCCAGGGAACAGCCTCGGCCATACACGGGCGGTACCTCTGGGCCAGTAGCAGCAGTGAGCCATGAAGCTTGCAATCGTCCTCCTTCTGCTGGGGCTGGCAGTGCTCTGCCTGGGGGGCAAAGGTAGGGGCCCCTGGGGTTCTGTACTGGGGGGGCTTGTTTCATTGCTATCAAAGGGCCAATGACATCTCTAGTAACTTGGCCAGTACAAGCTCCCTGCTGATTGGCTGCTATAGGAACCTGTCTACATTATTGCATGGCCCCTTGTACTGCAGTGGGGGCTGCAGTGAGATTTGTATTGGGGCTGAGCAGCGGGGCAGTCTCCTCTGCTACTGACTTGTAATCTCTGTCTCTCTAGATTCCCAGCACTCTGCCAGCGCCGGGGACTCTCGCAGCTCTGAAGGTTGGTAATCTAGTGACTGCTAATATCCTTATCATTTACAGTAGGGGGTACATTATCCCTTATAATACATGAGTGATACTCAGAGTTCCCTGTAAAACTCAGCCTGCAGCCTTGTGCCTTTATATGGGGGGCACAGAACCCCTCAGTGACTGCTAATATCCTTATCATTTACAGTAGGGGGTACAGTATCCCTTATAATACATGAGTGATACTCAGAGTTCCCTGTATAACTCAGCCTGCAGCCTTGTGCCTTTATATGGGGGGCACAGAACCCCTCAGTGACTGCTAATATCCTTATCATTTACAGTAGGGGGTACATTATCCCTTATAATACATGAGTGATACTCAGAGTTCCCTGTATAACTCAGCCTGCAGCCTTGTGCCTTTATATGGGGGGCACAGAACCCCTCAGTGACTGCTAATATCCTTATCATTTACAGTAGGGGGTACAGTATCCCTTATAATACATGAGTGATACTCAGAGTTCCCTGTGTAACTCAGCCTGCAGCCTTGTGCCTTTATATGGGGGGCACAGAACCCCTCAGTGACTGCTAATATCCTTATCATTTACAGTAGGGGGTACATTATCCCTTATAATACATGAGTGATACTCAGAGTTCCCTGTATAACTCAGCCTGCAGCCTTGTGCCTTTATATGGGGGGCACAGAACCCCTCAGTGACTGCTAATATCCTTATCATTTACAGTAGGGGGTACAGTATCCCTTATAATACATGAGTGATACTCAGAGTTCCCTGTATAACATTTAATGTATTTATTCTGTACTCAGCAGCCGCCAGTTAGCAATGCTGGTAGAGGATGCTGGGAGTTGTAGTTAGTGCAAATGGGCTGGGGGTGTAGTAGTGCCCAGTTGCGACTCCCACACCCTTCTCATGGCTGGTTTCTCCCCTGTGTTACAGCTTTTATCTCCAGACAAGACTCTGCCAATTTCGCGAGGAGACACAAGCGCAGCTACAGATACAACGTGTAAGTGTCCTGCTCAGTAATATTTCCCAGAATTCACAGTAAACCTTTCTGTAGGGGGCGGAGAGCAGAGAGAAAGCTGAGGAATATTTTAAGAGAATATTTTTAATTAGATACACAGGTAAATCCTGTACTGGGGGGAGATTGGATTCACTTACCCAGGGGGAGGTTCCTGTCTGACCATGGGAAAGAGAGCAGCCCAGGAGCAGGAAGTACAGAGAATCAGAGCTCTGTACCTGGGTAAGTACTGGGGGGAGATTGGATTCACTTACCCAGGGGGAGGTTCCTGTCTGACCATGGGAAAGAGAGCAGCCCAGGAGCAGGAAGTACAGAGAATCAGAGCTCTGTACCTGGGTAAGTACTGGGGGAGATTGGATTCACTTACCCAGGGGGAGGTTCCTGCCTGACCATGGGAAAGAGAGCAGCCCAGGAGCAGGAAGTACAGAGAATCAGAGCTCTGTACCTGGGTAAGTACTGGGGGGAGATTGGATTCACTTACCCAGGGCGAGGTTCCTGTCTGACCATGGGAAAGAGAGCAGCCCAGGAGCAGGAAGTACAGAGAATCAGAGCTCTGTACCTGGGTAAGTACTGGGGAGATTGGATTCACTTACCCAGGGGGAGGTTCCTGCCTGACCATGGGAAAGAGAGCAGCCCAGGAGCAGGAAGTACAGAGACTCAGAGCTCTGTACCTGGGTAAGTACTGGGGGGAAATTGGATTCACTTACCCAGGGGGGGTTCCTGCCTGACCATGGGAAAGAGAGCAGCCCAGGAGCAGGAAGTACAAAGAATCAGAGCTCTGTACCTGGGTAAGTACTGGGGGAGAATGGATTCACTTACCCAGGGGGAGGTTCCTGCCTGACCATGGGAAAGAGAGCAGCCCAGGAGCAGGAAGTACAGAGAATCAGAGCTCTGTACCTGGGTAAGTACTGGGGGGAGATTGGATTTACTTACCCAGGGGGAGGTTCCTGTCTGACCATGGGAAAGAGAGCAGCCCAGGAGCAGGAAGTACAGAGAATCAGAGCTCTGTACCTGGGTAAGTACTGGGGGGAGAATGGATTCACTTACCCAGGGGGAGGTTCCTGCCTGACCATGGGAAAGAGAGCAGCCCAGGAGCAGGAAGTACAGAGAATCAGAGCTCTGTACCTGGGTAAGTACTGGGGGGAGATTGGATTCACTTACCCAGGGGGAGGTTCCTGCCTGACCATGGGAAAGAGAGCAGCCCAGGAGCAGGAAGTACAGAGAATCAGAGCTCTGTACCTGGGTAAGTACTGGGGGGAGATTGGATTCACTTACCCAGGGGGAGGTTCCTGCCTGACCATGGGAAAGAGAGCAGCCCAGGAGCAGGAAGTACAGAGAATCAGAGCTCTGTACCTGGGTAAGTACTGGGGGGAGATTGGATTCACTTACCCAGGGGGAGGTTCCTGCCTGACCATGGGAAAGAGAGCAGCCCAGGAGCAGGAAGTACAGAGAATCAGAGCTCTGTACCTGGGTAAGTACTGGGGGGAGATTGGATTCACTTACCCAGGGGGAGGTTCCTGCCTGATCATGGGAAAGAGAGCAGCCCAGGAGCAGGAAGTACAGAGAATCATTTCCAGGGAGGATAAGGTAAATTAGATAAGATTTCAGCCCAATGGGTAGGGGAACACAAAACTTGCTGTTGCAGAACTGCAGCTCCCAGCATAGCAGCCAATAGAGCAGAGTAGTAGAGAGTGATGTGTTGCTATGGTTCCTACAGAGCCCGAGGTGCAGCCGTGACATCCCCCCTGGAGTCCCAGCGAGAGGTCTGTGAGCTGAACCCAGACTGCGATGAACTTGCAGACCACATCGGATTCCAGGAGGCCTACAGGCGCTTTTATGGACCAGTCTAATTGCCCCCCTCCCCAAGCAGTGCATGTAGCTCCTCCTGATGCCCCCGCCCTTCCACGCCCCATGTGGATATTTCCTGTTCCCCCAAACACATGTTGTCTCTGATTGGTTGATAGGGTTCCTGTTTGCATGGGAAGGAGATGCTATTGGCTAATGATGGAAGCTCTAAAACCAACCATAGATACTATGCACCTGCACCCCTTCCTATTGGCCCTTGTTTCAGACACCCGGGGGTCACTGGGAAAGGATCAGCACTCCCTAGAGCCCCAGTGGCTGTCTCCAACTCCCAGCATCCCATTGGCTGAGCCACGGCTGCCATACTGCTTGCCCATGCAGACCTAAACTTGAAAAGCCCCCATAGACCAAAGCAGGACCCCTAGTGGCCAAACCCACATGGTGCTATTCTGGTTCCTCTCTAGGGGAGTACTCAGATTTACCTCATCTGGGGCAAGCAACATGGCAGCTCCTGTCCATGTATGGGGTATGTTGTTCATTTAAAGGGCCCTCACACTAATATAGCAATAAAGCTTTGCCTGCCATGATTATACTGCAGATTTATCATTGGGCCCAGGGTGCACGTGGGAATGGCTCCCCCTGCCTGCTGATTGGGTGCCTGCACCCCCATATACTGTTCTGCCCGCGCTACTGTATGTATGTAAATACCATGATACCCTATGGGGTATAGGCGCTTTCCCCTGACCCATAAGTACTAGCCAATACTCTGTTACTATAGGGGGTACTCACCTGTACATGAACTCACTCAGGCTGTGTTATTCTGGGAATTGTGACTGCTTTGTGGTTGCTATGCTCACTGACCCTGACAACAGGGCAGTCGTTTGAATGACAGACAGGGCACCGAATGGATATCAGGCTGGAGAGAGGGAAATCGATAAACACCACAAAAGGCTGGAATCATCGCTCACCAGGGATTCCATGAAGAGACAATATAAGGTGAACTTGCCCTTTAATCAGCTGGTTACGTAACGCTGCTGCTTTGCCCAATGTACTACACACGCTAATAAACTCCTTGTTACCCCATTCCTCTCTCTCTGCCATGTTTTGTGGGGGGGGGGGGTAATTACATTTCTTGGGGCTCATTTAGCAAAACTGGGCAAATTTGCACCTGGGCAGTAACCCATAGCAACATGTCATTAGTTTCTTTCGTGCAAATCTGGTTGGTCTAGCCCTGTCAGTGTCACCATGCTCTGATTGGCTACAGATTGGTTTAGCCTTCTGAGTATTCTCATGCTCCAATTGGCTACAGGTTGGTCTAGCGCTGTCAGCGTAACCATTCTCTGATTGGCTACAGGTTGGTCTAGCCCTGTCAGTGTCACCATGCTCTGATTGGCTACAGGTTGGTCTAGCCCTGGGGATATTGTAATTCCCTGATTGGCTACAGGTTGGTCTAGCCCTGGGAATATTGTAATTCCCTGATTGGCTACAGGTTGGTCTAGCCCTGGGGATATTGTAATTCCCTGATTGGCTACAGGTTGGTCTAGCCCTGGGGATATTGTAATGCTCTGATTGGCTACAGGTTGGTCTAGCCCTGGGAATATTGTAATTCCCTGATTGGCTACAGGTTGGTCTAGCCCTGGGGATATTGTAATTCTCTGATTGGCTACAGGTTGGTCTAGCCCTGGGGATATTGTAATTCCCTGATTGGCTACAGGTTGGTCTAGCCCTGGGGATATTGTAATGCTCTGATTGGCTACAGGTTGGTCTAGCCCTGGGGATATTGTAATTCTCTGATTGGCTACAGGTTGGTCTAGCCCTGGGGATATTGTAATTCTCTGATTGGCTACAGGTTGGTCTAGCCTGGGGATATTGTAATTCCCTGATTGGCTACAGGTTGGTCTAGCCCTGGGGATATTGTAATGCTCTGATTGGCTACAGGTTGGTCTAGCCCTGGGGATATTGTACTGCTCTGATTGGCTACAGGTTGGTCTAGCCCTGGGGATATTGTAATTCTCTGATTGGCTACAGGTTGGTCTAGCCCTGTCAGTGTCACCATGCTCTGATTGGCTACAGATTGGTCTAGCCCTGTCAGCGTAACCATTCTCTGATTGGCTACAGATTGGTCTAGCCCTGTCAGTGTCACCATGCTCTGATTGGCTACAGATTGGTCTAGCCCTGTCAGTGTAACCATGCTCTGATTGGCTACAGGTTGGTCTAGCCCTGTCAGTGTCACCATGCTCTGATTGGCTACAGATTGGTTTAGCCTTCTGAGTATTCTCATGCTCCAATTGGCTACAGGTTGGTCTAGCCCTGTCAGCGTAACCATTCTCTGATTGGCTACAGGTTGGTCTAGCGCTGTCAGCGTAACCATTCTCTGATTGGCTACAGGTTGGTCTAGCCCTGTCAGTGTCACCATGCTCTGATTGGCTACAGATTGGTTTAGCCTTCTGAGTATTCTCATGCTCCAATTGGCTACAGGTTGGTCTAGCCCTGTCAGCGTAACCATTCTCTGATTGGCTACAGGTTGGTCTAGCGCTGTCAGCGTAACCATTCTCTGATTGGCTACAGGTTGGTCTAGCCCTGTCAGTGTCACCATTCTCTGATTGGCTACAGGTTGGTCTAGCGCTGTCAGTGTCACCATTCTCTGATTGGCTACAGGTTGGTCTAGCCCTGTCAGGGTCACCGTGCTCTGATTGGCTACAGGTTGGACTAGGCTTGTGAAAGTTCTCAAGCTCTGATCGTAAAGTATCCTGCTCTGATTGGCCACGGCTTATTTCAAGCCACACCCACTAAAAAGTGCGAGACTGCCGTAGTATTACGTTTATTTCCGCCGTCACCGCGGCTTCATATCTACAGTTATCTCTAACAATTCCAATACAAACCTTGTTACACAACACCATTAATATAATTAGTGAGATATTAAAGGGGCGGCGACACCCCACCCTGCAAGGGTTAACAGGAAAAGGTAGTATAATGCCGGATATCACATGATCAGCTCATTTAGGGGTTACAGAGCTTTATATAGGGAATTCTGGGAGGCCAGTCGTACCTATAGGGCCTCTGTTTCTTTCCCTTGGGTCATCAGATGGTGCTGAACTACAAGTCCCAGAATTCCTCAACATATAACCTAGGGATAATGCATGCTGGGGGTTGTAGAACTGTAACATCTTGGGGTCCCGGGGTTAAAGGGGTCACCTTTGAGCTAACTTTTAGTATGCTCAGTTTGGAATTGTAGCATCTATTTGGTTGCTAGGGTCCAAGTTACCTTAGCAACCAGGGAGCAGCTTCAGTGAGAGAACAGGAGAAGGGCTGAAAAGTAAAATGAGTTAGAAAAAGTAACAATAAAACGGTTTCACGGAGCAAAGGTTAAAAGAAGGAGTTTAAAATAACTATGAAAAATAAATAATAAAGACCAATTGAAAAGATGTTTAAAACTGGCCATTCTATGAATGAACTTAAAGGTGAACCGCCCCTTTAAGAAACAGGGCTATTGAGCAACCTCACACCTTTAGGCAACCTCACACCTTTAGGCTTGGCCCCAGTATTGAGGGGCAGATACCCCAGTATGGGGGGGGGGCAGTATATGGGGGTAACTGGGGGACAAAATGGTACAGGGATCAGCAGCATGTCAGGGGTTACAGGAGAGATAGTGACACCCCCCTCTCCATTTCTGGGTGCCTGGGCCCCACCTATACAGAGTCTGGGAAGGAATGAGATGTGGGGGTGCTGCTCAGTAGTAGTACAGACAGTGCTGGGCCCCTCAGGAATGTATTGGGTTAGAGGGTATATAAACAGGCGCAGGGGCCTCACGTAGAAATCACTAGAAAAAAGTGCAGTTAGTCCCGTTATATAGAAAATTCCATCCAAAAATCCTACTATTAGTAATGATACATTCAGCAGCGGCAGGGGGCGGGGCTATGAGAGTGGGTGCAACATGGCCCCCTATTAACAAAGGGCACCGTGCTCTGTGTATAGTAGTACTGAGTATGGTAGATAGGCAGTCGCTGCCAGTCTGGGGGCAGTGCCCACAATACATGGGGGAACACTTGCAGTACTGCCGTAAGAACACTAGGGGGAAGCGCAATACAACCTGATGCTGAATGGAACTCAGCTTTTAAAGTCATAGTGTCCCCGAATTCAGGTTTCCCACTGTGCTCAGGAGTGAGATGTCCCTGTGCCTTTAAGACAAACACAAACTAATGGCCAATGGCAGCAGGGAGTTGCCCCCCCCACGGAGCTGGCCATGACTGCCCCCTAGTGGGTAAGTACACATCTACCCACCAACACAATAAGGATCCCTATATATAATCTGACCCTAACATGCCAATATCCCCTTTATTTACCCCCCCACTACCTCAATGACACCCCCCAGCTAGCCAGCGGGGCCCGTGATGCATTCACATGGTAGGGAAGAGTCCGACACAACCGGCCCACGTCTGGGCCGACCCACCGTAACCACACAAACAACTAGTCCATTATTCACACTTACTTGGAACATTCTAGAAAATCAGCTGACGGGGCGGCACCGCCTTAATTCCTCGGGCACTTGGGGCACGTGCCATGGCAACCCTGGGAGCGGCCGCAGCAAGAAAGCTCTGCTAATCCAACGGATCATATATCTCTGAGCCAGGGTTCAATGCTAAATACAGGCCATCTCCTCCGGGGCTCCGCTCCACTTATCTACAACTCATTCAGGTTGGGCTTGCGATGTCGCCATAAGGGCCCTGCAGAGAATGTGCTCTAAGCACTTCAACTCTACACTTGTTCTTCCTGTATCTGGGCTGCTCTCTTTCCTATGGCCAATAAAGTGGAGTTCCTGTCTGACCATGGGAAAGAGAGCAGCCCAGGAGCAGGAAGTACAGAGAATCAGAGCTCTGTACCTGGGTAAGTACTGGGGGGGAGATTAGATTCACTTACCCAGGGGGAGGTTCCTGCCTGACCATGGGAAAGAGAGCAGCCCAGGAGCAGGAAGTACAGAGAATCAGAGCTCTGTACCTGGGTAAGTACTGGGGGAGAGAGATTGGATTCACTTACCCAGGGGGAGGTTCCTGTCTGACCATGGGAAAGAGAGCAGCCCAGGAGCAGGAAGTACAGAGAATCAGAGCTCTGTACCTGGGTAATACTGGGGGAGATTGGATTCACTTACCCAGGGGGAGGTTCCTGCCTGACCATGGGAAAGAGAGCAGCCCAGGAGCAGGAAGTTACAGGGAATCAGAGCTCTGTACCTGGGTAAGTACTGGGGGAGATTGGATTCACTTACCCAGGGGGGGGGGGGTTCCTGTCTGACCATGGGAAAGAGAGCAGCCCAGGAGCAGGAAGTACAGAGAATCAGAGCTCTGTACCTGGGTAAGTACTGGGGGGAGATTGGATTCACTTACCATGGGGGGGTTCCTGCCTGACCATGGGAAAGAGAGCAGCCCAGGAGCAGGAAGTACAGAGAATCAGAGCTCTGTACCTGGGTAAGTACTGGGGGGAGATTGGATTCACTTACGCCAGGGGGAGGTTACTGCCTGACCATGGGAAAGAGAGCAGCCCAGGAGCAGGAAGTACAGAGAATCAGAGCTCTGTACCCTGGGTAAGTACTGGGGGAGAGAGATTGGGATTCACTTACCCAGGGGGAGGTTCCTGCCTGACCATGGGAAAGAGAGCAGCCCAGGAGCAGGAAGTACAGAGAATCAGAGCTCTTACCTGGGTAAGTACTGGGGGGAGATTGGATTCACTTACCCAGGGGGGAGGTTCCTGCCTGACCATGGGAAAGAGAGCAGCCCAGGAGCAGGAAGTACAGAGAATCAGAGCTCTGTACCTGGGTAAGTACTGGGGGGAGATTGGATTCACTTACCCAGGGGGAGGTTGCTGTCTGACCATGGGAAAGAGAGCAGCCCAGGAGCAGGAAGTACAGAGAATCAGAGCTCTGTACCTGGGTAAGTACTGGGGGGAGGTTCCCCTAGAGTCAGAACCTAATTACCCATGATTCCCTGCAAGGTGGCAAAGTGCTTGGGGCCCTCAGTAGAACATACTCAGTACTACTATACACAAGATCACAAGTGCTATTGTTGGCCAAGCTCAGGCTCAGGCTGTTCCCCAAGGTAAGACCGTTGGCCGGACAGAGGGACACTCTCTCAGTATAGCCCCTCCTATTGGCTAGAGCCGTATGGGCCGACACTGGCCCGGGGGCAGGATAACCCACGCGGGGGCATCTCAGGGCGCCTCAGTATTCCTTGAACCGGGCATCGCCGGGGCTGTGGTTCTGCAGGATGGAGTTGGCACGCGGAGACCACAGCAAGGTGGCCGTGAAGAAACAGATAAGGATGAGGTTCCCTATGAGAGCGGTGGCCACGACCCCCAGGGTGACGGCCAGAGAGTCCCCGTCTGAGTGCGCTGCCAGCCAGGCTTCCCGGGCGGCCCGGTCACACAGCACCGCCTCCAGCTGGAAGTGAGTGCCCAGCACGGCACAGATATGGAACAGTTGGTGGCTGTGGCCTGCAGGAGACAGAGTGTGGCTAGTGAGTTCCCTATATAGTGTGCCCCCTGCTGGCCTGGCATTGCAACAGCTATATGCTCCCCTCATCTCTACCCCTACTTACCTACATACACACCCCATAAGCACACTATGGCACTATAGCATTACTGGGTTAGTCCCACTAGGAGCTCCTGGACTGCTCTCTTCCCTATGGTCAGCCAGACACCCCCAGTATAAGTCACTCCAACCCCCCCCAGGTACAGACCTCTGTACTTCCTGCTCCTGCAAGATAAGATTCACTTACCCGGGGGGGGGGGGGGGTTCCTGCCTGACCATGGGAAAGAGAGCAGCCCAGGAGCAGGAAGTACAGAGAATCAGAGCTCTGTACCTGGGTAAGTACTGGGGGGAGATTGGATTCACTTACCCAGGGGGAGGTTCCTGTCTGACCATGGGAAAGAGAGCAGCCCAGAAGCAGGAAGTACAGAGAATCAGAGCTCTGTACCTGGGTAAGTACTGGGGGGAGATTGGATTCACTTACCCAGGGGGAGGTTCCTGTCTGACCATGGGAAAGAGAGCAGCCCAGAAGCAGGAAGTACAGAGAATCAGAGCTCTGTACCTGGGTAAGTACTGGGGGGAGATTGGATTCACTTACCCAGGGGGAGGTTCCTGTCTGACCATGGGAAAGAGAGCAGCCCAGGAGCAGGAAGTACAGAGAATCAGAGCTCTGTACCTGGGTAAGTACTGGGGGCAGATTGGATTCACTTACCCAGGGGGAGGTTCCTGTCTGACCATGGGAAAGAGAGCAGCCCAGGAGCAGGAAGTACATGAGAATTAGGAGCCAATAGAAATCCTTACCAAAGTAGTCAAAGCGCCCGGGCGCCAGGCGTTCTGGCAAATGCGAAGCGAACAGGAAACCAGTGAGAAAAGCGAAGGACAGGTGGGTGAAGTGCAGTCGGACCGCCTCATTCCAGTTACAGTCTTCTCCGAAGCAAAATATCAACTGCAATGCAGGGACACAGAGGTTGGACACACCCACACAATCAGCCTGACCATGGGAAAGAGAGCAGCCCAGGAGCAGGAAGTACAGAGAATCAGAGCTCTGTACCTGGGTAATTACTGGGAGGAGATTGGATTCACTTACCCAGGGGGAGGTTCCTGTCTGACCATGGGAAAGAGAGCAGCCCAGGAGCAGGAAGTACAGAGAATCAGAGCTCTGTACCTGGGTAAGTACTGGGGGAGATTGGATTCACTTACCCAGGGGGGGGGTTCCTGTCTGACCATGGGAAAGAGAGCAGCCCAGGAGCAGGAAGTACAGAGAATCAGAGCTCTGTACCTGGGTAAGTACTGGGGGGAGATTGGATTCACTTACCCAGGCAGGGAGGTTCCTGCCTGACCATGGGGAAAGAGAGCAGCCCAGGAGCAGGAAGTACAGAGAATCAGAGCTCTGTACCTGGGTAAGTACTGGGGGAGATTGGATTCACTTACCCAGGGGGGGGTTCCTGCCTGACCATAGGAAAGAGAGCAGCCCAGGAGCAGGAAGTACAGAGAATCAGAGCTCTGTACCTGGGTAAGTACTGGGGGAGATTGGGATTCACTTACCCAGGGGGAGGTTCCTGCCTGACCATGGGAAAGAGAGCAGCCCAGGAGCAGGAAGTACAGAGAATCAGAGCTCTGTACCTGGGTAAGTACTGGGGGGAGATTGGATTCACTTACCCAGGGGGAGGTTCCTGCCTGACCATGGGAAAGAGAGCAGCCCAGGAGCAGGAAGTACAGAGAATCAGAGCTCTGTACCTGGGTAAGTACTGGGGGGAGATTGGATTCACTTACCCAGGGGGAGGTTCCTGCCTGACCATGGGAAAGAGAGCAGCCCAGGAGCAGGAAGTAGAGAGAATCAGAGCTCTGTACCTGGGTAAGTACTGGGGGGAGATTGGATTCACTTACCCAGGGGGAGATTCCTGCCTGACCATAGGAAAGAGAGCAGCCCAGGAGCAGGAAGTACAGAGAATCAGATCTCTGTACCTGGGTAAGTACTGGGGGGAGATTGGATTCACTTACCCAGGGGGAGATTCCTGCCTGACCATGGGAAAGAGAGCAGCCCAGGAGCAGGAAGTACAGAGAATCAGATCTCTGTGTCTGGGGGAGACTCTTGATTTAAGAACTACTGGATCCCACAATCATTACTGGGCCGCGTGAGAGTTACAGTTCATCATTAAGCTACATTATTCCTGCCAGGGCCCCGCTGAGAGAGTGACAGGTTAAGGCTAGCAGTGCTCCCCCTACAGATCAACCGGAGTTAATACATAATAATCTGAGAAACCTTTCAGCTCCCTCTACTGTCCAGTTTAAAGAATAGCAGCTACGGAGACACTATCAATATGGCAGCTTCTCTGTCAGGGATTCGGCAGCTGATCTGCCTGTGTATTCGGACCCTCTAATGGGGCTACTTGACCGATATTTGGCCTACAATTGGGCAGATCTCCACGGGGCAGGTTTGATTTTCCCAATGGCCCATATACCCGCCATTTTAATTGAGCCGAATTAAATTGCATTTTCCAGTGTGCTATGAATATGGTGGCACCGCCCCAGACCCCCCACCCCGACTCACCCTGAAAAACAGCGGGATATTGTCAAACATGAAGGGGTGCACAAACGCCACGGTGCGCAGGACTTTACTGAGCTGCGGCTGATCCACTTCCAGGAACCTGCACACAAGAAGCTGTATGTAGAGAGCTTCATTACAAGGAAACTACATTTCCCAGCATCCTCAGCTACTTACCGGGAGTAGCAGGACAGCCCTGTGCAGATGAAGGTGTTGAACGCTGCAATGGGCACAAAGTAGCGGTGGAGGGCGCTATTGATCCAGCGGTCGGGCATGATGTAGGCGCTGTATATGAAGGCGGAGCCTGCGGGGGCAAATCAGGGAGTCACAAACACCAATAGGAGAGACTATAAGCGAATCAGGGAAGGCGTAGGGAACCCACCCAGGCTATAAAGGCTCAGCGCTCCGTAGTCCAGGAAGTAGCAGATATGGCGGGCGTGGGCGGACATGCTGCTGAAGGTGTGGGCAAAGCTGGAGGTGAAGGGGTACAGGCAGATCAGCATCATGTAAACCAGTAGGGGCCAGTTATAGGAGTGACCCCAAAAGTCCAGGGTGTGGGAGAGAAGCAGGAACCTCCAAAGGAAATACCTGAGGAGACACAAAGTGATCCCTCGTGCAACCATGTGATCAACGAGACCCTCACAGGCTCCTTGGCACCGCCCCCTACAGGGCAACACCCACGTATCATTTCTAACATGCCCCGCCCACCATAAGCCATAGGCAAAGTGGTACCTGCCACCTCGTGATTCCACTTGGGGCCAACGTTACCACAGCCATCACTGGTCTTCTCCACTCACCAGGTGGGCAGGAAGTGGGTCCAGATATTCACAGTTTCATTGGTCATTTGGAAGGAACTGAGCAGGCAGTCCAGGGCGGAGCTCTTAGGGTGCCGGTACCCAGATATGATCCCATCTTCCCAGAATACCTTGCAAGGAGAACACAAACACAGTCAGTTTCACATCACAGACTTGGGTTGCTAAGGGAACATGGGTAAGTACTGGGGGGAGACTGAATTCACTTACCCAGGGGGAGGTTCCTGCCTGACCATGGGAAAGAGAGCAGCCCAGGAGCAGGAAGTACAGAGAATCAGAGCTCTGTACCTGGGTAAGTACTGGGGGGAGATTGGATTCACTTACCCAGGGGGAGGTTCCTGTCTGACCATGGGAAAGAGAGCAGCCCAGGAGCAGGAAGTACAGAGAATCAGAGCTCTGTACCTGGGTAAGTACTGGGGGGAGATTGGATTCACTTACCCAGGGGGAGGTTCCTATCTGACCATGGGAAAGAGAGCAGCCCAGGAGCAGGAAGTACAGAGAATCAGAGCTCTGTACCTGGGTAAGTACTGGGGGGAGATTGGATTCACTTACCCAGGGGGAGGTTCCTGCCTGACCATGGGAAAGAGAGCAGCCCAGGAGCAGGAAGTACAGAGAATCAGAGCTCTGTACCTGGGTAAGTACTGGGGGGAGGTTCCTTCCTTGGGGGAGGGGGGAGTGGGTGAGAGCTGTGGGGACTATGGAAGGTTGGGCCCAGTCCATATGAATTGTGGGCAGATTGAGTGAGTGCCTGTGGGACAGGCGGGTGGGTTTGGGATCAGGCGGGTGGGTTTGGGATCAGGCGGGTGTCAGGCTGTAATTACACAGAGCTGGAATGTTGATCTGAGATTTAGGGGCCCAGAGGGATTTCTGTGCCATTGCAGAAGCTCATAGTCACTTTCTTTCTATTTATATGGAGTAATAACTATACTTATAGCTCTAACAAGTCTATTGTACTGTGACCAACTGCAAGCTGCTGTTAAACTGCAACTCTCTTTCCCATGGTCAGGCAGGAACCCCCCCCCCCCCCCCCCCCCCAGTACTTACCCAGGTACAGAGCTCTGATTCTCTGTACTTCCTGCTCCTGGGCTGCTCTCTTTCCCATGGTCAGACAGGAACCCCCCCTGGGTAAGTGAATCCAATCTCCCCCCAGTACTTACCCAGGTACAGAGCTCTGATTCTCTGTACTTCCTGCTCCTGGGCTGCTCTCTTTCCCATGGTCAGGCAGGAACCCCCCCCCCCCTGGGTAAGTGAATCCAATCTCCCCCAGTACTTACCCAGGTACAGAGCTCTGATTCCCTGTACTTCCTGCTCCTGGGCTGCTCTCTTTCCCATGGTCAGGCAGGAACCTCCCCCTGGGTAAGTGAATCCAATCTCCCCCAGTACTTACCCAGGTACAGAGCTCTGATTCCCTGTACTTCCTGCTCCTGGGCTGCTCTCTTTCCCATGGTCAGGCAGGAACCTCCCCCTGGGTAAGTGAATCCAATCTCCCCCAGTACTTACCCAGGTA
Organism: Xenopus tropicalis; assembly: GCF_000004195.4. Lineage (NCBI taxonomy): Eukaryota > Metazoa > Chordata > Amphibia > Anura > Pipidae > Xenopus > Xenopus tropicalis. The sequence continues at coordinate 141,527,493 of NC_030684.2, forward strand.
CAGAGCTCTGATTCTCTGTACTTCCTGCTCCTGGGCTGCTCTCTTTCCCATGGTCAGACAGGACCCCCCCCCTGGGTAAGTGAATCCAATCTCCCCCCAGTACTTACCCAGGTACAGAGCTCTGATTCTCTGTACTTCCTGCTCCTGGGCTGCTCTCTTTCCCATGGTCAGGCAGGAACCCCCCCCCCTGGGTAAGTGAATCCAATCTCTCCCCAGTACTTACCCAGGTACAGAGCTCTGATTCTCTGTACTTCCTGCTCCTGGGCTGCTCTCTTTCCCATGGTCAGACAGGAACCTCCCCCTGGGTAAGTGAATCCAATCTCCCCCCAGTACTTACCCAGGTACAGAGCTCTGATTCTCTGTACTTCCTGCTCCTGGGCTGCTCTCTTTCCCATGGTCAGGCAGGAACCCCCCCTGGGTAAGTGAATCCAATCTCCCCCCAGTACTTACCCAGGTACAGAGCTCTGATTCTCTGTACTTCCTGCTCCTGGGCTGCTCTCTTTCCCATGGTCAGACAGGAACCTCCCCCTGGGTAAGTGAATCCAATCTCCCCCCAGTACTTACCCAGGTACAGAGCTCTGATTCTCTGTACTTCCTGCTCCTGGGCTGCTCTCTTTCCCATGGTCAGGCAGGAACCTCCCCCTGGGTAAGTGAATCCAATCTCCCCCCAGTACTTACCCAGATACAGAGCTTTCACATGTACCCACTGCCTGTGTAAGCCCGCCATTAGGCTATCAGCATACTGTATGCAAGTTACACTATAGGGGGGCTCCGCCCAAGGTGGGGTGCATGACGTTAATAAGGGCAGGGGGGCACTCACCCGGGGCATCTGATGGACGCGGAAGAGCTGGGGCAGCTTTATCGTCAGCATCTCGAGCCCCCACGAGCCCCTTCTCCCTTCTCAGCCGGACAAAGTCGCTGCTTCAGACCGTCGAGCAGAAGTGGCGTCCCCGAGCAAACATCCGCGCTACGAGACAGGTTAGAGGAAGTGAGGTCGGCCCCCCGCGGGGGTCTCGGCATGAGAGAGAGCAGGGAACATCAGGAAGCCCAGCCCAGATGTGAGAGAGGGACCCCGGCCAATCACACACAGTAACATAGCAAGTCAGGCTGAGAAAAGACCCCCGTGCTTCGACCTTCCCAGAATTCCCTGCAAACAGATCCACAGGAGGGCAAACAGAGCCGGCCGCTAGGCTAACTGCCAACTCAACCTTATAGGCGCCCCCTGAATTTGATTTTCTCTATTCCAGCCCCCCTCACTGTCCTGTCACAGACTCTTATAGATTCCAGATGTTATCCTGGCGCTTCTGGAATTTATTCGGGGGTTAAATATCACGGGCTCTGGAGATCCACCAAACCCCAAGGGCCCCTTAAAGGGCCAGTTCACTTACAAATGAACTCATCTGCAGATGGACTTTTTCAATTATGTAGCTTTTTGTTCAACAGATTTGGGAATTTCAGCAGCTATCTGGTTGCTAGGCTTCAGCGGATCCTAGCAACCAGGTACCGGTTTGAATGAAAGAGACTGCAAGATGAATAGGAAGGGCCAGAATAGAAAGACAGGGAATAAAATGTAACAATGACAATACTACTGTAGCCTAATGGCCATATTCTTTATTTCCCAGGGTGCCACAGCCATGTGACCTGAGCTCTGATAAATTTCAGTCTCACTTTACTGCTGCGCTGCAAGTTGGAGTGATATCCCCCCCCCTTCACCCCCAGCAGCCAATCAGCAGAACAATGGGAAGGGAGCAAGATAGCAGCTCCCAGTAGGTATCAGAATAGCACTCAATAGTAAGAAATCCAAGTCCGGCTTGGGACTCCTCCAGTTACATGGGAGTAGGAGAAACAATAGGTTAGCTGAAAGCAGTTCTAATGTGTAGCGCTAGCTGAAAGCTCAGACTCAGGCACACTTTACTGCTGTGCTGCAAGTTGGAGTGATATCCCCCCCCCCCTCACCCCCAGCAGCCAATCAGCAGAACAATGGGAAGGGAGCAAGATAGCAGCTCCCAGTAGGTATCAGAATAGCACTCAATAGTAAGAAATCCAAGTCTGGCTTGGGACTCCTCCAGTTACATGGGAGTAGGAGAAACAATAGGTTAGCTGAAAGCAGTTCTAATGTGTAGCGCTGGCTGAAAGCTCAGACTCAGGCACACTTTACTGCCGCGCTGCAAGTTGGAGTGATATCCTGCGGCTTTCATCTCTACATGCTTGGACCTCCTACCTGCCCCAAGCTAAAACTGCTTTATCTGCAACCCAATCAGTGACCCACTGACCACCATTAAAGCAGGCAGCCGCCATTTGTTAGTAAGGGATTTGCATCGTGCCAATATCTTGTTTATGTGCCAGAATGGGGGACCTGATGCCCAGGGCCATGTACCGGCTACACAGTTAGATGGCGAGGAGGGAGGGAGCAGTGACATCTACGTGCTGAATGGAAAGTGAAAGTAATTATAGGCCCCGCCCCTATGCCTGAGACCTAGAGGCAATATAATTGACAACTGGGGCTTTAAAATGCCTTTATAATGGGAGCGGATGTGTTCATAAAAAACAAAAGAATTTGGATTTCTTGTTTCATTTGAACAGGACTTTTATTATAGAGCTTTTTATGTCTCGGCGACATTTCCCCTATAGGAGTAAAATATAAAATAAGGAATAGAGATAAGACCCACCATCTGTAAATCCTACCCACAATCCACAGGGTTATTTTCCTGTGGGTACCCACAGCTTCCCCCACCAGTTGTTACTCAACTCTCCAAGCCCCCATTTGGTTGGGCCTCTCCCTCCACCGCCATTTCCCACCATGAACCTTTCTGTTTCACCGTTCCCTCCCTCCGGAACCCTATCCCTCCGGAACCCTATCCCTCCGGAACCCTATCCCTCCGGAACCCTATCCCTCCGGAACCCTATCCCTTAATTCATTCACCTTCCCTCGGTCTCGACAAAACGAGAGACTCCCTCACACTCTTGGCACTCAATCCCAGTTACCCACCCACTTAGATTGTGAGCTCTATGGGGCAAGGACCTCCTTTCTCTTCTCTTAATTCTATTAAGTTATATACTGTATATACTCGAGTATAAGCCTAGTTTTTCAGCACCCAAAATGTGCTCAAAAAGTCACCCTCGGCTTATACTCGAGTCGGGTCCCTCCAAACTAGCACCCTCTCTCCTTTGAGTGCAAATTAGGCCCCCCGCAACCAGACCCTCCAGTGCCCTGGCCCGCTCCCAAATTCATCTTCATCTACTATTCTCCCCTGTCCCATTTTGCACTTTTTGCAGACATTTCACTTTATATTCTATATAAACTATATATTGTTTTGAAGGATTTTAACTCTTTGTGTTTTAGCTTGGTTGCTGATTGAGTAATCTTAAGGTATTATTGTTGATAAAACAATTGTTTTTGTTGACCCTCCACTTACAGAGCTAGTTTACAGTTTTTATTTGAAATAAATATTTAAAAACTTATACCCCACTGATGCCTCATTTAATGTAATTTTATTGGTATTTATTTTGATGAAACTTAGCAGTAGCTGCTGCATTTCCCACCCTAGGCTTATACTTGAGTCAATAAGTTTTTCCAGTTTTCTTAGGTTAACTTAGGTACCTCGGCTTATATACGGATCGGCTTATACTCGAGTATATACGGTATGTCACATTATATGGATCCCACCAGATCTTTTTTGTTACACAACTTCAATCACTTTACATACAGTGCAATCGACAACAATATTGTTAAGGAACCTGCCCGGCAGGTGTAGGGGCACCGACGACGGGCCTGAAATCGGGCAGATATCAATTGGGCAGGTTGAAAAAATCTAGTTGGATCGGGGACCGCATCGGCTCGTTAATGCGGTCCCCAAACCAATTGCTCCTACTACCGGCATTCTAATTAGAACGTTTGGCCCCAGGGCCAAATGACCAAATTAGCCTGAATTCACTCGATATCGCCCACCAGTAGGTGAGGGACATCGGGAGAAGATCCACTAGCTTGGCGACCTCACCAGGCGAGTGGATCTTAACGTGAATGGCCACCTTAAATGAGAAAGTGAAACCACCTTCTGATTCTGTTGACTCAATGCAAGTAGGAGGAGTTAATAAAACCAGTTACCAGTCCACTAATAGTCCTGCTGGATAATAAACTGCCCCTTATCTCAAAGCCTTACAAAGGCTGCAGTTGTATATAGAGCTCCTAATCACCAGTTGATCGAATCACGTTGTTTGGGGCGGGGGGGTATATAGATATACGCCTTTCCCATCATGGGGCGGGGGTTTATAGATATACGCATTCCCCATCATGGGGCGGGGGTTTATAGATATACGCATTCCCCATCATGGGGCGGGGGTTTATAGATATACGCATTCCCCATCATGGGGCGGGGGTTTATAGATATAGACCTTCCCCATAATCGAGCGGGGGGTTTATAGATATAGACCTTCCCCATCATGACTGAATGTTCAACAAACGGAAGGAAAAAGTTCCAACAACTTTTCGATAGTCCTCAAAGTCGGGCCGACGGTATTTTTTCCATGGACAGTTGCAGTCCAAGTTTTTCCGCCATTTCCTCCAGTGGCCTCTTCTCTACGTAGAAGGTCGTCTCATTGGTCGATTTCAATTTCGTTATAACCCCAAGCTGGACAAAGGAGGACAGTGTATTTTTTTGCATATCAGAAGAGAGAGCTTCGACGCACCGACTGGCTCCGGATACGATCAGACGAGAAATAAAACTCCTCATTCCAGACACGTATTGCATTTCCGTGAAGCCATTAGTAACTTCCCTCGACAGATACGAAGCGGCCAACTTGTAACCTTCAAGAAATGGCTGGAACATCTGCGATAAAAACAAAGCAGCAATTGCCCCACTGTCCGTTATTTTGATTTCATTAGGGGTCACATGAATGATGTCGCATTTGGCCAACATGGAGCAGCCTTCTTCAAAATCCTTATCTCCGGAGCTGGGGGAGAAGATGAACTCTTTGGAAAAGATATCCCTCAAGAAGTGAAATGAATTCAAGATGTCTTCTTTCCTGGAACTCTGGACTATTTCACGAGCTAGAACCACCAGTGCAGGGCGTACACACACATTGATCACTTGGTTCCTATATAAGGCACAAGTGAGGGTTGAAACTGCTCGTCTGAAGACGACCTCCTCCGTCATTGAACCTGTGAGCTCCTCGAACAAAGCCACCCGTCCATCGACCAGACGGAGAAGGTTGGAGTGAAGCTCAATGCTGGAACGGACCACCACGCCGGCTGACTCATTATCAGGCCACTCTAGGAACCCTCCGAAGGCTTCTACTAAATCTTTCAGCCAAAGAGTCTTTTCAACTAAGACATTAAAGTCCATCTCTGGTAAATTCTGTAGCAAAATGGTTGCCACCAAGACTCCAGGGCTAAGAACCATATTTGCGATTTGGGTAAGTTCCACTTTGTAAGCCACATCGCGGACAAAGAGGTGCAGGTCTTCAGACGGTTGCTGGGGGAGGTGTCGGGGCGTTAGATTATACTGGGAGCGGCTTATTCTTCCATAAGACAGAGAACGTAATGATAAAGGCACACCGAAGTAGACGTGGATGCTTCCAAAGTTCTGATGGAGAACACTCCTTGCTTTGATCATTCCCGACGTAGACTCTTTGGGTTTGGGCACGCCTAGGAGTTCATAGGCAAGAAGAGATTCTTCCAGAACCCGTTCATAAGTAATACTGATCGGAACAATGTACGTGTCGAACACTTGGCCTTTAAAAAACGGCTCCATGACGACAGTTAACATGCCAAACTTTGGACTTAATATCTTGCCCGTTCTGCTCCTCCAGCCCTCGATGAAGAACTCCACCGGGGCGTAACCGCTTCGCACTAAGGCCTTCACGTATTCCGCAAAGACCGCCCAATAGAGTGGGTTCCCTCGGAACCCTCGCTTTATATAGAAGGCGCCGGCCATACGCAGCAGTTCTCCTACGAGGGTCATGCCGGTGAGGGCGATTCCCGCGGCGATGACGGGAAGCGCCAGGTCGTACGTGTACAGAACGAAGGACAGCATCAAAAAGTCGACGTAGCTTTGGTGGTTGGGAATCAGCACAACCGGGTGCTCTCGAATGGCCTGAGTCAGCCGCTGGACCCCTTCCTCGTTGACGCGCACTTTGCGGAAGAGGCGCTTGAAGATCTTGCTGAGGGTCAGAGCGAAGAATCGGACGGCTTCCATCCGCAGGTTCTGACCCATTTCGTCTAGAATATCCGCCGCCTGTTTCTGAAGGGAATCTAGCGGCTGCCCGATTTCCAGAGAGATCTGACCAATGACGTACTGCAGCTCCACAGACTGTAGGACCATAGTCTTTAAGGCACTGGGCGGGCAGGGGGTCAGGTGTCTGTAAATTACCGGTGTGTAGCGCCTCATAGCGTAGGTGAGGTCACTAGTCTGCCGCCGCGCCTCCAGTATGTCCTCAAACGCCTCTCTCTTCCTGCTCCGGAACGGTCTCTCACATAAGCACTTTCCCGCCATTTCTCCTGCACACAAACACTGCTCACTTTCCTCTGAGGTACCGGAGTCAGACTATTCCTGTAAGTCATGTGACCGACTTTGAGCAGAGGGAGGGGGCGGGAACAACACAACTGTAACTAGGAGCTCACCGAGACGGCTACGGAAGCCCAGACGCCTGCCCAATCGGATTTGATGTTAGGGCCGGGTTGCCAGGCTTATTTTTCCAAACTAGACAAAGTCAGTTCTAAGACCAGCCCAAAACTAGCCAAACTACAACTCTCAGCAGCCCCAAGATATCCTGAGAGATATAGCTTAAGAACCAACTGCAGAACTGCCCCACATCCCAGTAGAAAGTAACAGTACAATCACATACCCTATAGAGCAGGGGGTAGAACTGCCCCACATCCCAGTAGAAAGTAACAGTACAATCACATACCCTATAGAGCAGGGAGCAGGGGGTAGAACTGCCCCACATCCCAGTAGAAAGTAACGGTACAATCACATACCCTATACCCTCTGTTCTGGGGTATTATACATGGAATTGGCACTGTATTTATCCTGCTGTGGGTTCTGGGGTATTATACATGGAATTGGCACTGTATTTATCCCGCTGTGGGTTCTGGGGTATTATACATGGAATTGGCACTGTATTTATCCTGCTGTGGGTTCTGGGGTATTATACATGGAATTGGCACTGTATTTATCTGCTGTGGGTTCTGGGGTATTATACATGGAATTGGCACTGTATTTATCCTGCTGTGGGTTCTGGGGTATTATATATGGAATTGGCACTGTATTTATCCCGCTGTGGGTTCTGGGGTATTATACATGGAATTGGCACTGTATTTATCCCGCTGTGGGTTCTGGGGTATTATACATGGAATTGGCACTGTATTTATCCTGCTGGGGGTTCTGGGGTATTATACATGGAATTGGCACTGTATTTATCCTGCTGTGGGTTCTGGGGTATTATACATGGAATTGGCTCTGTATTTATCCTGCTGTGGGTTCTGGGGTATTATACATGGAATTGGCACTGTATTTATCCCGCTGTGGGTTCTGGGGTATTATACATGGAATTGGCACTGTATTTATCCCGCTGTGGGTTCTGGGGTATTATACATGGAATTGGCACTGTATTTATCCCGCTGTGGGTTCTGGGGTATTATACATGGAATTGGCACTGTATTTATCCCACTGTGGGTTCTGGGGTATTATACATGGAATTGGCACTGTATTTATCCCGCTGTGGGTTCTGGGGTATTATACATGGAATAGGCACTGTATTTATCCTGCTGTGGGTTCTGGGGTATTATACATGGAATTGGCACTGTATTTATCCTGCTGTGGGTTCTGGGGTATTATACATGGAATTGGCACTGTATTTATCTGCTGTGGGTTCTGGGGTATTATACATGGAATTGGCACTGTATTTATCCCGCTGTGGGTTCTGGGGTATTATACATGGAATTGGCACTGTATTTATCCCGCTGTGGGTTCTGGGGTATTATACATGGAATTGGCACTGTATTTATCTGCTGTGGGTTCTGGGGTATTATACATGGAATTGGCACTGTATTTATCTGCTGTGGGTTCTGGGGTATTATACATGGAATTGGCACTGTATTTATCCCGCTGTGGGTTCTGGGGTATTATACATGGAATTGGCACTGTATTTATCCTGTTGTGGGTTCTGGGGTATTATACATGGAATTGGCACTGTATTTATCTGCTGTGGGTTCTGGGGTATTATACATGGAATTGGCACTGTATTTATCTTCTGTGGGTTCTGGGGTATTATACATGGAATTGGCACTGTATTTATCCTGCTGTGGGTTCTGGGGTATTATACATGGAATTGGCACTGTATTTATCTGCTGTGGGTTCTGGGGTATTATACATGGAATTGGCACTGTATTTATCCTGCTGTGGGTTCTGGGGTATTATACATGGAATTGGCACTGTATTTATCCTGCTGTGGGTTCTGGGGTATTATACATGGAATTGGCACTGTATTTATCCCGCTGTGGGTTCTGGGGTATTATACATGGAATTGGCACTGTATTTATCCCGCTGTGGGTTCTGGGGTATTATACATGGAATTGGCACTGTATTTATCCTGCTGTGGGTTCTGGGGTATTATACATGGAATTGGCACTGTATTTATCTGCTGTGGGTTCTGGGGTATTATACATGGAATTGGCACTGTATTTATCCTGCTGTAGGTTCTGGGGTATTATACATGGAATTGGCACTGTATTTATCCCGCTGTGGGTTCTGGGGTATTATACATGGAATTGGCACTGTATTTATCCTGCTGTGGGTTCTGGGGTATTATACATGGAATTGGCACTGTATTTATCCCGCTGTGGGTTCTGGGGTATTATACATAAGGTAGAACTTACCCCTGGGACAGTTTGAAGGAATCTGTGTAGAAAATTAAATTACCTACCCAAAACATAAAAATTCCCTCTTTGGGGCAAGGGCAAGGTGCATTTTTTTTCTTGGGGCCTATAAATATACCTTGCTGGGGGGGGGGGGCTATAAATTTATTGTTACCTAATGATCTCCTATTATACTGGGGGGGGGGGGGGGGGGGGGGGGGGGGAGGGGAATAAACCGAGGCAACTCTGTATTTGTTTACTTTGCCTTGGAAGACTCAAGCTTTCAAACTTGCAAGATCAAATGTTACGTGGTAACTAGGGCTGGCCCCTTAGCAACCATACAAACAGTGCAGCTAGATTATCTTTCCAGTCATAGCCTTTCCTACATTTCATACTCAGCGAGACCCCAGGGGCCCAGAGAGCAGTTTAAATAGCAAAATGAAAAAGGTGAAATTTAAAACCAACTAATGAATTTATCGTTGTGCTTATTCTCACACTGCCGTGTCTGTAACCAGAGATGCCAGGGGTAGCTGGGAGTTACAGTACAACTACAGCTGGAGGGTTAGAGTTATATTATTTACATTTAGTTTTACTTCCCAATAAAACCAGAGCTCTGTACCTGGGTAAGTACTGGGGGGAGATTGGATTCACTTACCCAGGGGGAGGTTCCTGTCTGACCATGGGAAAGAGAGCAGCCCAGGAGCAGGAAGTACAGAGAATCAGAGCTCTGTACCTGGGTAAGTACTGGGGGGAGATTGGATTCACTTACCCAGGGGGAGGTTCCTGTCTGACCATGGGAAAGAGAGCAGCCCAGGAGCAGGAAGTACAGAGAATCAGAGCTCTGTACCTGGGTAAGTACTGGGGGGGAGATTGGATTCACTTACCCAGGGGGAGGTTCCTGCCTGACCATGGGAAAGAGAGCAGCCCAGGAGCAGGAAGTACAGAGAATCAGAGCTCTGTACCTGGGTAAGTACTGGGGGAGATTGGATTCACTTACCCAGGGGGAGGTTCCTGCCTGACCATGGGAAAGAGAGCAGCCCAGGAGCAGGAAGTACAGAGAATCAGAGCTCTGTATCTGGGTAAGTACTGGGGGGGAGATTGGATTCACTTACCCAGGGGAGGTTCCTGCCTGACCATGGGAAAGAGAGCAGCCCAGGAGCAGGAAGTACAGAGAATCAGAGCTCTGTATCTGGGTAAGTACTGGGGGAGATTGGATTCACTTACCCAGGGGAGGTTCCTGCCTGACCATGGGAAAGAGAGCAGCCCAGGAGCAGGAAGTACAGAGAATCAGAGCTCTGTACCTGGGTAAGTACTGGGGGAGATTGGATTCACTTACCCAGGGGAGGTTCCTGCCTGACCATGGGAAAGAGAGCAGCCCAGGAGCAGGAAGTACAGAGAATCAGAGCTCTGTACCTGGGTAAGTACTGGGGGGAGATTGGATTCACTTACCCAGGGGGAGGTTCCTGCCTGACCATGGGAAAGAGAGCAGCCCAGGAGCAGGAAGTACAGAGAATCAGAGCTCTGTACCAGGGTAAGTACTGGGGGGGGGGGGGGGGATTGGATTCACTTACCCAGGGGGAGGTTCCTGCCTGACCATGGGAAAGAGAGCAGCCCAGGAGCAGGAAGTACAGAGAATCAGAGCTCTGTACCTGGGTAAGTACTGGGGGAGATTGGATTCACTTACCCAGGGGGAGGTTCCTGCCTGACCATGGGAAAGAGAGCAGCCCAGGAGCAGGAAGTACAGAGAATCAGAGCTCTGTACCTGGGTAAGTACTGGGGGGAGATTGGATTCACTTACCCAGGGGGAGGTTCCTGCCTGACCATGGGAAAGAGAGCAGCCCAGGAGCAGGAAGTACAGAGAATCAGAGCTCTGTACCTGGGTAAGTACTGGGGGGAGATTGGATTCACTTACCCAGGGGGAGGTTCCTGCCTGACCATGGGAAAGAGAGCAGCCCAGGAGCAGGAAGTACAGAGAATCAGAGCTCTGTACCTGGGTAAGTACTGGGGGGGGGGGGATTGGATTCACTTACCCAGGGGGAGGTTCCTGCCTGACCATGGGAAAGAGAGCAGCCCAGGAGCAGGAAGTACAGAGAATCAGAGCTCTGTACCTGGGTAAGTACTGGGGGGAGATTGGATTCACTTACCCAGGGGGAGGTTCCTGCCTGACCATGGGGAAAGAGAGCAGCCCAGGAGCAGGAAGTACAGAGAATCAGAGCTCTGTACCTGGGTAAGTACTGGGGGGAGATTGGATTCACTTACCCAGGGGGAGGTTCCTGCCTGACCATAGGAAAGAGAGCAGCCCCAGGAGTAGGAAGTACAGAGAATCAGAGCTCTGTACCTGGGTAAGTACTGGGGGAGATTGGATTCACTTACCCAGGGGGAGGTTCCTGCCTGACCATGGGAAAGAGAGCAGCCCAGGAGCAGGAAGTACAGAGAATCAGAGCTCTGTACCTGGGTAAGTACTGGGGGGAGATTGGATTCACTTACCCAGGGGGAGGTTCCTGCCTGACCATGGGAAAGAGAGCAGCCCAGGAGCAGGAAGTACAGAGAATCAGAGCTCTGTACCTGGGTAAGTACTGGGGGAGATTGGATTCACTTACCCAGGGGGAGGTTCCTGCCTGACCATGGGAAAGAGAGCAGCCCAGGAGCAGGAAGTACAGAGAATCAGAGCTCTGTACCTGGGTAAGTACTGGGGGGAGATTGGATTCACTTACCCAGGGGGAGGTTCCTGCCTGACCATAGGAAAGAGAGCAGCCCAGGAGTAGGAAGTACAGAGAATCAGAGCTCTGTACCTGGGTAAGTACTGGGGGAGATTGGATTCACTTACCCAGGGGGAGGTTCCTGCCTGACCATGGGAAAGAGAGCAGCCCAGGAGCAGGAAGTACAGAGAATCAGAGCTCTGTACCTGGGTAAGTACTGGGGGGAGAGGCAATTTTCTCATTTACCCATTCACAAAGGCCCCACACCACTGTGCCAGGAATGAAGAATCTCACATGTGGAAAGAGCAAATTCTTACCGCCCTACACCCTATAGAGCTATGGTACTGGGCAGTGGGTAACCCACACCTTCCTACACTGCCTAGGGGAAATATGGCAGCTCCCACTCTGATGTACCAATATACCCCATACCAAACATTAACTGCCCTTCACGCTGGGCAGTGAGTGAATAAGATGAGGGGGCCTTCCAGCTGCGCTTGCCTGTCGGAGGGACGCGGGGAGCTGTAGTGTAACTACCCCCTGGGTGGGTGATGGTACTTTCCCAAACCATACAGTGCCACAGTGGTGCCAACCATGAAAGGGGCATCTCTTAACTCCTTCCCTGCCAGTTTGCTCCCCCTTAGAGCTACAGGATCCCAGCCAGTCACACACACACTATGTCAGAGCCCGGCCATTCCCGGGGCCCCCAGGAGCCCCCCCACTGACCTGCTCCTGCGAGTTTGCCCTCTCATGGGTCCCAGTTATCCCAGATAGTTGCGATCTTGCGGTTTGTAGGATGGGAGTGTGGTTACCTCCTGGCAAGGGGAACTCTGCCTGCACAACTGCCTTTCTCTGCACATTCCTTGGCTGGGGATCTTGGGATAGAGCCAAGCCCCCCCCTTCCCCAGTCCCTGCCCTCCCATTGGGCGCCTCCATTCGGTCAGGAGATCCGGCTCTATAAGAGCTTTGTGCTCTTCTGAAAGGGGGCCCCGTCTTACATTTCCCTTGCTCTGTCCCCACCCTCCATTGTGAGCACAAGAGTGCGGTGTCCCAGCTAGCCGGGCGGCCCTGGGGTGTGGGAGCCATAAATCACCCCCGCTGGGCCACATCCAACAGCAGAGCAGCTCTGGGTAGCCTAGAACAAGGGGTGCAGAAGGTTAACTTTCCCTTTGTTCAGGTAGAAGGGACCAATTACTGGCAAACAATAAGTTTCCCTTTTATCCTGTATTTATTCACCCCTTTCCGACTCCTTATACAGTTCCCTATGTCTGCTACTTTGTTTCAGGAGTCGGAACCAGCCATGAAGACAATATAAAACAGTCAACACTGGAACTGAACTGCACATCTGGGGCAGATTGGATTCAAGTACCCAGGAGGGGATTCTTGTTTAACCATTTATATAATCTTTTCTTGAACTACAGCTCCCACAATCCCCTGACAACCTCCCTAGAGACAGCTCTGACCCCCCCCCCCCAGAAAAAATATTTCATAGTTTTCCAGGCAATATTATTAATATTAATTTAAGGACAAAAAAGCCATGGATAAGGCAGGAGGGCCCCCGGCACGGACAGTAACAGTATCCAGTAGGCGAGGGGGTCACGCCGGGCCCCTGTCAGTAGGCAGAACAGCAAACAATAGCCCCTCTCTCCCGGCCCAACGCTCATTAACATGCAGCTTTCCCCATACTCAGCCTCATCGCCAAGGGAACCCGACCGGATCAGCGCCTGCTTGTAAATCACTGGCACGGGGGCCCCCACAGAGAGGTTCCCTCCAACTAAACCCCCCCATAATCTAAAATGTGGATTCAGGGAATTCCAAAGATAAAATAAATATATCTTATAGGAAACGGCAAAATTATCTCCCCCCAATCTTGGATAAATACAGTGCCAATTCCATGTATAATACCCCAGAACCCACAGCAGGATAAATACAGTGCCAATTCCATGTATAATACCCCAGAACCCACAGCAGGATAAATACAGTGCCAATTCCATGTATAATACCCCAGAACCCACAGCAGGATAAATACAGTGCCAATTCCATGTATAATACCCCAGAACCCACAGCAGGATAAATACAGTGCCAATTCCATGTATAATACCCCAGAACCCACAGCGGGATAAATACAGTGCCAATTCCATGTATAATACCCCAGAACCCACAGCAGATAAATACAGTGCCCAATTCCATGTATAATACCCCAGAACCCACAGCAGGATAAATACAGTGCCAATTCCATGTATAATACCCCAGAACCCACAGCAGATAAATACAGTGCCAATTCCATGTATAATACCCCAGAACCCACAGCAGATAAATACAGTGCCAATTCCATGTATAATACCCCAGAACCCACAGCAGATAAATACAGCGCCAATTCCATGTATAATACCCCAGAACCCACAGCAGGATAAATACAGTGCCAATTCCATGTATAATACCCCAGAACCCACAGCAGGATAAATACAGTGCCAATTCCATGTATAATACCCCAGAACACACAGCGGGATAAATACAGTGCCAATTCCATGTATAATACCCCAGAACTCACAGCGGGATAAATACAGTGCCAATTCCATGTATAATACCCCAGAACACACAGCGGGATAAATACAGTGCCAATTCCATGTATAATACCCCAGAACCCACAGCAGGATAAATACAGTGCCCAATTCCATGTATAATACCCCAGAACCCACAGCAGATAAATACAGCGCCAATTCCATGTATAATACCCCAGAACCCACAGCAGGATAAATACAGCGCCAATTCCATGTATAATACCCCAGAACCCACAGCAGGATAAATACAGTGCCAATTCCATCTATAATACCCCAGAACACACAGCAGGATAAATACAGTGCCAATTCCATATAATAACCCCAGAACCCACAGCAGGATAAATACAGTGCCAATTCCATGTATAATACCCCAGAAACCCACAGCAGATAAATACAGTGCCAATTCATGTATAATACCCCAGAACCACAGCAGGATAATACAGCGCCAATTCCATGTATATACCCCAGAACCCACAGCAGATAAATACAGTGCCAATTCATGTATAATACCCCAGAACCCAACAGCAGGATAAATACAGTGCCAATTCCATGTATAATACCCCAGAACCCACAGCAGGATAAATTACAGTGCCAATTCCATGTATAATACCCCAGAACCCACAGCAGATAAATACAGTGCCAATTCCATGTATAATACCCCAGAACCCACAGCAGGATAATACAGTGCCAATTCCATGTATAATACCCCAGAACCCACAGCAGGATAAATACAGTGCCAATTCCATGTATAATACCCCAGAACCCACAGCAGGATAAATACAGTGCCAATTCCATGTATAATACCCCAGAACCCACAGCAGATAAATTACAGTGCCAATTCCATGTATAATACCCCAGAACCCACAGCAGGATAAATACAGTGCCCAATTCCATGTATAATACCCCAGAACCCACAGCAGATAAATACAGTGCCAATTTCCATGTATAATACCCCAGAACCCACAGCAGGATAAATACAGTGCCAATTCCATGTATAATACCCCAGAACCCACAGCAGATAAATACAGTGCCAATTCCATGTATAATACCCCAGAACCCACAGCAGGATAAATACAGCGCCAATTCCATGTATAATACCCCAGAACCCACAGCAGATAAATACGTGCCAATTCCATGTATAATACCCCAGAACCCACAGTAGGATAATACAGTGTCAATTCCATGTATAATACCCCAGAACCCACAGCAGGATAAATACAGTGCCAATTCCATGCATAATACCCAGAACCCACAGCAGATAAATACAGTACCAATTCCATGTATAATACCCCAGAACCACAGCAGGATAAATACAGTGCCAATTCCATGTATAATACCCCAGAACCCACAGCAGGATAAATACAGTGCCAATTCCATGTATAATACCCCAGAACCCACAGCGGGATAAATACAGCGCCAATTCCATGTATAATACCCCAGAACCCACAGCAGGATAAATACAGTGCCAATTCCATGTATAATACCCCCAGAACCCACAGCAGATAAATACAGTGCCAATTCCATGTATAATACCCCAGAACCCACAGCGGGATAAATACAGTGCCAATTCCACGTATAATACCCCAGAACCCACAGCAGATAAATACAGTGCCAATTCCATGTATAATACCCCAGAACCCACAGCAGATAAATACAGTGCCAATTCCATGTATAATACCCCAGAACCCACAGCGGGATAAATACAGTGCCAATTCCATGTATAATACCCAGAACCCACAGCAGATAAATACAGTGCCAATTCCATGTATAATACCCCAGAACCCACAGCAGGATAAATACAGTGCCAATTCCATGTATAATACCCCAGAACCCACAGCAGGATAAATACAGTGCCAATTCCATGTATAATACCCCAGAACCCACAGAAGATAAATACAGTGCCAATTCCATGTATAATACCCCAGAACCCACAGCGGGATAAATACAGTGCCAATTCCATGTATAATACCCCAGAACCCACAGCAGGATAAATACAGTGCCAATTCCATGTATAATACCCCAGAACCCACAGCAGATAAATACAGTGCCAATTCCATGTATAATACCCCAGAACCCACAGCAGATAAATACAGGGCCAATTCCATGTATAATACCCCAGAACCCACAGCAGGATAAATACAGTGCCAATTCCATGTATAATACCCCAGAACCCACAGCAGGATAAATACAGTGCCAATTCCATGTATAATACCCCAGAACCCACAGCAGATAAATACAGTGCCAATTCCATGTATAATACCCCAGAACCCACAGCGGGATAATTTACAGTGCCAATTCCATGTATAATACCCCAGAACCCACAGCAGGATAAATACAGTGCCAATTCCATGTATAATACCCCAGAACCCACAGCGGGATAAATACAGTGCCAATTCCATGTATAATACCCCAGAACACACAGCGGGATAAATACAGTGCCAATTCCGTGTATAATCCCCCAGAACCCACAGCAGGATAAATACAGCGCCAATTCCATGTATAATACCCCAGAACCCACAGCAGGATAAATACAGTGCCAATTCCATGTATAATACCCCAGAACCCACAGCAGATAAATACAGTGCCAATTCCATGTATAATACCCCAGAACCCACAGCAGGATAAATACAGTGCCAATTCCATGTATAATACCCCAGAACCCACAGCAGGATAAATACAGTGCCAATTCCATGTATAATACCCCAGAACCCACAGCAGGATAAATACAGTGCCAATTCCATGTATAATACCCCAGAACCCACAGCAGGATAAATACAGTGCCAATTCCATGTATAATACCCCAGAACCCACAGCAGGATAAATACAGTGCCAATTCCATGTATAATACCCCAGAACCCACAGCAGGATAAATACAGTGCCAATTCCATGTATAATACCCCAGAACCCACAGCAGGATAAATACAGTGCCAATTCCATGTATAATACCCCAGAACCCACAGCGAATAAATACAGTGCCAATTCCATGTATAATGCCCCAGAACCCACAGCAGGATAAATACAGTGCCAATTCCATGTATAATACCCCAGAACCACAGCAGGATAAATACTGTGCCAATTCCATGTATAATACCCCAGAACCCACAGCAGATAAATACAGTGCCAATTCCATGTATAATACCCCAGAACCCACAGCGGGATAAATACAGCGCCAATTCCATGTATAATACCCCAGAACCCACAGCGGGATAAATACAGTGCCAATTCCATGTATAATACCCCAGAACCCACAGCGGGATAAATACAGTGCCAATTCCATGTATAATGCCCAGAACCCACAGCAGGATAAATACAGTGCCAATTCCATGTATAATACCCCAGAACCCACAGCAGGATAAATACTGTGCCAATTCCATGTATAATACCCCAGAACCCACAGCAGATAAATACAGTGCCAATTCCATGTATAATACCCCAGAACCCACAGCGGGATAAATACAGCGCCAATTCCATGTATAATACCCCAGAACCCACAGCAGGATAAATACAGTGCCAATTCCATGTATAATACCCAGAACCCACAGCGGGATAAATACAGTGCCAATTCCATGTATAATACCCCAGAACCCACAGCAGGATAAATACAGTGCCAATTCCATGTATAATACCCCAGAACCCACAGCGGGATAAATACAGTGCCAATTCCATGTATAATACCCCAGAACCCACAGCGGGATAAATACAGTGCCAATTCCATGTATAATACCCCAGAACCCACAGCGGGATAAATACAGTGCCAATTCCATGTATAATACCCCAGAACCCACAGCAGATAAATACAGTGCCAATTCCATGTATAATACCCCAGAACCCACAGCAGATAAATACAGTGCCAATTCCATGTATAATACCCAGAACCCACAGCAGGATAAATACAGTGCCAATTCCATGTATAATACCCCAGAACCCACAGCAGATAAATACAGTGCCAATTCCATGTATAATACCCCAGAACCAAACAGCGGGATAAATACAGTGCCAATTCCGTGTATAATACCCCAGAACCCACAGCAGGATAAATACAGTGCCAATTCCATGTATAATACCCCAGAACCCACAGCAGGATAAATACAGTGCCAATTCCATGTATAATACCCCAGAACCCACAGCAGGATAAATACAGTGCCAATTCCATGTATAATACCCCAGAACCCACAGCAGATAAATACAGTGCCAATTCCATGTATAATACCCCAGAACCCACAGCGGGATAATACAGTGCCAATTCCATGTATAATACCCCAGAACCCACAGCGGGATAAATACAGTGCCAATTCCATGTATAATACCCAGAACCCACAGCGGGATAAATACAGTGCCAATTCCATGTATAATACCCCAGAACCCACAGCGGGATAAATACAGTGCCAATTCCATGTATAATACCCCAGAACCCACAGCAGATAAATACAGTGCCAATTCCATGTATAATACCCCAGAACCCACAGCAGATAAATACAGTGCCAATTCCATGTATAATACCCCAGAACCCACAGCGGGATAAATACAGTGCCAATTCCATGTATAATACCCCAGAACCCACAGCAGGATAAATACAGTGCCAATTCCATGTATAATACCCCAGAACCCACAGCAGGATAAATACAGTGCCAATTCCATGTATAATACCCCAGAACCCACAGCGGGATAAATACAGTGCCAATTCCATGTATAATACCCCAGAACCCACAGCGGGATAAATACAGTGCCAATTCCATGTATAATACCCCAGAACCCACAGCAGGATAAATACAGTGCCAATTCCATGTATTAGGAGTGTCTGGAAACCTGGAACATGTATAGTTAATAAGTTGCATATAGAAGTGCTAGGAGCGGCTGAGTGAAAGTGCAGTAGGAGGCACAATGCAGGGGCTGTTAGTGCTGGGTAGCATAAAGGAAGGGCTGAATGGGGCAGGGGGTGCCAGGGTACAGTCTGTTCGGGGCAAACAGTGCAGAGGGAACTCAATATCAGTACAATAGAGAGAACGTTTAGGGCAGGACACACGGGGGGGTGAGTCACACAGTTTTAATTGAACGTGTAACACAGCCTGGCACCTACAGGATTAAATCCTATGCCACCCAAATCTTCTGGGTGTAACCTCCTGGCCTCCACCCACGCTCAGCTGCTGTTAGACTGTGCTTACTGTTCCCTGGGGGGGGGCAAGTTGTGATTGTGGCTCTACCTACCCCAGCGGGTATTGGCACGCACTGGCACTATTCATGGAGTTATAGTTCATAAGATTAGTGGGACTCGGCTGATCTGCATACAAATGCCCCATTGCTGGCACCACTGGGGGGGATGGGTGTGAGGGGGGGGGGCAATGTATGTATGGGAGGGGCAAGGCTGCCATAATCACATGCCATCCCACACCGTGCCATGCCTGGCACCACACCCAGAGTTTGGCTGCTGCACAAAGAATAGGAGGCTGCTTAGGAGTCGGAGCCTCCAGTCTCTCCCGGTGCCACAGAGAATACCCAGAATTCATTATTTCCTTTGTTTATCAGTGGGCAACCAAACGTGTGCAACCCCTAGTGCCCCAATCCAGGGGGGCATCACATCAGCTTCTCAGTCAGATAAATATAAGGCCTCTGTCGCTTTAATGCTCCCCAAAACTCAGCAGTTTTTACATCAGTCCCTCGGCATCTGGAACCATCAGCCTCTGCGTGTATCTACATACCTGTCAGCCTCTGAATCTCACCCCCAGCCCCCCTCCATCATCCTCCTTCTCCCATACCCCAGCCTTCCTGCCTCCCCACAATACCCCCAGGCCTCACCCCCATCCATATCAGCAGCCTCCCCGCCTACAATACCCCAACTTCCCCACCTATCCATATCAGCAGGCTCCCCACAATACCCCAGCCTCCCCAATCCATATCAGCAGCCTCCCCAATCCATATCAGCAGCCTCCCCACCTACAATACCCCAGCCTCCACACCTATCCATATCAGCAGCCTCCCCCCATCCATATCAGCAGCCTCTCCACCTACAATACCCCAGCCTCCACACCTATCCATATCAGCAGCCTCTCCACCTACAATACCCCAGCTTCCCCACCTATCCATATCATCAGCCTCCCCCCAATACCCCACCCTATTAATATCATCAGCTTCCCCCAAATACCCCACCCAATTAATATCAGCAGCCTCCCCCCAATACCCCACCCTATTAATATCATCAGCCTCCCCCCAATACCCCACCCTATTAATATCATCAGCCTCCCCCCAATACCCCACCCTATTAATATCATCAGCCTCCCCCCAATACCTCACCCTATTAATATCATCAGCCTCCCCCCAATACCCCACCCTATTAATATCAGCAGCCTCCCCCCAATACCCCACCCTATTAATATCAGCAGCCTCCCCCCAATCCATATCAGCAGCCTCCCCACAATACCCCACCCTATTAATATCAGCAGCCTCCCCCCAATCCATATCAGCAGCCTCCCCCCAATCCATATCAGCAGCCTCCCCCCAATCCATATCAGCAGCCTCCCCCCAATCCATATCAGCAGCCTCCCCCCAATCCATATCAGCAGCCTCCCCCCAATACCCCACCCTATTAATATCAGCAGCCTCCCCCCAATACCCCACCCTATTAATATCATCAGCCTCCCCCCAATACCCCACCCTATTAATATCATCAGCCTCCCCCCAATACCCCACCCTATTAATATCATCAGCCTCCCCCCAATAGCCCACCCTATTAATATCATCAGCCTCCCCCCAATACCCCACCCTATTAATATCAGCCTCCCCCATAACACCCCTGTAGTAACCCGAGGCCAGAAGAAAGACAAAAGTGATAAATAAAATAGCACTGTTTCCTTTATTCTCCTGCAGTCCCACTCGGGCACCCACAGAACTCCCTCTGACAAGAATCTAACAAAAGAAAACAGGGGGGTAAAGAACTGGGTGGGGGAGGCTGGGATAGGGTGGGCATGGAATGGGAGCTGGGGGGGCAATATCTGTAGCACAAAGGGGAAGAGAAGCAGGTACCGGGGGTACAAGGGTAAGTGGGGGGGGGGGGGGTAACTCTTTCCTGTCACCACACTTGACACAAAAGGAAAGATGATTGATGTTCCGGTCCAATCAGCCGAGGGGGAACTGGAAGCTGGGCCTAGGCCAGTGGTCACAAACACTAGGGTCACACAGTAAGAGATGAATGGCCGCCCCTTCCAGCCCCGGCGGCAATGCCCCTCCGTTCCTCCGACAGGCCCCGCCGTACGGCGTAGGGAAGCAGCGCGTTTGTGCAAGAGAGACAGAGAACGTGCGTCTTTATATTATTATTATTATTGGCTCGCTGGTTTCGATTGGTTGCTGTCACCGATGTTGTGTGTTTTGTTTGGATTCCAAAGAGTCGCCATTTTGGATTTCGGAGGCCGCGGTGGGCGAGAGAGGGAGCAGAAGGCTTTTCTCCATCACCTGTGGCTTCCCACGCTCAGCCCATCTCCTTCCACTGCCTGTAGAACTCCAGCACGTTCTTAATCTCGATGTTGGCGCTGGAAGCTGTCTGCAGGGCCGTCTGTGTGGGCACGACATGGTTACTGGCACAACTAGGGGCACCCCTCTGGTACAGAATGGTACCCTCCCAATTCTTACCTGCTGGGAGGCTGTTCCCTGTATCTACCCCCTTTCTGTAAAGTAGCACTTCCCTATGTTCCCTTTCAGCCTCCCCCTCCTTTTCCTTTACTGTATCAGTCCCACCGGCCCTGCTGGGAGGCATTTCCCTGTATCTATGCCCCTTACTGTATAAGTCCCACCACCCCTGCTGGGAGGCAGTTCCCTGTATCTATGCCCCTTACTGTATAAGTCCCACCACCCCTGCTGGGAGGCAGTTCCCTGTATCTATGCCCCTTACTGTATAAGTCCCACCACCCCTGCTGGGAGGCTGTTCCCTGTATCTATGCCCCTTACTGTATAAGTCCCACCACCCCTGCTGGGAGGCAGTTCCCTGTATCTATGCCCCTTACTGTATAAGTCCCACCACCCCTGCTGGGAGGCAGTTCCCTGTATCTATGCCCCTTACTGTATTAGTCCCACCGGCCCTGCTGGGAAGCAGTTCCCTGTATCTATGCCCCTTACTGTATAAGTCCCACCACCCCTGCTGGGAGGCAGTTCCCTGTATCTATGCCCCTTACTGTATCAGTCCCACCACCCCTGCTGGGAGGCAGTTCCCTGTATCTATGCCCCTTACTGTATCAGTCCCACCGGCCCTGCTGGGAGGCTGTTCCCTGTATCTATGCCCCTTACTGTATAAGTCCCACCACCCCTGCTGGGAGGCAGTTCCCTGTATCTATGCCCCTTACTGTATCAGTCCCACCACTCCTGCTGGGAGGCAGTTCCCTGTATCTATGCCCCTTACTGTATCAGTCCCACCGGCCCTGCTGGGAGGCTGTTCCCTGTATCTATGCCCCTTACTGTATCAGTCCCACCGGCCCTGCTGGGAGGCTGTTCCCTGTATCTATGCCCCTTACTGTATCAGTCCCACCGGCCCTGCTGGGAGGCTGTTCCCTGTGTCTATGCCCCTTACTGTATCAGTCCCACCGGCCCTGCTGGGAGTCTGTTCCCTGTATCTATGCCCCTAACTGTATCAGTCCCACCGGCCCTGCTGGGAGGCTGTTCCCTGTATCTATGCCCCTTACTGTATTAGTCCCACCAGGAGGCAGTTCCCTGTATCTATGCCCCTTACTGTATCAGTCCCGCCGGCCCTGCTGGGAAGCAGTTCCCTGTATCTATGCCCCTTACTGTATTAGTCCCACCAGGAGGCAGTTCCCTGTATCTATGCCCCTTACTGTATTAGTCCCACCGGCCCTGCTGGGAGGCAGTTCCCTGTATCTATGCCCCTTACTGTATTAATCCCACCGGCCCTGCTGGGATGCTGTTCCCTGTATCTATGCCCCTTACTGTATCAGTCCCACCGGCCCTGCTGGGAGGCTGTTCCCTGTATCTATGCCCCTTACTGTATTAATCCCACCGGCCCTGCTGGGAGGCTGTTCCCTGTATCTATGCCCCTTACTGTATTAATCCCACCGGCCCTGCTGGGAGGCTGTTCCCTGTATTTATGCCCCTTACTGTATCAGTCCCACCACCCCTGCTGGGAGGCAGTTCCCTGTATCTATGCCCCTTACTGTATAAGTCCCACCACCCCTGCTGGGAGGCAGTTCCCTGTATCTATGCCCCTTACTGTATTAGTCCCACCGGCCCTGCTGGGAAGCAGTTCCCTGTATCTATGCCCCTTACTGTATAAGTCCCACCACCCCTGCTGGGAGGCAGTTCCCTGTATCTATGCCCCTTACTGTATCAGTCCCACCACTCCTGCTGGGAGGCAGTTCCCTGTATCTATGCCCCTTACTGTATCAGTCCCACCGGCCCTGCTG